>NC_137466.1:79570045-79939152 GCF_964235325.1 Thermobia domestica
GTGAGAGTGCATGTGGTTCGGATTCTACGTTAATCAGTAGGTCCACGTCTCATATAGCCCCGCTGCTGAACGGTACGTTAAACTGAAAACCAACTCAAGTTTTACGTTCATGAAAGTGTTTACATTTCTCTGTCTCCTTTCGAGGGGGGACACGGTGGCTTAGTGGTAGAGCGATTACCCTCTGGTGCGTGGGCTTTCCTGGTTCGATTCCACGGCTAAATAAGTCTATGGTGGACAATATCGTGTCCGTGGATTTTCTCGCGGGTACTTTCTTTTTCCTTTCACATTCTCATTCCACCATTTATTACATTATTCATTAACTCGCCTTCATCATCCGTCTCCTTAGCGTAAAAAAAGGCATAATCGTAGGACGTTAACCTGAAAGATTTCATTTCCCCTATATTGTCGAAAATTACGCATGAGGTTCTACTCTAACCAATATCATTTTGTTCAGGTCAATGAGATTTATCAATCAATATGTGTTTCACCTTTGGACAGTTGTTTTCAAAGCGCTAATATTAGAAATTTTGTAGTTTTTAAAATTAGATTATCTTTTACTTTTTAGTTATCTGATAAATTATTATTTTGCTCTACACTACAAAGCAATTTCATTGGTTTTGTCTTTTACCCTGATGATTTCTTTCCCGGCCTGCGATGAATCAGTGATAGAGCTTTCAACTCTGGTACATGGGGTCACTGGTTCGATCCCAGCTCGCACAAAGTGAACTTTGTGGTGGATAAACACCGTATGAGGGGGTTCTCCCGTTTCTTCCCACTTTATTCATCCCACCATTATATTCATTTTTCATCATCACCGTCCCCCTTTAGCCTAGCCGGCATAAACGTGGGACTTTAAGATCTTATTTCACTTTCATTTTCATTTCTTGCCTTGGTGCACGTGGTTCCTGGTTCGATTCCCTGTGGGAGAACAGAAAAGAGTAATTCCATGATTATTTATTTCCTTTAATCACCTGTTTCTTTCACCCTAAAGGGCATAAAGGTGAGACGTTAAACTAAAAAAAAAAGTTTCATTTCTTCACTCTTCTCTATACTCGCATTTACAAATGGTTAGTTAATTTTCATCACGTTTCATTCCCTGCCTTGTTCGCATCACTTGCTGCTCATAATATTTGCCCACACGCTGTTAGAAAAGCTAGACACGTAGTGTTGTTCTTAAGGAAATCTTTGAGTTTTACGTCGCACGGTTATGCCGGTTAGGCTGAAGGAGACGGTGATGATGAGTAATGAATGAAATGGTGGAATGAAGAAAGTGGGAGGAAACGGGAGAACCCCGAGAAACCCACGCACACGGTGTTTGTTCTTAAGGAGAACCCAGTTTTCTCCAGACGAACTGTGCCAACCAAACATTTGTTTATCCAAAACTCTGACGCGGAGACGCTGACTAGTATTTTTCTTTATTTCTTCAAAATATAATTTCCAACACATTATAGGGTCTTTGTTAGTGCAATATGTCTACTTTGTTTTGGATCCTGAATACATATTGCAATGGTTAGTTTCTATATAAGGGGGAAACCACTTACTTGGTACTACATCAATGTTGTTCTGCATGAAATATTTACTTCCATTTTCAATATATATATATATATATATATATATATATATATATATATATATATATATATATATATATATATATATATATATATATATTCAAGGCAGTCCTCAATGGCAAAACGTGACTCTGTAAGCGTTACTTTGCCGACGTTAGTGTCACGATATATACCTATACTGAAATGTCACTTCCCACACACATATATGCTTGTGCTTGTATGTAACGAATGTATGTGACAACGACGTAGCGCCAAGTTCACGCATTTTTACAGCTTCGTATGTTTATGCCTTCGCCCCCACACAACACATACACACAAGAAATAAAGGAAAAATAACCATTCTGTTTGAAGAAAGTGAATTTTTTTCTTTACTCTTGCTTGGTTTTTATGCATGTATGTATGTTCTTTTTGGTTTACCTGTTAGTTTTTTCTAATACTGTTGTAGGTGTGTATGCTATGCATGTATTACTGCTGCTTGCATATACATTGAATAACGTTTTGGAAAATTCTATTGTTCTAGCAACAACATAAAAATAGAAAGAGAAATACTATGAATGGTCTGCAAAAAAAAAAAAAAAAAAAAAAAAAGGTTCATATGCAATAGCTATTTGCATGAAGCAAACAGAAATGAAATTATTGTCAATACTATGGTCACACATACAAGGTCAGCGTCTTTGAATAACCGAAAGGTAAGTATGACCCCGGAATCAGCTTGTTATTTGTTGTATATACGTGGAATTTAGTGTTTGTTTTTGGCAATGGCGATAGATAACATAGTATGAGTTTTGAGCTCGCAGACTAATGTGAGATTGAACCCAGTCCACCACCAACGGGAATTCTATTTCTATCTTCTGTGCCAAGCCAAGAAATGGACCAATTCAGCCACGAGGTAACTCTGGACCAGACATGTGGGAGTTGAAGCAGGGGTGGGCCAATCACAGAGGACTTACTGACATCAAGGGCCGTATGCGATGATGTAAAATTACCTTTTTTCTAATAATTCAATAGAGAAACTTGTTTATTGTACACTAATATCACAGGAACACAAAAAATGTTATAACGTGTTTACCAAAATATTTACTTACTAAAGAGAAACAGATGAAACCAATTCATTTACCATTTTAGTGGGAAATTTGACCCTTCATGTTCTGAACTAGTCTCCCAAGGTTCGGTGATACACTGGATGTGCACATGGACAGGATATTTTAAAGGTGGGCATCAGTTATCCAGGAGGGAATCAATGCAGTTAGGAGATTTCGTAAGAAATACATTCCCAACAATGGGTCAGGTGATTCGAATGAGAGAATTCAATAAACCGGGACCGGTCCGGAGGGCCGGCAGTTCCACATGGATGGTCTTGTCCCTATATATTTTTCGTACTTGGACGCAGCAAGAGACACTGTGAAACCATCTTGCTGTGACTCAATTGAAAAGAATCCCAAACTCGTCAAGTAAGCTATAAAATAAAAGAAGAATCGAACTGCCAATCTTGTATGCATGACCCAACTACAAGCCATAAAAATTACTTGGAAGACTTCAGTTTGAGAGGTTTTAACATATGGATTGAAGTGCATGTCCATTTCCAGTATTATGTTATATGAAACATGGACCAACAACTTAACGTTTCATCCCAATGAATGTTCTCCCAGCACTAATCGAACCATGTCTCTCGCATGGTACGTAGGTTAGCTATATAACCACAAGAAGATGGTATCTATTCTAAGAAGGCTTGCGAAAAGACAGTTTCTCGCTTTCTCTTATCGCTTTTGCTATACGTACATTAATATTAGAACCGGTAGTTGCAGTAGAGTTTTAACATTTACGGTTTTAGTAGAGAGTCAAGGATGGAAGCGAACTGTACTCTTGGAACGCTTTATCGACTGCAGGAAACCATTTCTCGCTATCTTTTACAGTTTTTTCTCCACACTAATAAACGTTAAACCCAGAAATTGTTGATTTCTACCACTTGTTATATGGTGGATGTATCACCTCAGTGAACTAACACGATTCTTTTGACCCTCTACATTATGCTCAAAATTTATGGTGGATTTTTTTGTCTTCCGGATGGTCAGACGGACAGATAGGAACAAACAGCTTAAAAACTAATTTTGCTTTCATTAAGTATTTGAGTTGTAAAATAAGATGGAAATAATGTAGGCCTATATTCTTATTTAATCTTCACATGAGGAAAGTAAAATCAATAAAAAAAAACATGGAAAGTAGATTTAAGCAGCCTGAAAGTATACAACACACAGCCTAGTTACAGTTCTATTAATTTTAATTATATATATGTAGTATTCCGAATTAGGAATGAAAGCCCATTATTATTATTATTATTATTATTATTATTATTATTAATAATAATAATAATAATAATAATAATAATAATAATAATAATAATAATAATAATAATAATAATAATTCCTAATTCGGAACATTCGATATAACGCCCCGAAGTGCTGATAAAGGTACGCTTAATGTAGTCAGTACACGCTCCGACCACTTTTGTCTCCCAAAGAACTCATTTAATAGAGGGGGTGGGTTAACCCCTAAGCCATACGGGAACGAGGATAGAACATAATAATAATAATAATAATAATAATAATAATAATAATAATAATAATAATAATAATAATAATAATAATAATAATAATAATAATAATAAATATAGCAAATGCAGCAAAGAGGGACTCGCAAAACTCAGTAGCAGTACGAAAAGCCAAATATCCTTTTACCATAGGCAACCAACAATGCTTTGGTGTTGTACAGGTTGCATAAACGCTACCGAATGTCGATGGTTTTAAAAACTACAAGTATGTCAGTCTTTCTCAATTTGTATAATACCATTCAACGATCCACCTCTATCACATCCTCGTAGAAGCAAATCTCACAGGTAATTTCCGGTTTGCAATAACTCTCTTTATTATTATTTCTGCTTATATGTATATGTGTATTCTTCATTTTGAACTGTATTTTAATATGCAGTTTTTGTTGTGTTTGTATTTTTCTTGTATTTTAATATGGAGTTTTTCATGACTTTAATTTCCGTTTTGTTCCAGTTCTTTTTAAAACGATCCTTCAATAATTTTGTTTAATATTGTTTGCAGTATTTGAATATAAATATCAATATAAAAACTGTATATCAAAAGAAGATATTCAATATACAGAGATACATATATACAGAGAGAGAGAGAAAAGTACATTTTCCATTGCAAGATCGAAATTTTATGTTTAAGAAATAAAAATACAAATCCAAATTCAGATTTAAAATCGAATTCGATTTCTCACCCAGACGTTCCCTCTCATAGAATCGTCCCTAAATAACTATCTAGGGTTCGTCCGTCAGCTTCTAAAGATTTAACCAGTCAATATTTTAAAAGGAATTGTGTATTCTATTTCATGACTTTTTATTTATTCTTTTTTACGAAAGTCGGAACCAGTTTGGACAATTATTTTATATTATTATTCCAAAATGAATTATACAAAAAATTACCCAAAATTTCCAGCATAGAAAGCTACCTTTCCGGAGATCTCTTTTCCTTGGAGAAAACTTCTTCTCGCTATCTGCTAATATATATATTCCGCTACTAGACCTTAATTATGCTTTTATCTCCTCACTTCGTGATTCTCATATATTCCTCCCTCGACCCTTCAAGGGGTCCCGATCTCCAGGATGAGAAACCCTGCTGTAAGTTAAAGTGACCGTTTCCGTTGAAGATGTTAACGGGCTGATTGCATTAACGAACTCGGCCGAGATCTATCTATTGCAAAATAGCAGAATTCAAAAATTCGTTTTCGTTAGAAAGTTATCTGTGGAGTAACGGATGGATGGACTAATAGGACAATGTTAAAATTCTCATTACGTGATTCTAAAAATTCCCGGTGATCGAACCGGGCCGCCTAGTTGGTAGGCGCAAACCTTACCGGCTACGTCATCTCGACCCTTATTTTGTATTGTTTCGTTCATATTTATTCCCCCCCTTTTTTTTTAAAAAAAAAAGTATTTCTTATATCTACTCTATCTAATTATCAGGACCTTCATTTCGTGACGACTTTCATAAAATTTGCGCATCGCAACGCAAACGCAAATAATGCAATATGTAATTGTAATGCCGGCTAGCATATACATCCTCCAGCGTTCGATCTACCGGACGAAACTGAAACTTCATGTGTGTGATCGTCTTTACTGTCTACCAACCTTTATTATTCATACAAACGTTTACATAATCTGACACCTGAACAAATGATTACCTGTTTCTCCAAATGTGTTGCGCATGGCGGTGGTTTATAGGTCTCGTAGAAGCAAACGTATGAAATTTACAGTTAGCTTAGTGTTATGTTAGGTTTCCTTCATCCTATATGAAAATTATTAGTAAAATATTTATTTTATTCCGGGGAAAAAGCTGTAAAAACAAAAGAGAAAGCTTCTAGCTTTACTCAAGGTTTTTGCGCAATGAAAAATTTAGTTCGGTATACCGTAACGTATCCGCGTTCCAAGTTTTATCCGTAACATATACAAGACATGGGTTTTTACAATTTAACGTGTGATACACACCATCAATGACGATGGCGATTTTAATTTCTTGGGGTGAGTATGGAGGGCGGGCAGAGGGGTAGGCACTTTTAGTGGGGGGAAGCTTTAGTTTTAGTTTATCGAAAATAATAGTTCTATATTATTTGAAATACATTACAGTACAACATGTCTAGGGGAGGGCAGGCTAATCTACATGGGGGATGCGCCAGCACCCTTGCTCCCCCTCCAGCGTTGTCACGACAACCCATTTGGAATTAAACCCGCATTTACCGCTCCAAATACAAGAATGCCAACCGTTATCCACAGATAATATCTAACAAAATTATTAATAATAAAATCAGACACAGGATGTTGGGCAAAATGTCTATTCTTTAATATTAAAGATATGATAAAAAAAATAACGTTTTAAAGTTTATATGATGGTTTAAAGTTTCAATTTAAGCCAATTTTGTTTCGCCTATCCCTGCCTAAATAATTGCTTTAGTGCCTAATGTTTCCTATTCTATGCATTTTCTTCGAAATATGCTCTTTATTGGAAAAAATGAGGCGCCTAGTATCAAAATTCGCAACATCCATTTCCCTTAGTTTCGAGTAATCTCGCAAAATGTGCAGTGAAGCTCCATATACATGCGTACAAAGTCCCATATTTGAACGAGATTTTCAGTATGAAATATCAAGCTTTTAAACAAAATTCTGTTTCCACGGAATTCCTTTATATCAAACATATAACAAGCGATATATAACTCAATTTCGGTTTTAAAAAAATGGACTTGGCGGCTTTCGATACTAGGCGCCTCAAATATATAAATTAGTATTTCAACAAAGGATCACTGGCGGATCCAGGGGAGGGGCTATCGGGGCGATCGCCCCCCATTTTTATTTTATATATAAATAAAACCCATCCCGGAGTCCGTCTTGGATCCGCCCCTGCAAAGGATTCTGCCTCTTCCGAGTAATATAAGTATGTTTTTAGTGATAAGATGGCGTAAAACTTCGGACTGCTATGTGTACTGGTAAAGTGCTGTAAAACTTTGGACTGCTGTGTATACTGATAAAGTGTATAAAATTTGGAGTGTTATGTGTAGTGATAAAGTGCTGTACAGCATATATTTACCAAATATGCATGGAATACACGTCAAGCTTCGTTTTTATATACAGCCTACAGTAAAAGAACATATTACCCAACAGGTATGTTTCTATATTCTTTGAACATTATCCATGACTTGAATTTATTTTTGAGTATTTAGTGCTTATTTTATTGTTTATTTTTAAATTTTAAGTGCCTATTTCCTGCTTATTTTCCAGGTTTTTAATACCTAAACATCCAGTCTCTAATAATAATTTTAGAAGTAGTGTCACTGTTAGAAGCATGTGTATAACTCTTAGAGGACGCATAACAATAGACACAATTGGCTACTTAACAGTGTATTTACATACATAATACATAAATAAATAGCCTGTTCCGCCCATAAAAATTATTAAACCAATTCAATGTAAACCTACGAAATGATACTGAAGTATACGGTAAT
Organism: Thermobia domestica; assembly: GCF_964235325.1. Taxonomy (NCBI): domain Eukaryota; kingdom Metazoa; phylum Arthropoda; class Insecta; order Zygentoma; family Lepismatidae; genus Thermobia; species Thermobia domestica. Next base: position 79,577,680 of record NC_137466.1, read on the forward strand.
CGAACTTTGCATTGTGACACTAGGAAGACGACAATATACGGTATGGTTAATGAAATATAACCCAAAACTGTAATTAATACGGTAAGGTTAATGAAATATACAACAAAACTGTAATTAATACGGTATAGTTAATAAAATATAGCGCAAAACTGCAATTAACACAGTACGGTTAATGAAATATAGCCCAAAATTGCAATTAATACGGTATGGTTAATGAAATATAGCTCAAAGCTGCAAATAAAATATGGTTAATGAAACATAGACAAAACTGCAATTAATACGGTATGGTTAATGAAATATAGTCCAAAACTGCAATTAATATAGTATGGTTAATGAAATATAGCCCAAAACTGCAATTAACATAGTATGATTAATGAAATATAGCCCAAAACTACATTTAATATAGTATGGTTAATGAAATATAGCCCAAAACTGCAATTAATATAGTATGGTTAATGAAATATAGTCCAAAACTGCAATTAATATAGTATGGTAAATGAAATATAGTTCAAAACTACAATTAATATAGTATGGTTAATGAAATATAGCCCAAAACTACAATTAACATAGTATGGTTAATGAAATATAGCCCAAAACTACGATTAATAACATTGTCCAATTTCAATATATATATCAATCGATACATCGTATCGAATTGAACAAAATGACATGCTTCCGGATAAATTCACATGCATAATTTTCGAGAAAATTGAGGAAAACGAATTATGACATTAAAAGTATGTCGTTTGTAACCAACACAAATAAAAAAAAAAAAAATCAACAATCACGAGAAAAACAGAATTTCATAGAAGGCAAAAAGCAAGATAACGTCTGCTGCTATTACACCCTCGGCACAATAAAAGGAATATTGCTACAGTGTTCGTCCGTATCCTTTTCTTTCTAAAATAATAAAGCTGATAAAATAGGTAGATGCTTCCTCTAAATCCGCGGCGTTCTAAAGGTCACACGCCCTTCCTTTCATAAAGATAACATACCGGTACCTCTCCCGTAAATAGTTGATACGAAAAGCTGTTAAAACTTCGATGAAGCACGAATTTTACTCCTTTTTCTCTCCATATCTCTTCGTATAAAATTGACCCCTTTTATAGATCTGTGGTGGTGTGTGATGCTTTGTGTGTGTGTTTAATATAATAATACAAGATAGTGCCTCTCATCCTCCCAAAGACAGAGCTTCACTAAAAGATGAACCAAAGCCTGTTGTGTTAACGAAGTATCTTCTATCACGTACACTATTATTTTAATGTGCAAGTCACGTAAGAGCATTTGGAAACGATGAGAAATTCTTCACTCCACCGCCATCTGTTGAGCTTCAAACTTAACAGCTCCAAACAAGGAATTGAAAGTCCCCGCTAAAGGCGTGCTTAACCAATAACTGTATAATGACGTCACGATTATTATTTTATTTTATTTAAGTTGCGCAAGTTGATTTTGTTCACGTACACAAATAGATATTGACAAAAAAAAAAAAAAAAAGTAGGAGCAGATTTTGGGGAAATATGAATGTATTTTTTGACACTGAAATTCTAGCTAAACGGAAGCCGGATCTCAATAGTATAAAGCACTCTTTCCCAATTATTAGTTCACAAACCTCTGGGGTCTGTGCAACAAATTTAGAGGATTCGTGGCATTATCTCATTATTTATAAAAGATAAAAAATAATGCCATGGTCTCTTGTACGTATGAACTTCCTCGTGGTTATATTGTTAGCGTACATGTCTTTGATGCAGCAGATCCAGGTTCGATTTCCAGTGGAAGCTTATGTGGTTCGGATCCCACGTTAGCCTGTAGGTCCATGTCTCCTATAGCATCGCTGCTGAAAGCGACGGTAAACTTAAATAAAAAAAAAAGATGGGCAAGTGCCCTTTCAGTGAGTGTGCCTACTTCTGGCTGTGTCTCTCCAGATATATTGTATTCAAATGAAGGTCAAGTAATACTAAACTATCCTTTTTCGGTGTACAAAATACAAGCTGTCTCCCCGAAAATGTATTTGTCCCTACGACCTATCCCCAATACGTGAAGGCTGGCGTGGTCACTGTAACACAGGATTCCTGAACCGGCGCGTTGCGCAGCCCCATGGGATTGTTAGCATGAATGCTCCGAGCCCAGCTTGACTCTTCACCCATGGAAAGATTATACACTATTGTATATTCACATAACATAAAGATTGTCATCCATATTGCCAGTCTGCAAATCTATGACACATAACGACTTCTTTTCTTCTCACTCATTACCTGTTGTTTCCACCTTAAACTGCAGTTGTGTTATCCTGCAAGTTATCGAGGAAACATACAATAGCATAAATTTCAAGTAGACAGAAGGATCAAATAAAACAGACATAACCATTTTCTGAAAGTATGACCAAACCGTTTGCGTTTAAGCATAACATTTGTTTCAAATTTGAAACATCTAACTAAACACTTAAGAATTTTATAAAGATTTTTTTTTTTTTTATTAAAGGAAGAAACTACTTTATGTAATTAGATATTTCGAAGTTCTTATTTAAGGCATAAGACTGAGTTTACATTTTGTTTTAGATCACGGTAGGTAGTGTGCGTAGATATAATATTATCTATGACATTCAGCATGCCATTTCTTCATGACAGGCAAATTGCACTAACTACGACGTATTTGTCACGGAAGTACATATTAAAAGTTCCTTCTGTAACTGGCAACATAACATATTAATGCAATTACCGTATCAGCAAATAACGTCACATGATTTACGGCTAATGTTACACTATCATTAATTAAAACTATTCCATCCTATTAGCATGCTTGTCAATGAGAAATGCGGAACAAAGCAGCCATTTTAAGAAGATAGTGTCCAGATGCCCACCTTCTGAGACTGAGGAATCAAAAAGGAAATATGTTCATCTAGGGTGGTCCATAAAATCTCTCTTCGATTACAAGGTCACAGTAAGTGTTCCCGGATACCTAAACGATTACCATATACACTTTGTGTGTATGTGTAGTCCAAGGTTTGATTCTAGTGAGACGAATGTGCTTCAGATCCAACGTTAAGTAATTAAGTTTCGTCTTATCGATATCAAAACCAGACATTAAACTGTAGCAAATATTACATTATGTCTGAATCATTTCCTCTGCCAATGTGAGGACTCCATGAACTGTAGAAAAAAATAAGTCTAATTCATTTACGAAATCCAACAATTTTGGGGTTCCATCTTTGAACTCAACCAGAATTTTGCGGGTGAAAAGCTCTTAGAAACGCTGTCAAAGAATAATATGACAGTTATTTATTTATTTCAAAAAAAGATTGGAATCTCCATCCCCCAGCGCACTCTAAATCTCTTTCACCCTCAAATACACTTTCTGGCTCGTAAATTTCGGTACTAGCCTGATGGTGAACCATGTTGAGGGTGGATGAATTTCAGGACGTTACTCACACATGATTGTTCACAAGACATTAACCATCAATCGTATATACGTGTAACACTTTTAAATGATGTCTGAATTCGGAACTAACTAATTGCTATGTCTTGTTACCAATCCCTTTTAACCTTTTAATTACGGAGCCTTTTTAAAAAATTAAGCCTGGGATACGGCGCCAATTTCTGCAGTTGCCTAGTATGTCTCCTGAATAAAACACATGCAAGTGCATATATGTGATACCCAGAAAGTTAAAAAACAATTAGGTTTAGTGGGCAAACTGCAAGGTATCTATAAATAGTTACTTCGTATCCCAAGCCTTATTTTTAGATAACTAAATATAGTTACTTCGTGTCCTAAAGGTTAACATCATTTACCCTCACCTTCAACCTTACAGAATTTTTAGTCTTTCAATCTCATTCTTACAGAGCAGTACTTTTGGTCTTCAATCTTACAGCTTCAACTCATTCAAACTTAATTTCCTACTACTTCTGATCCTTGAATATCACAGTACTTCTGATTATTCAACATCATAGTACTTCTATTTCTTCAAGCCTCAGCTTCACAGAACTTTTACTAATTCAGTGTCAACTTCACAATAGTGATTGTACTTCACAGTACTTCTGCTACTTCAAACTCACAGTACTTCTTACTCTTCAGCTTCACTCTCACAGTATTTCTGGCCTTTTAACCTTATAATACTTTTATTTTTGCACTGTTTGATTTTAGCTTAGCGTCCGTTTCAGCAGCGAGACTACATGAGACACAGTACTTTCAGTAATTCAGTCTTAACCTCAGAGTGTTTCTGGCCATTGATCCTTGAACCTCATTATACAGGGTGTCCGAGAAGTCCTTCCCTGATTACAGAAATTGATAACTCAGGCTAGAAATAAGATAGAAATATGAAACTGGTGTTGAATTGTTTACAAACTATAAAAGTTTTGGTTACATCAGTACACTTCCACATGAGCACCCTTGGTAGCACGTAGCACATCTAGGCGATATTCAATTTCCATCCACACATTAGCCAACATCACTGGAGGGATCGATGCAACGACTGTAGTTATTCGTTGCTGCAGGGTTTCAAGATCTGGTACACGTGTTCGGTAGACCTCATCCTTGACATAACCCCATAAAAAGAAGTCTAATGCGGTTATGTCAGGAGAGCGTGGAGGCCAAGCTGTTGGTCCATCACGACCAATCCATCGCCCAGGAAATATCCTATCGAGATAGGCACGGACGTCCAAACCCCAATGAACGAGTTGCACTTTGTAAGCACGAAACAATAAACGTTTGTGTAAAATGTCATGGATAGAGCTTTTTGGCATCTGTAATTCACGTGAGGCCCTGCGCACCGATTTCTTAGGACTTCTCAGAAAAGACTGCCGCACAGCCTCCACCGTGTCTGCTGAGGTTCTTGGTCGACCAGACCTCGGAAGGTCAGCAACCGACCCTGTGTTCTTGAACTTCTCATACCAGGCTTTAATGCTCTTGACATCAGGCGGAGTCCTCCCAAATGTTGTCTGGAACTGTCTCTGCACCGTGGTTGGTGATCGTGTCTCATGGTACCACAGGACACACTGTGCCTTCTCCTAGTTGGTTGGCATGGCTTCTTGGGCTTCTTACTTACGTACTACAAACCTAAAACAAAAAAAAAAAAAAAAAAAAAAAAAAAAATGAGACTTGGTAAAACAGAACAAACCTAACACAGACAAAAACTTTTATAGTTTGTAAACAATTCAACACCAGTTTCATATATCTATCTTATTTCTAGCCTGAGTTATCAATTTCTGTAATCAGGGAAGGACTTCTCGGACACTCTGTATTTTTCTTCTTTCAACTTCAAGTCATAGTAATTCTGGTCCTTGAACTTCTCAAAGTACTTCTAATTCTTCTACCTCACAGTACTTCTTGTCGTTTAATCTTTACTTCACAGTACTTCTGGTCGTTTAATCGCATAATATTTCTGATTCCGTTTAACCTCACAGTACTTCTGTGCCTTGAACCTCACAGTATTTCGAGTCCTTGAACTTCACAGTGCTTTTGACCATTTAACATATTCTTATTTCTGGCCCTTCAACCTCATAGTACTTCTGTACTTTTGATCTCAATTTCATCGCACTTCTGAATCCCTAAACTTTACGCACCGGCAAGTGTGAGTAACGCCAGCTTTATAACGAGGTTTTGCTCATTTCAGATTAGAATAAGTGATACTTGTAATTTCTCTTCTTTAGCCAGCAGAGTGCGCAAAAGGTTTAGGATAGCGTCTATCTCTCACATCACTGAAGTAATAACATTATCTAAGGCTAAATTTAGTTTCATTTTTTTTTTTTTTTTGTAAGAAAAGAAGAAGTTAAAGAGATTAGACAAGAAATAAATAAAATAAGAGTGTCTTAAAACTTCTTTCTGTTCTGCTGTTGGTAGCTTCTAAGTAGAAAATATATTTCTATTCTATTGCCTTGTTCTTTCGTTTTTCCTTTAACAAGTAGCTGGGCTTTTTAGGGCGTTTTGTGTTCCTTATAAGGAAGGTGACTTCTCATTTACCGTCAGACAGATAATACGTTCTCTCCTCTTGGCGTTCTCCAACAGACTTATTGCCTCCCTTCTCAGTCTACCTCTCGCTTTGTTCTTTGGTATAATATCTCCTCGTTGGGCATCCTCACGTACGCTCTATCACAGAATTGCCAACTATGAATAATTTACCGTTTATTTCATACTAATCTGGTGTTTGTTCCCAATAATCTAGTACTATAGAACTACCCACAATATCTGATCTTCAAAATATCAACATATTAGCACAACGGCTGAACTTCCTGTGTGTGTGGGGGGGGGGGGTTCTCTCATTTCCCCCACTTTCGTCATTCTACCATTGCCGTCTCCATTAGCCTTGGTGCATAACCGTGGGACATTAAACTAAAAATTAAACTGAACTTCCTGTTAGTATAGCGGGATCGCCCATGAATCACCATAGTTGGTCAGTTTTCAGTTGAATGGCATATTCTCAATACATCGTCTGTCATAGTTTTTTTTTTTTTTTTAATTTATGGCTTTCAAGACTGGAATTCGCTGCTTTCTTAATTCAAGTATCTTTTAACTGCATCACAACGCTGAGTGAATACGAAAAAAAAAAAAAAAAATCAGTGTCCTTAGCGTGAAATGTAAACAGGATTACTGGCACTAAAGACTAGCGCGATAATCATTCGAATACGGGACCAACAATTAAGAGGTCTCATCACGGCGAAATTAAAATACCACTAATTTTACAGTAATTATGTGATATCTTCAAATAGATAAAATATAATCGAAATGTGGAACAAGAGCGTCCTAGACAATATTATTTTTCATGAGATACCTTTATCACGACTCATTTATCTGCTTTCGATTTCCAGCCATTTAGAAAATCGGCATTTATTTTCGCGTTTATAAATGCCTGCAAACGGAAAGCTACTAGGTGATTCGTGATAACGGTACCTCATGCAAAATAATATTGTCTACGGCGCTCTTGTTCCACATTTCGATTATATTTTATCTATTTGAAGATATCACATAATTACTGAAAAATTAGCGGTATTTTAATTTCGCAGAGATTAGGTCTCTTAATAGGTTATTCCAGCAAAATAATCGCCAGAACATGTAGGAAAAGATGACGGTTGAGTAGTGTTGCGCGCAAGACGAGAAATTTCTCATCTCGAAAACAAAACAAAATTCGAGTCAAGACATTTCACAAGTTTCATGGACAACAATAGTTCACCCAAGTTTTAGATCTTAAGCACTATTTTAGTGTTACATAATTCGTAATATAAAAGCTATAAATAGATAAATGATTGTACGAACACAATGAAGAGCATTTGTCAACGTTTAAATATACGTAAGTCATTACAAAATATACTCCAATAATAAACTTGGTTTAAATGCTATTATATCACATCATTCGTGGAACCTCTCGTGACGCAAAAAGGATTTAATTAAGGGTCCTCACTACAGCAAAATTAAACTACCGCTAATTTTAGAATTTTTCTGTAATATCTTCAAAACAAATACAAATATCCGAAAAGCAGAAACGTAGTGAACTAGACAATACGATTTTGCATGTGATACCTTCACCACAATTCACCTATCTGCGTTTTGGTATGCCGCTATTTACAGAACCCGCAAAAAAAATACTAAAACTAGCTACAGTTGCAAATCGTAAGAAGATAGATGAGTTGTGATAACGGTATCACATGCAAAATCGTATTGTCTAGTTCACTACGTTTCTGCTTTTCGAATATTTTTATTTGTTTTGAAGATATTACAGAAAAACTCTCAAATTAGCGGTAGTTTAATTTCGCTGTAGTGAAGATCCTTAATTTTTAGATGAAATTATGAAAAAAATCAGGGCACAAATTTTGGCACAAAAATTTACGAAACGAGACGAGACAATAAAACATTTTTTTTGAGAATCAAGACGAGACTCGTCTCATGGACAATATCACACTTTTCTAATAATCAAAAGTGATGATATCGCTAGTGACTCAGCGGCTATAACATTGCTGGAAGATCGGGACTCATATTTCAGCGATTTTTCTGTTCTTTTAATTTATTACTTACGTTAGCATGTACTAATGCTGAGTCCCTAATAAAACTTAATGTACAGGCAAACACACAAAGGTGTAAAGGAATACTGACTCACAAAATTATCAAATTTATATGGTCACAATAAAATTTCTCTGTGATCTCGTTCTTTGACTTTTGTCGTTTTGTTTCATCTATGCTATATAACACAACGTACAGCTAAGATTAAATTTCGACTTCTCAGGGGGACTGCGGTGGCTTAGTGATAAAGCACTCATCTCTGGTCCGTGGGGTTCCTGGTTTGATCCCACCTCGTGATGGACAAACACCGTGTGCTATGTTTGAGGCAGAAGTTACTGTCGGAAGAAAAAAAGAAGTGAAGTTCCTTCTTTAGATAGACTTGAAATACTAGATATGTTACTCACTGTAAATTTGCAAATGTACGGCTTATGATCGATAACACCCCAAATCTATGTCCTTCGCCAAAAACACTTGAACTAGGAATCAAATACGAGCCTAACGAACGAGAGCTAAGAATGCCAATCATTCACCTACAAGGAAGCACGAAAAAAAGTCACGCAGTAATTTCCAGTGAAGTAATAGATATTTGACATATCTACTGCTGCCATGGCTTCTACTCTTCTTTCATATTATATGCACTGACCACTAACAAAAAATACCTTAACTCCTTGAGCTTATATGCCATGAAGTGTTATGGCAGGCAAGAATACTTTTAGCTGAGTGGTGTATAGTCAGCATAGAATATCAACTCCCATAATCGTTGTTTCTAGCTTTTAAGGTTGGAATTCGTTAACCCTTAATTTACGTAGCTCCCTAAATGCAACATGATGATCAGTCAACATTTGAAAATTCAGTACCACCGAGAATCGAACCCTGAAGCAAGTGTTGTGCAATATTTCGATCGATTGATCGATTTCTTTAAACATCGAAATACCGATATCAAAAATATTCCGGATCGATATATCATATTTTTTAATATTTTGATATACAGTATTTTTACTTTTCGATATTTTGATATTCTATAATGTTTTAATAATCGATATTTCGATAAATCGATCAAGTTTTTAGTATTCGATATTTTTCGGTAATTTGATATTCAAAATTTTGATACTTTTTCATAGTTTATAATGTTTCAAAAATCGATATTTCGATAAACTAATCAAGTTTATCATAATTGATATTTTTCAATATTTTTATAGTCAATATTTTGATATTTTTCGATATTTTACAACGTTCCAATAATTTATATTTTGATAAACCGATCGAGTTTTTAACTCGATATTGTTACATGTTTCGATATTTACAATCTTTCAATAACCGATATTTCGATAGATCGAAACACTTTATCAAAAAAGGTTTTTCGATATTCCAATCCAGATATACAGTCCTACGCATGAGCATTCGCCGATTACAAACCACTAAATAAATTGTTTTTTCACCTTTCGATTTCTGTCTGTCTTTTTAACGATAGAACATCTCGTCCTTCAGCTTTGGAAACAACCTGCACCAAGCAGACAAGATCAGGCAAACGGGGATGTGCCTGAATCACAATCATACACACAAACCTAAGCTATAAAAACCTGTAAACAAGAACCGAACATGGTCTTCGGGAATCATACGTCATCTAAATAAGGGAACGAAATGATGTATCTGGTACACACACAGTCAGGTGCAACGCCTTCGTGCTACATCCACGATGATAGGAGTGCACACGCACACACATACATGTAGAGACAGGGAAAGATATACATGTACCGTATGTAGGAGAGATGTGAATGCACTTAAATGCCATCACATGGAAGCTATATTCGAGGCATAATATGAATTGCTCGCTACAACAAATAGAAATACGACTACAAAAGATACGGAACGGAGTTCATTGCTCCGTTGCTAGAATACAAAAGTAACGTCTGCTGCAGGATTATTCATCCTCGAGACCAAGGTGGATAAGGCTTCCACGCCCATCGTTGCCAACTAACAACGATGCAATTGTCACTATACAACCAAATATAGTTTGGAGGAAATTAAAGTATTAGATTTCAATGTGTAGCGTAATTTTCTGTAATGTTTATTCCTTTAGAGGGTGGGCACGAGACGAGACGAGACGAGACGAGACGGGATTTTTATGACGAGATTCGAGACAAAACAGATCCTTCCCAATAGAAATAGATAGTTCTCGAAGCGAGACGGCGCACAAACGGGAGGACCATTGGGTCCGGACCCGACAAAGTCTTCTCACTCAACATGCATTTGTACACATTTTTAATAAAACTATACTTGTTTAACAGGGAAATGATTGATGTAGCATGGCATTTGATTTTACACTTCGTCTGTACTCTTTCTCTTATAAAAACAACCTAGCCTAGTTCTATCATTTTGTTTCTACCCAAGCAAAATCCTCACGGTTCATAGTACTTACGACGATCAGGCTCAAAGTAGGTTACGAGTACTTTTGGAGTGCTACTACTTTCTTCCCCTGTGTATTGAAGCCCCCACGCCATCCTTCACAACTGACTGTATAACATGATTTTTTTTTTTTTTTGGTGTGAATAGCCTTGTGTTGATCATGGGTTAGGAGACAATGAGACTCATACTGTTAACACTTTTAAATTCCTACAATTACAATGATTAATGCCAACACAATAAGTAGTGCTGACACTGATATAATAATGATTACAAACACTATAATAATCAATCTTCATTTATTTTAATTGATTGGTTAGGTTGGAATTTAATGTTTGTTTTTTACACATTGAGGCGCGGTGGCTCAGTGGTAGAGAGTTCACCTCCGGTGCTTGGGGTCCCTGGTTCGATCCCAGCTCGCGCCGTGTGGACTTTGTGGTGGGCAAACATCGTGCTCGTGGATTTTCTCGGGGTTCTCCCGTTTCCTCCCACTTTCTTCATTTCACTCATTTCTCTTTATCACCGTCTCCTTTAGCCTAACAGGCATAACCTTGGGACGTAAACCTTAAAAATTTAATTTAATTTTTGTTTTTTTCCACCACAATTGTATAAGATGAAGTGAAATATTTCAGTATAACATCTCATGGTTATGCAGTGTAGGCTAAAGGGAAAGGTGATGATGAGAATGAACTAGTAAAATAGTTGAATGAAGAAAGTGGGATGAAGCCGAAGAACCCCCAGAAAACCCACGCACACGGTGTTTGTCTTCTACAAATCCTACTTGGCGCAAACTGTCATCGAACCAGGGACCTCACGCACCTACGGTGAACGCTCTACCAATGAGTCACCGCGTCCCCTGAGATGAGATCTAGTATTTAAAGAAGACTCCAAACTGATACTTGAGGTTTCATTTAAGGATTTGTTCCCCCACCGGGAATCGAACCTAACAGTTCTGAGTTTATGTGATTATTGTCCTTATATAACGACGAATCATTATGCTAGACCAACCCCTGCAGTATTGGACGTTCTCCATCATAATATCTCTCCTACAAAAACCTGAATTACTGAACAACAACCGACCGGGCATCAAACCTTATAATTCTTAATGAGAAACCTCCATACAATAATGAACAAACATTCCAACCGACTTAACATAAATCAACTGCCATAGACTCGACAAGAACCATTTTTGCTGTTAGACTCAAGACCAAAAGCAGAAACTCCTGCATAAACGTTTATGAACACAACTTCTCAAATTCATAGAATACTTCTAAACTTAAAGTGACTCCTAGGGATATGTTGGCTCAGTGATAGAGCATTCACCTTTCGTACGAGAGATTGGCAAGCATTTTCGTAATCAGTTATTATCACGTTTGATTTTCTTCATCATTGCATATTATCCAATTCCAACTAAAGGGATTCACCCTTTCTTTGGTAGCACTGCAGTATAACGATTGTTTTTAACATCCTATACACAGATAGTCTAATTAAGTTAATGTAAACAATAAATATATCACCGTAACAAATGGTTAAAAACGGCATGATATCTAACAAAATATGGACGTTCTACATTATATCCTGCAGCCTAGAGGTGACAGATGATTAATGCAATTATCATCAATGATTATAAGAGAACTAGTGGAAGTAGAATGTGGAAAGGAAGCAGAGAACCTCGAAGAAGACCATGGATGCAATGTTATTCATGACAAACTTACATGGTCTGATGTCGAACTATGGAATCCTCGTAACAGAGATGAACAATACTTGTTTTTAAGTACTTTATTGTATTCTTATCGCCAAATTATATCTCCACGGAGAAACATTAGACGTATTTATCATAGAGGGACAAATGGCCACATCACTGACGTACCCCTCTCCTCCCAAATCAATCAATAAAATACACTGGTAAACAGAAAAAGTAATACTTCTAAAAATTTATCAGCGTTTAACTATTTCATTTGATTTGAATTTAGTTCAGCTTCCCGTTTCAGCAGCGAGGTTACATGAGACGTGGACTTAATTTAGGGTCCGAATCACATGAGCTCCGCCGGGAATCGAACTCAGGTGCCCCACGCCAAAGGCGCGTATGCTAACCGCTTAGCCACGAGGGAGCATGTCAGCGTTTAACGTGAAAAGAAATGTCCAAAGATGAGGTGTAGGCTTATACCAATCTAAAGACATTCCTGAGCTGAAGAAAATTACCGTATATCAGTTCATGCGTAGTTTAAGATATAAAAGCTCATACATAGTTTCCGAGGAAATTGAAAATGTAAGTTCGGGGTGTAATCCATAAATTAATAACCACGATACAATACAAAATCAGTGCACCATTGTACCTCCATTAAAGATTTTGTAGGCTCATCAGTTGGGAAGAGTAGGTTCGTCCGCCATAGAGCTCGAAATAGATAAAATGACGAGGAAATGCTTATAAGGCATCATAAATTTTCATGGGCGATAGATGCGTAAGATCTATTTGTGCGACAGAACGGGAAAATAAGCAGGTATTAGTTAGATATCTTCTAAGGAGTTAACCTACTTTGATATTACATGGAAGTTATCATCCCAGACAAAATCAATGTGGGCCAGAACATAATATGAACTTCTGTATCAGACCCGATCATTTTTGCTTTTCATTTACGAAAGGGTTATTATATGGCAACAAAATACTGAAAAGATACAGGTACACTTTACTAACTTCCTTGTTGAGCTGCAGAAGATAATCGGATTCATATTTATGATTAAATGAAAAATGTCACATATATGGATTATTCTGAAAACTATAAATAAGAAGAATAATGCTGAATTATGAAAATGAATAAAAGCAATACAGTCATTTTTGAGGAAAAATAGTAAATTTCGATTTTCATTCTTCAGGACGCTACAGTTATCTAAAAGTACAGTGCAATAGTAAAGACTCACTAGAGGAACAGCTAAAACTGAGTTTAAAACTTGCTTCCAATTCGCAGAGTGGTACATTGCCTACATAGACGTTTAAACTTGCTTTCCCGCAATATAAAGCTTTGCTAAACGTGTACATTCGTCGAAATCCAATTTGTTAAAAATCATTATCACATTTATGACACACGCGCACTTCCATGAACGATGTACGTAGGTAATGCTTACAACAGCTTCCTCTCCACCTGGTCCATGGCGCGCATCTCCGAAATCTCCCAACTTATCTATCTTACTTCTAAATTTAATAATTGTTTCTGTCCTGCAATAACTCTCACCCTCTGTTCAGTTAATAGGATCTTGATTAAAACGTTGTTCTTGTGAATATATAATCATTTCTAACATAAATGTTTGTAACAATTTCACGTTATTTTTTTTTTTTTTTTTTTTTCTCAACGAATCTCTAAATTATTCAATGTTGAAATTTCAATAAACCCCATTATGGGCACTAACCTTGTAAAAAAATTTAAATGTGATCTTACGTTTTAATTTAACATACTAAACATGATAATTTTGCCTCCAAACTATCATTGAAGTATGATAAACAATCTTTGAAATACAAATAAATAAATAAATAAGTAAATAAAAACCAAGTACGTGCCAAGGAGAAAAATATTATTGTGTATTAAAATAGCTCTTTATTCAAAATAAAATTCCTCCTGATCGTAACTCAACATTCTAATCATAATGTAATAATATCTAAGTTATCATTCCAAGCATAATAACCTCTTAGTTAACTTAAAGTTAGAAATAATTGCAAGGTTAGCCGGTAATACAAGGTGCAATATAATTAGTATTCATTGAATAACCACATCTTAAGGCAGTAGGCCTACTGTACGCTAGAGATACAACAAACGATGCATATATATATAGTTCAAAGTGGATAAAAGCAGAGGCGGTATGTTTTATTTTGATTCTGACTCGATATACCACCTATCTAAATGTTAAAATACAGTGGATGTATGTTGCTTAAAAAATTGCATTTCTATTTACATAATGACTAAAAACCACTGGAGAGCTTCTATGTAGTTCTTTGCGGGAGGGATATGGAGAGACTTTGATCCTCGTCAACAACTTTCTGAAAAATATATATACATATAAAAATATCCTTATGTTGTATCATAAGGAATTATATACAAAAATGCTCAAAAACCGAGTTTTTATATTAACAAGTTCCTGCGGGAAAACTGCCGGACCCCCACTCGACTGACGGGTTTCCAAACCCCCAGAAGATCCGCCCCCACAGTAGACAACCCCTAAATCCGCCCATGCTCAAAATATAATATTTGCATTAAGTCAAGAAGATACAAACATACATAGAAAAGAAACAATTCAATATGCCACATCAAAATATAAACTAGATTAACTTCTTGGAAGGCACATCATTTTAAAAACAAAAGGTAGGAAAACTATAACAAAAGTGTCAGTGTTATCAACTTAGAAGTTATTTCTACATAAGAAATAAAATCTTTTTACGAACAAAACTATTCGTCAATTACTGTGTATAAAAACGGATTTATTAAAGACATTTGACATCTACTTTCCAACGACGGTATGTCTTGATCACTGAAAAACCACCGCATATCGTCTCAATTCGACCACCGCTGGCTGCCTAGCCCCCCACTTTTTACCTTCTAGATCCGCCACTGATCAGCACTACGTAGTATCTTTTTTTTTAAAGGTTTTTCCCAAAACATTTAATGGGCGATGATATAATGTGATGGTATTGTTATGCTGTATAGATTAACATATACGAGCCAAATCGTTTCCCGAAAATTTTCAACTTCCGGTTTTTGTTCATCTGTATCTGCCTTTATTTCAAGAAGTTTAACAAGAGTGTAAATATTACAAATTCTCTTAAAACTTTGAAGTAAAAATTTGATTCACTCTTATGAACAGTTTGTCTATACATACAGTATATTGGCATTATACTCTTGCTTCTTCGTAAGGCAACAGAAGCTTCAAAAGTGTAAATCCATCAAGCCTGCAAACTATAGCTACATTTTTTAAAAATATATAATGTTCTGAAGCTTTCGCCCTCCGAATAGGTGAAAGGTTAGTGTATGCCTTTAGTGCCAGTGATTCTGGGTTCTATTCCTGATAGGTAACAGCATTTTCAGTAATGGCAGAATATTTTGAGAAAGTTGACAAAAATAAACAGCCAATTCTGTTTCAGAAAGCCACAATTAAAAGTGTTGGGCACTAATTCAATGACCATGCATCATTCAGCTAACATGACTAATCCAATGATCTATGAATATTGCAGCACTAGTTTTATTTAACAAATACTAACTCGAAAATTTTCTTTTCTTACAATATAATTTCATACTAAAACCTTTGTAGGTTGGTGCAACTGCTGGATGAGATAGGATGGAATAAAGTGAAATGTGAAGGGGAATGGGAAAAGATATATTGTATATGTATGTGACGTATTGCAAACAAGTCGGGCGTGACGTATTGATGACGTCATAAAACGGGATGCCTTGCATCTTTCTCAAGGAGAGTTACCTTAAGTGCATATATGGAGGTATTACATGCAAAGCACACAGTGACCTCGCGTTTCTAAGTCACTTTTTCATTACCATCGAAAAAAAAAAAGAAGTTTGGCTTGCCTTTTTATTTTTTATGTGCTAATACGTACAAAAAGAAAAAAAAGAAAAGGTTGAAAAAGTACAAAAATACGTTATCGTCTCAACTGTATAATCTCAACGAATTCTATAATAGTACCTACGTATTATCGTTTAACGGATGATATAAATATAAACCGATAGATCTCTTGAGCTGAACAAAATGGTGTGCATGAATATAAATCCTCATGTGCAGTTTTAGAGAAATCGAGAAAAAATATTTTTTTATGGAATTAAAATTTATATTTTTCGCTTCTATCTGATGCAGTTTGATAGTTAGCCCTAACGGTGACAGACCCAGTTCTAACAGTGATGCATATGAGTTCCCTCGAGGTTAAGTGGTTAGCTCCTTCGTGGCATACGCGCCTTTGACGTGGTGAAACCGGGTTCGACTCCTGCTGCAGCTCATGAGATTCGGATCCCACGTTATCCTGTAGATTCACTTCTCATATAGCCTCGCTGCTGAAAGGGACGTTAAATACAAAATCAAATCATTAAATCATCAAATCAGTGATGCATATACTTTTAACAGTGACACACACACTCCTAGCAGTGGCACATAATCCTAACTGATGCATATATTCCTAAAAGTGACACACATACTCCTAACAGTGACACACAATCCTAACAGTGATGAATATACAGGTACTTCTAACAGTGACACACACAGTCCTAACAGCGATTTATACACTTCTTACAGTGCCGCACTAAACCTAGGAGTGAATTAGACATTGCTTATAATAACTGCTACTTTTTTTTTTTTTTTAACATTTCATCGAACTTCTGAAACAGTTTGAAACATTTTAAGCGCACCTCTCTTTTTATAACTTTATGAGATAACGTTGTATAGCTTTTACCTTAATTTAGTCGTTCTAAAGGATTTTGTAGTAATTTTCCAAGAAGCTAGAACAGTTTATTATTTTCCTTAAATAAAAATGTTCATGTAATATCCCAGGATTATACCCTAGACTGATCAGTTGGTAGGTAGTATCTTACCGATTACGCGACCGCGCCTCTACTACTAAACACCCAGACAGTGCCAATGCTCTTTAAGGTTAGTTTAAAGGGACAAGTTTTGCCGATAGATGTCACTACAGCCTTCGTATCTCCCCCATGTATTTATTTGCCTTTCACGAAAATTCACGATTTTTTTTTCACAAATTTCAACCTAGAGACTTCAAATTTTTAGAGGGGGGCGCGGTGGCTCAGTAGTAGAGCGTTCACCTCTGGTGCTTGGGGTCCCGGGTTCGATCCCAGCCCCCGCCAAGTGAACCTTGTGGTGGGCAAACACCGTGCTCGTGGGTTTTCTCGGGGTTCTCCCGTTTCCTCCCACTTTCTTCATTCCACCATTTCACTCATCTCTCATCATCACCGTCTCCTTTAGCCTAACCGGCATAACCGTGGGACGTAAAACTTAAAGATTTCATTTTCATTTTTTTTTCAAATTTTTAGAAAAGGAACTTCATAACCTATTAAAGGGAACAATCCGTGTCGATTTTTTATTTAGAATTTTCTTCATTGTTGAAATGGATATCCAAACCTTTAACAATGGAACTGTTGCAACAAGGAAGAAAATTCTAAATAAAAAATCGGCACGGATTGTTCCCTTTAATAGGTTATGAAGTGTCTTCTCTAAAAATTTGAAGTCTCTAGGTTGAAATTTGTAAGATAAATTGTAAATTTTCGTGAAAGATAAATAATACATGAGAGAGATACGAAGACTGTAGTGACACCTATTGGCAAAACTTGTCCCTTTACACTAACCTTAAGTAGTGCCTTTTGTTCAGGATGGATAATATTTTCACTTCTGTCCCAAAATTTTCATATCTCTTTAGTAAGTCATTCTATTACCTTCTTCATATATTCCAAGCTATTAACGATTCAGTTCTGCAATTTTTACGATAGGAATGAAAATTATCGGGATAAATGAGATAAAATACAATCTCGACAAATCAAATACGTAAATTAACATACCTTCTTTATAGTTAAACAGTTCCTTACGAATTGTATATTTTGTTTCGCAGAAGTGAGGAAAACTATCTTGAAAGCAACATACCTGCAAAGAGAAAAGAAAATAGAAAATCAAAATTATGCAACGATTATATATATTTAATTGAGAATATATACATATAGTATCTGTATCAAACATGCTTACATTAGTATATCAGAAATTATATTAATTGTTTGGGACAATGATGATTTCAGAAGATTTTCTCCGGAACAGCGGGGGGCGGGTAGAATTTCAATATACTGAAGGTGAAAAGTAGTGAAAATGAAATGAAATCTTTAAGTTTTACGTCCCACGGTTATGCCGGTTAGGCCAAAGGAGACGGTGATTATGAGAAATGACTGAAATGGTGGAATGAAGAAAGTGGGAGGAAACGGGAGAACCCCGAAAAAACCCACGAGCACGTTGTTTGTCCACCACAAAGTCCACACGGCGCGAGCTGGGGTCGAACCAGGGACCCCAAGCAGCGGAGGTGAACGCTCTACCACTGAGCCACCGCGCCCCCATACGTGAAAAGTAGTGTTATGAAAATATTGAGAATTTAACATTGAGCACAATAGGATATAGAATACGGTCCCTTGGTAAATTTCGTTGTCCCTTTCCCTGGATCACCCCGATATCATCACTGGTTTCAAATAAAGGTGCACCAGGGAGGTAGTCGAGAAGGTAGGAGCCTAACGCTCTCCCACTTAAATATCATATTTATTTATTTAGTTTTTCATTTATCGTTTATCTACTTTTATATCTACCTATGAGAGTCATATTAGTTTAAGCTTAACTTGTTTAGATTGGCCAATTAGCGTTACCTTTTTTCATAGAATAAACCCAGATTTGATTTCTAGTAAGAGTTCGTGTTCGAATTCCATGGAATATTAAGCTATAGACAAATGGTTAAAAAGAAATGCCAAACTACTAACTAACCAATGAATTCAGTGGTGCATTATAGCTTACAAAAATCGAAAACTTCATATTTATTGAAAATGTTTCAAGACTAATATAATATAATGAGTTAAAATATCTGTAACAAATGTTACAGATCATCCTCTTTAGTGTATTTCGTTTAGTAGACTACATACTAAGCTACGCACTACAAAAGTGTTTCATTTGATCGATACCAAGTGGTGAAGCTGAACGATTAGCATTCCAGAATCGTGTCCCTGATTTGAATCTTGTAGCAGGACACTGTTTTATAAAAAAAGCTTTTTCCCCTCACTCTCATCAACTCAGATAGCGGCATTTCAGATTTTTGCCAGGAGAGGGGCAAGACTTTCCACCGACATAAGAATTTCACTTTTTTTTTAATTAATACATTAGTATACAATTTATTAAAAAGTATGTGTTTCTCAAACTCATGGATAAGACAGTTGCTTCCCTGCCCTCCCCAAATGACGCCCCTGCATAAATTAGGATTGTCCACGAAACAAACGTTGTCTCGTTTCTAAAAGGTGTCATGAAATTGATGTTTTGTCTCGAAAAATTATCTCTGTCTGTATTGGAAAAGCTTTGTCTCCTCGTCTGGTATCTCATCACAAAAATGCTGTCCAGTCACGTTTCGTGTTCAAATCCTGCATCAGCAAAATAGAACTTCACTTAGATATTTCAGAGTATAGGCCTATGTATGTAATATATATTTATTTAGTTTTGTTTACATCACTATGCCACTAGGGTTTCAAAGCACATTACTAGCACATTTTCAAATTCGGGACGAGATTAGAAACATAACAATTTTCGTCTCCAAAACGAGACGAGACATTTCTCGAATTTCGTGGGTAACACTTGTTCATTTCACCCGTCTTAAATCTCGAACACTGTTTTAGCGTTACATGAAGCATATATTTAAAACAACTATAAATTGATAAAGTAAACATAATGAAAAACATTTATCAGCGTTTAAAGATACGCAAGCCTACAGGGGCGGATCCAGGGGGGGCGATCGGAACGATTTCCCCCCAGAAGAGGAAACTTTCTTATTTTATATATAAATAAAACCCATCCCAAAATCTGGAGCCCTTAAAAGTAGCAGTATGACAACCCACCGCCCCCCCCCAGCAGTCGGTCCTGGATCCGCCCCTGGCAAGCCATTACATAATATACTCCAACAAACAATGGAGTGCACGGTGGCTCAGTGGTAGAGCGCTTACCTCTGCTACGAGGGATCTCTGGTTCGATCCAAGTCAAGTAAGTTTGTGCTGGACAACAACGTGTCGGTGGGTTTTTCTCGAGGAGGTATTCCCGTCTCCTCCCACTTTGTCGTTCCACCACTTCTTCTATCATCATTCATTTTCTTAATCATCGTCTTCCTTAGCCTGAAGGGTATAGTCCTGGGACGTTAAACTGAAATATTTCATTTCATTTTTCCAACAATAAATATCATTTACTTGCTGTTATATCACACCTCTTTTGACCTCTCGTGACGAGGAAGGATTCTGATATTATCTAGAGGAAATTAAGAATTTTAAAAAAATCATGGGTAAATTTTGTCCATACATTTACAAATCTGGGACGACAAAATTTTCAAGACCAGACGAGAAAACACTTCTGGGAATCGAAACAAGGCGAGACTTGTACAAAATTTACAAGGTGAGATGATCTTATTTCGCACCTTTTCTCGTCTCGTAAGCAACACTAGTTTCGAGACGAGACATTTTTCTTTTAATAGAAACCAAGATACTTTTTCGAGACGAGACAGTTTTATCTCTTGACTCGTAGATAGCTTTAGAGTGTCAAAGGTTTATTTTACATTGCACAGTACCAGTGCCTGTCTCCCTTGGGGGCCCCAAAAAAATTTCAGAAAAACGTAGATGTACATTTTCAAACTATAAGGTAAAAAGCAAGTTATAAAACTTACATACAGCAACAGTATTTTGTGTTGTATAGGCTTCTATGATGAGAGTAATGGTGCCCCTCCTGCTATCCTGCTTCCAGAAATGTCACTAGTTTGCTCATTTCTGCACAAAGGATGCCGGATATCTTCATGGACTGGTAGCATGACAACATGTAGCATGCAACCGCAGACAATTTGTTTCTGACAAAAGATAGCTGGGCATTAAAGGGCCCCATTAGCTTCAATAGCTTAGGGCCTTATCAAGTGTAAATCCGACTCTGCACAGTACCGTACCTTTATCTAATACACATCGGTGTTTCTTTTTTTCTTTTTTTATCTCCTCTGAATATACAGAGTAACGTACAGATTCTAAACTACTACAAGTGTAAAACTAGCGTACATTCAGTAATTCACGATTAGTAGTCATGATTATTATTATTAGAGTCAAAAATAATTCAACATTCTGTTAAAAAAATGGCCGTTCCCCCTATAATTTCTCCTCTTCAAAGTACCTTGGAAACCTAATTTAACACAAATGAAGCGTAAAATCACACAGCTCACCAGCCACATTGAGATTTGACCACACATAAAGAAGGAGAGAGTAGAGTGAAATCAGGTACCATTAATGATTAAAAAGCATTGTGTTACACCGGAAATTGGTAGCTACATATCTCCACCTGGATAGTGGCTTATTTTATCCCCTTCCCTTTTCTCTCCCCTCATTTTGTTATAATTTGCTCTTAAAGTGTAATGTCTTTTTCCATCAAAGAATTTTCCTCTTTTATTCTCCAAGTACAAAATGCTGGATTATTTCTTCTTTCCTTTCCTTTTTTCTTTCTTTCCATGTGAAAGACAATACGATGTTCTTTTGTCTCAGCCGGATGTACCGCATGCAAGGAATTATGGGGGAAAAACAGTGGAGTGAAAAAATAAGCGAAGCGAAGGGAAAAGGAGTATGAAATAACATGACATCATTCGGTTCTGTTGACAACCGGAAACCATCTTTGTCTAAACATAAGATTACACATACACAGAGATACATAAAATAGAATATAATATGTAGTTTAGAATGTTCAACTGTGATGAACTTCTTACTTGTTAATCTTAAATTTCGTATTCATACACACACAAAAGCTTTTAAAATGACTTGCATTAACACGTCAAACTCTCAGACAAATTTCCATATTTTATAGGGAATATCTTGATACTTGAAGATATACAAGAGTGGTTTATTTATTTGAAAAAAAAAAGAAAGAAAGAAAGTCTTTATTGGAGAGGCATTTCTTTGTAAATGGGAGCTCCAAGCCAGGGCCGGATAAATGGGGAGGCTTAGGGGCTATAGCCCGGGCCTTCAGATGAACAGAGGCATCAACTCTGATCCAAATCTCAACTGGCTATCAAAAAAGAATCATGAAGATACAATCATCATAAAATAAAACAGGACCAAAAATATGAAACACAATCCCTTTATTCCTTACTGTGGTTTCACAGAAATGTACTAGGTAAAGTCAGCTGGGGCCACATATTTTCCTAGCCTTGGGTCTCTAGATGGGTTAATTCAGCCCGGCTCCAAGCACAAGCAAGTGGTCATTCTCTTAATTCATTAAACAGCCCAAAGGTTTATCGCCACAGAAACAAACTGAATTCTAACGTAAGGCCAATCAACTTCAATCAGGACCATCATTATCCATCTCTCTCTTTAAAATTATGCTTTATACGTATTATTCTGTTTCTTTCTTCTTGGCCTTCCCACAAGGTTTTTTTTCAATACTCCTCCCACGCAAAATTTTATTCAGCCAGTACATATTTCGCATGCAAATGATATGTACTGTCCACGTTGGACAACTCAATTCAACCACAAATAACTCATACTAACCCGGACAAAAGTAGGCAAGACACGAAATGTCCACTAGATTGACGGGAAATGAGGTAGTTGAGTCTAAGAAATGACAATTAATATTTTATATGCAGCAACGATACTATGAAATACACAATAGTATTAACATTGCTTCGATATTTTAGTCATTTTCTAAATTTATCAAGTAAGGTTTCTTCATAGAATTGTTCGAGTAGTCGAGCGAACTCTGCATCTACAGTAGTTCTCTTATGTCCACTTATGTGAAATTTCGTTGTGAAAACCATATTATGTGTAAATTATTTGTGTAAATGGAACTTTCTCAATTCACTTGCGACTAAACCCTTTAAAATATATTGAACTAACATAATGTAAAGAAGTTATACTTTCGGGTACTCCAGTTTCCAAATTTAACTTACTATTTCATTCAATACAAGTGGATCTGTATTATCAAACTCTTAGCTGCGTCTGGCCTACCAGTTATTATGATGAACCTGGCCGAAATCAAGATGAACCTGGCCAAGAGCGCCCATCAGGGGGGCAAGGTGGGGCGCTCGTTCCCCCCTATAGGAAATTGTACTTGGGAATATCGAAAACCCAACAGAATTTTTACATTAGTTACAGCAAAATTTGAAACTATATTTGAAATATCGCTTATACTTGCCCCCCCCCCTTGGAAACCACAACATGGGCGCCCTTGAACTGGCCACTATTTGGATGGATAAGTACTGGGAAAAAAATGATGGTGTATTGTTCACCCAGAGGCTTGGGGACAAGCTACTTGAATGATGAAAACAAATCGCGATGGGGCTAGCGATTTGTTTGCCCACACTTTTCCTAGTTACAAATCAACGGTTGTTCGACTTTCCTGGTCTAGCAGGAACTGTATGTAGTACGTGGACTTATATAAAATTTAATATGGAATCCGAACCAGATACCCCTCTACCCGTATCAAATCCAGATCTCCAACAGCAAAGATAAGAACAATAAGTATTTTTAAGTAAGTGACCACAAACAGTTTGTTTCTTTCATTGTTGCAAAATGACAAGTACATAGAAAATTGTCCTGAAAAAGCACATCCCCATCAGTAAATTACCTCTTCTGGGTTTATCCCTGAAATAATATCGTAGAGTTTTAATAAAATATCTATTTGTGAAATATAAATTAAATCGTTAAAGCCACTTTCGAGAAATCGTGATTTTCGATCTTTAACTTTTTTTTGAGGGTGTAGTGGTATCATAAAAACATAGTAAATTATCTCACCGTTAATACACTAACTTAAGTTAAAAAACTGTATTAATAAGTTAAACGCGTGCCGTCTACGACACACGAACGGATGGGCTTGTACAGTCACGAAAGAAAGTATTTTTCAGGTGACTAAATTTCTTTTCCCAATAACTCAACATTAAATTAACCTATTAGAGTACCGACTTTCGCAAGTTGTCAAGTTATAACTATTCTAAAGATAACAACAAAAAGATCCAAATTAATTCATTTGTTCCCAAGTTATTGGCAAAATTTGTCAATTGTCAAATACTTTCTTTTCCGTGTGTACGGATCACCAAACATAATTCTGTTGATACCTCAAATTTGACACTTTTCTTCCTATTTCCACGATCATATGAGACTTTCTTCACATTTTCTTCACTCTTATCATTCAACTCCGCTGGAATGTAAAAAGAGTCTGAACGAATGAGATGTGAGGTCAGGATAGAGCAACCGGAAACATTTGTGAGTTACATCTGTTATGCGGATAAAGGGAAAAGATTGAAAGAAAAACATGACAGGAAGTTCTGTTTTGCTCCTGGATTTAAAAAAGTTATAGCGCTCCTTACTCGAAGTCTATCATTCCTATATAGGGGAAAGTTCCCGAAGTTGGACCGGTTCCTAGATTGGACCGCCTTATATTTTGAAAAGTAGATATATTTGAAATATAAGAGCTAGCTACACTGTTTGTAGATAAGGGAAGGAACACTTTGTTTACAGTTTCTCGCCACCTGCACGCAGTGAAGGTGAGAACGGCGGACGTGTATGTTATGCAGATCTGTTAGTGCTGGGATCGCAAGTGAACTTACATCATTAATAGGTAACTATCAAGATTTTAAACTATACACACGTCAAATGTGTTGTTTTAACTACAACGTAATACATGTGCTTTAATAGTTCAATGTAACAGAAAATTAGAGAACACGTCTTTTTGTTTCAACGTAGCAGTTGCCCAGTTTGAACCAGCATGTGTTGCCTGGATTGGACCGGTCCATAGCAGGCAAACGTTTTAAAATAATTTCGTGTAGAGTCTATGAATAATTTTAAATAAATTGTATTACCTTGGGTAACTGCAAATATATTAAAGACGTGTTTCTCCATTATTTCAGCTCAAGAATGGCCCAAAGAAGACAATATGGCCAATGGACGGAAAAGGAATTACAAATGGCCATTGCTGCTTATCGAAATGGAGATTATGGTTTAAATGAATGCAGCAGAGTATATGGAGTTCCTAAAGCAACGATTAGGCGGCATGCTCTTCAGAAAAATAGTGTCGTTAATGGACCCAATTCACTAGGAAGGCAGGCTACCTTCAACCCAGACATGAAGAGGACTCTTGCGGAGCACATGATAGCATTAGAAGAGTGTTTTTTTGGACTGACGATTACAGAAGTTCGGTTATTAGCGTTTGACTTAGCAGAAAAATGTGGTGTTTCTCACACGTTCAATCGGGAGAAAGGTTTGGCTGGAAAAAAGTGGTTCTATGCATTTATGAAAAGAAATCCTGAACTTTCTGTGCGTCGACCAGAAGCTACCTCATTACAAAGAGCAAAGGGATTAACAGAGAAAATGTAGGACATTTTTTGATCTTTTGGAACGCAATGTGGACCAATTCCAAATCACAGCAGAGAGAATTTACAACGTGGATGAATCAGGATTCACTACTGTCCAGAAACATCTACCGAAAATAGTTGCTAAAAAAGGAAAACGTCAGGCAGGTGCTGTTACAAGTGGAGAGCGCTGAGTGAATACTACAATGGTTTGTGCATTGAGTGCGGCAGGTGTCTACATACCCCCCATGATAATATTTAAAGCCAAAAAGTGGAATAGTGATTTTGAGATTGATGCCCGTGCAGGAAGCATTGTCAAGATTTCGGATACAGGATACATAAACTCTGATTTGTTTGTGGTATGGCTTGAACATTTTAGAAAGAATACAAACTGCAATAAAGAAAATAAAGTTCTTCTTTTCTTTGATGGACATACCACACACAGCAAGAACTTAGCGGCTTGGGAATTTGCAAGAGAAAACTGCATTATTTTACTGCAGCTTCCTGGTCACACTACACACCGTTTGTTACCACTTGATGTTGCATTCTTTGGACCTTTGCAGACGTATTTCGTCCAAGCTCAACAAAAGTTCTTAAACACCTACAAAGGATATCAAATCAAACAATCAAATATCCCAGCTCTTTTGAATGAAGCATACGGCAGAGCAGCTACAGTCGCTAATACCCACAGAGCATTTCGTGCAGCGGGGATTTGGCCGGTTAATCGTCACGTTTTTGAAGACCATCTATTTGCTCCATCAAATACTTTCTATTCTGATGGCAGTTCTCAACCAGGATGTGGGTCTTCCAAAAAAGATCGTACAAAACAACAAAGCAAGTTATCAGCCATGCAAAGTCTAGAGTCAGAGCTCGAATCAGAAGACGATAGTAATCATGACAAGGATTATGTGCCACTTGCCAAGAAACTAAAGAACTTCGAAAATACCTTATACCAAAAGCAATAGATCAACCAAGACCAGCCGGATCGCCAAAAGGCCAAAGTAAAGAACAGAAGGCTGTTGTAATCACAAGTAGTACTTACAAACTAGAGCTTGAACATTCAGCGGCGAGAAGAAATAAGATGATCCAGAGGAAGAAGCAGTTGTTTCGAATCAATGAGAAGCAAATCAGTTGGTTTGGCTCCTTATGTAAGAAAAACAGGCAAGAAGATATGATTCAGTGCTTGAAATGCCGCCGTTGGGTCCACACGCGTTGTGCAAAGGTGAAACCAAGTAAAAAAAATATATATACTATTGTTCAACATGTAACGTTCCTTCCATTTCTTAAACACACAAAGTAGATGCAACTTTTCATTTTGTGCACAATAGCAAATTGTGTTAAAACTTATTTCAGTTTCGTAATTGAGCAGTGAATATTACTTTCATTTTTTTTATTTCTTCATTACGCAAAGGTTCTGTAAAGGTAATAAATTTATCCTAACAATTATATTAATTGCGCAAGTACTTCTGCGTTTCAATTGTCAAGTATTTTGTTTCTTGTTTGAGATTAAATTTATTTTATTCATTAAAGTTTCTGCGGGGTCCATTTTAAGAAACGCACGGTTCAACGTAGGAAACTAGTTTCCTTAAATGGACCGATGTCAATCATTTAACTTTTTGGTAATAAATATGACAATAATGAGTTTTTTGTTACAGTATGTACACCATTTTAAAGCAGATACAATATATTTTAAAATTAAAACATCATTATCTTATTTAATTGTGTATGGTCTAGTTTATATGATAAATAGTGGTAACTAGTTCAAACTAGGCAACTCTCCCCTATATATATAATCTGTGGCGTTACAAAGCTAGTCAACCATTGCCAATAAAAAGTGACAGTTTTTAAATTTGCTGGAAGAAATTGTTATTCCAGTATATGCAGCAAAACAGTGTCAACTAGCAGGTTCGTAACGGTGACACACAGCATTTCTTTCAGAGATACTACTTGTAAACAATGAATAATAACCACAAAAACAGCAACAATAGGAAAATAATTGGCCCAGGGCCTATTATATAAGATACAATCCCGGCTATAGGAAACGCTGGGGAAAACCATTATCTGTCACTGGATTCGAATCTGGGACCCCTCGATTGCAAAGCAAAAGCGTCAGTCTGTAGCCTATTCCTGCTCAGGATAATTTCAATCACTCCTTCACAAGGAATTTTACTTTTTTTCCCCTTTTTACAAACTTAAAAAGTATTCTATTGTTAATATTAAATTTAAGAGACAGAATAATTACAAGCAGTGTTGGATTCAAGGAGTGGCCCAGGAGATAAATTCCTTCTTTCTCGAAGGCCATATCTTCGATCGTGGTCAGGATGTGTTAGCATTATTTTCGTTGATTTACTATTCAACCCCCCCTTCCCCCAAGTGCCTTCGGGGAGAATTCTTTTGAAATCACTATTGATTATAGCAATCATAGCTGATTTGAGTTGAGTTGATTTTCACTTTAGCGTTCCTTTCAGCAGCGAGGCTATATGAGACACGGACCTACTAATTAACGTGGAATCCGAACCACATGAGCTCTCGCTGGGAATCGAACCAGGGTCTCCTACACCAAAGACACGTACGTTAACCACTTAACAACGAAGGAGCTCAACAATCGGATAGGAATGTAATTGGATGAGAAAAGCATAGACCTATAGAAACAACTGGAAGTTTCTGAACTCATAAAGTGTCCCCGTTCAACACCAAACATGTAATGCGTAGACCTATACTTTAACCTATAATTCGAACTATCAGGAATCAAACTTAGATCTTCCATATCGAAACCTATTTAGTAACGATGAAGCCATATTCTGCTTGATACAAACTAATAATAATAATAATAATAATAATAATAATAATAATAATAATAATAATAATAATAATAATAATAATAATAATGCTTATTTAAA
The DNA here is from genome assembly GCF_964235325.1 of Thermobia domestica. Taxonomy (NCBI): domain Eukaryota; kingdom Metazoa; phylum Arthropoda; class Insecta; order Zygentoma; family Lepismatidae; genus Thermobia; species Thermobia domestica. The sequence goes on from NC_137466.1 coordinate 79,606,048, forward strand.
GAAAGGACTCTCTAATGAAGGATCTTCAAATGTTATGCAGTTAAACAAGTATTTACAAACCTTTTATATATATGCTTGTTCGCAAAAATAAAAGTTAAAAATGTACATTTTCTTTCTTTTTAGGTTTAACTTTAAACAGTACATCAAGATTTCGATTAGATAAAGCAGAAATTACTGTACAATTACATACTGAAAATCAGTTAATGACTGCTACTTAAGAACTGGTCAAGTTACCCACAAATCGACCAATGATTAAAACATTTTCTTGAGCATTTTTGTAGAACAAAATTACACTGTTCACAACATCTAATTTTCAACAAAACAAGTCAAAATTCTTGTTTTTATTTTGCAACTAACATGATATTAATTTCATCCTTGAGCCATATTACAATCATGATAGTATCAATGAAAACTATGTATCGTTACAACGATCTGTCATTACAAAAAATGTTTTATAAAATACCAACTTGCCGTCAGTTCCCTCAATCTTTATAGTATATTTACATCTACTGATAACGACACAAGTGGTCTATTAAAACGATTCTTTTTTTACTTTCTTTAAAATTTACACTTCTTTTTGTTTAAATTGATCGATTTTAAGCTATATCGAAACAGAGATTTGTATCCAAATTTGTCTCATTATTCACATAGACGGATGGTTATTTTCTCATACTTTTAAATTACTTACTCTTTCACTTTAAATGCTAGATCTACCCTCATCCTCCAATATTGTTCTTAACCAACTCTTCAGATATTCAGATATTAACTTTCCTAGAAGACCGGATACAATGTGGGACGTGTTTGAAGTGTTACCATGACGACTGTTATCGTTGGTACGTGCTCTTATAAGACTTCTAATATACAAGAAAGGAGGTCAAAATTGTTCCGAAACCTCACATTATCTCATGAGGCGAAAACAGGCAAGAACTCTTAACAATTCAGTCATAAAATGCTCTTACAATGCAGTAAAATTGCATAAAATGGCTGACAACCGCACTGTCGTCTCATCATTGATAACTTACAATCAAGCATACGACAAATAAGCTTGATAAACAATTAAGGACCACAGAACCACGAATGGACTGGCTCCATGGACAGGTAAAGGGTACAAACATTTAAGGGCGCTATATCTATTGGTCGCAGAAGGGTGGTAGTTATTATGCCAGTGGTACAGGCTAGATATCTGCTGCTATAGATAATTCATATTATATCTAGCAGCACAAATGATTTTAACTATAACATAAGATTATTTTGATATACATACCAGTCTTCGGCTAACTGAGGACTTTGAGCCAAGATCCCTGCATTTACTCGGCATACAGCCTCGTACTTCCCATATCCTCAACATATCTCTAGTCTTAAGGAGTTTCCAGATATTACCATCTTATTTTAACAATTTGAACGCGTTCCTCATTATTTTTCTTCCCGCCTTTTCCTTTCTTTCTAAAAGAAACATCAAAAACGCTGAAACATGTCTTTAATTATTTTAAATTAAAGGCCTGAACACCAATTTTTTATGCCTCAAATCTTAATGGAATTCAAAATATGGGTATTTTATTGTTAAAATAAAATATCCATATTTTGAATTCCATTAAGGTTAGAGGCATAAAAAATTGGTGTACAGGCCTTTCATTTAAAATACAATTTATTTTAGTTTTAACAATTGCAACCCCGTTCCTTGTAGGGGTAATATAAAAAAAAACGCTAAAACGTCCTTAAATACTTTGAATGAAAAATATAAATACCAAATATCACATCTCTAACCTTAACGAATATCGAGATATGGCTGTCCAGGTTATAACAATTATAACCTCATTTTTTTTAACATTCCCCTAGAAGGGAAGAAAAAAAGGCGAAACATGTATCTAATTCTTTTAAATAAGAAATCCAAAAACAGACTTTCCTCTGACCTTAAGAAATTCCGAGAAATGGACATCTTAGCATAATAATTGTAATTCACACTCCTTTTTTACTTTTCACCCCATTTTCTTTCCTAGGACAAATATATATAAAAGTTGTAACATGTATCTAATTATTTTAAATGAGAAGTCCATATATACCAAATACCATATTTCATGTCTAATATCCAGAGATTAAGGAGCCATTTTAACATAATAATTGTCAACCCCTCTTCCATCCCTTCCGTCGAATTTTCAAATATTTCTTATTGGGACCTTACATCACACATCCTACACAAATTTCAAGTTTCTAGCTTACAGGATTTGGCCTGGGCATTGATCAATCATTCAGTCACTTGGTCAGTACTTCTTTTGTATATTCAAACTGTGTTCTAAAAATGGCGCCCACGGACAACAGAGCGTTATTCTACAGGTCAAAATAAAGCGAAAGTCCTACTATATAATGGTATACCGTCCAGGGCTTTCTTCAGTCGTTACGGGTAATCAAAAATTTCACTATGCGGCAACATTGTAGATTTACTTGGAACCTTCAAGCATTGCTCTAACAATAAGTATTCATCAAGCAGTTACATCGATTGTTATGCTAATAAGTGGTGCTACGGTCAACATCTATCGCCATCTGGAAAGAATCAATGTAACTATTTGATGGGTTTGTATATCTACTCTATGGTTCTTTATCTGTGACGCTGCCACATAATGTAATTCGCGTCTCCGCAAGGTCCCGAGCAGTATATAATTATATATATATTTTTCCCTATATTTTGATTTGTAGAATAGTATTTTGTAGTCCATGGCCGCCATTTTTAGAACTCCCAATATATATATTCACAAGATACATGAATTATTTTGTGTTATTTCAGAAAAATAATGAAAATATTTCAGGTAGTGCTGCCACGAGACGAGTAATTTCTCGTGTCTCGTCTCATCTCGTAAACGAGCCACGAGACGAGACAAAACACTTTAAGGCGAAGCACGATACGAGACAGACAACTTGTCTCGTCACGTTTTCGAGACGAGACGTCAAGTGAAATGTTTCGTCTCCTCTTGTGTCTCGAAAATGCAAACAGATTTTTTGAATTTGTTTAAAAATTTATTAACTAATTCGGAATAAATTATTTGCCTTCGAAATGTATACCAGCGTTTATTATTTCAAATGAGGACTATACTACAAAGAACAGGGAACACTTATAGTTATTTGTTTTAATGATTCTTACAAACAGCTTTCATTTCCATTTTCCAATTGATTCAAGTTTAATTATTTTCTGATAGTGCTCCAGATTCAAATACAATGTTAAAGCATTCATCGAGATCAGTGTTTCAGAAGGTTTCATTCCGGGGGCTGGTGGGGGATATCTATGTATAAAAATCCTGTTATAGAAGTACAAGTTCTCTTAATGGCAATTTTATCAGTAATTAACCACTGTTTCATGATCTTTCTCATTCCCAACAAAGACAGAAACGTGTCAGCCTTTTTCGGAACCGCTACTGAGTTTTGAAAGGATGCTGGTTTGACAATAAAATTTAGTTTAAAAAAAATGTTTTATGATGTTATTCGAACCAAAGCCATTTTTGACATCTGAAAGTCACACTCACATAGGCCTCTTTATTTGTTGAAGTGGCGCCAGAGGTTCTAACAAAAGAATTTCAGTTTAAGTGGGGAAGGCTTGCCTTTTGACTGTACCGACAGTATTGACAAATATTCCTGTCGTAGTAATTTATTACTGGTTCAGTCCAAACACCGCCGTAACTTATATTTTTTCTGAAGGGCAAGCATTAATACGCGTATTTGGGCCCCCTAGAAAAAGTTGTTTTTCTAATTCTTGGGCCCCCTCTTTCCATCTTTCTCATACTCTTTATGAGCCCCCGGAGTCTGTGGGCCCTCCCGCATGGCAAGGTCCACGGGGTCGTTAGTTACATGACAAATGGAAACAATATTGACAAATCTCAAAGCCATACGAATAAATATTATTTCAAGAGTCCCTAATTGTAGACATTTTTTACTGAAATGGGCCCACGATTCATTTTTGTTTTATTTGCCTTTTGTATGCTGTTTTGTTTGTGAACCTGCTTGATCCTTCATTTATAATTTCATGTTCGTATCGTATATATAGTAAGAAAATGTTGTCTTAAAATAGGTTCCCCTTGAACTGCGGGGAGCTTCCCTGGAAGGGCAGTTGCATTTCCTCGCCCCACAAATTACGGCCCTGAGTCGAAACTAAGCAGTCGTTGTTGAATGATTGTAGTCGTTTTGTGTGTTGTGCGCTGTTTGGTTAAATGTTGCAATTTAACCGCTTGGCGTAACAGCTCTCCTTGTGGGCTTCAGCCGTTCTAGTTTTGCCACAACACGAGACGAGACAGAACCATTCAAGACGAGACACGAGATGAGACGAGCACATCTTTTCGAGACGAGACGAGACATGCTTTGCACGAGACGAAACTAGACAAGCTGAAGTCTCGTCTCGTTTCGTGACTACACTAATTTCAGGGAAATTATTCATCTTACTTTCACTATGAAATAGATTTTTTAAAAGGAACGCTACAAAAGGGAAAGTCCATGGACATTTGCTTAGTTCACCCGCGCCGTTGTTGAGTAGCGCCCCTTTAAACGCATTTTATTTTATTTTATTTTTAAAGAAAAGTTATCATCCTAATAGTATTGTCCCTTGGCAATAGACCTATTTAATTATAACGAAAATGATGCAAATAGAAAATGACATTCTCCTCGAGGAATAAGAAGACAATATAACTTTGCGTTTCCTCTTGCCATTAACGGAGGTCAAAGGGTAAAAAAAGAGAGAGCAAGCGGAACCGAGCAGGAGGAGAGAACTTCGGGACATGAAAAATAGCACAGAGTCCAAAAGAGCCAGAATGGTAGAGCATAACAATCGTTCGTTTCTGAAACATGTAGCACGTGCTCTCAGAAGATTACTATCTCTATTGCTGTGAGCCTAGAAATTTTTGGTTGGAATGGAAGCAGGGGCAGTTGGTGTTCTGGGATTACCGTACCTCAACCAGTCAGTACTCACACACACGGAAGAAAGAACACAGTCTCTGTTTAAATTGCCAACAGGGAGAGAAGGGTAGAAGATGCTCAAGGGGAAGAAAAGAGAAACAGTCTGTTATCTTTGGAGCAGGAACTCATCTGTTGCTTCAGTCAGTGAAGACTCCCTCTGGGACACAAATTCTAGATCTCAGTTTTCTTCAAACGTGACGTATTTGATGGTTAGAAAGGAGAAGAACGGCTTCCAGCAGGAACGCCGAAAGGAAACAAAGGCTACATTTTCAAGTCCCCTCCCCCTCCCGACTTAAACACACCCAAATCATTCAAATAACTAATATCGTGAAATATTAGTTCTCGTTATGGTCATTTTAATTAGTGGCGGCCAAATGAGGGCCCGCAAACATATCTCAACTTCCCCGCTAATAAAAAATAATATAATAATCTATATACTGTGTATATATAAAAGAAAGTGACTATGTTTATGGCCTAATAACTCTTGAACCACTCGACCAATCACGATCAAATTTTCAACATAGATGTGGTTCGGACCTGGGATGGTTTTTTAATCATTTCACTTTTAAATAGCTTTATTTTCTAACATTTTAGGTGTAAGTATTACTAATAGAAATGTTTAGGGAATATAACAAACAACATGCAATAAAAATCAAATCTGACAACACGATCTAAAATGACCTAGTGTTTTCAGTTTGTATCAGAATTTGGCCACGCTGTCAATGCGTGAGAGGTAAAAAAAGACCCTATGGATTTCATTTCGATTTTTGCATTTATCAGCCGGAAATAACATAGTCCACTATATTTCATTGGGGGCTATGGGCACCTAAATTTTAATATTGTCTTTTTTATTATTATTATTATTATTTAACAGTAATTTTGAAATAATAATAATACGGGAAGGTGGCTTTTAAGAAAATCAATAAACAGTTTCCACTGAGCATGCTTCTTGTCACCAAAGCTTGTTAGGGTAATCTCGGCTTCTTTTTTTCTGTGTAAAAACTGTTTTCGGTTATCTAACTACGTTCTTCTCAAGTACCTGTCCAAAAGATGGAGAGAAATAACACAGGACAGACCTCTTCTCTTCACTTTAGTTAAATAGCACTCCCCACAACATCATTCATAAAAACAAAACTACGTGTTCGGAGATTCTCATACAGTTTGTGTTGAAGATTGAAATGGATATCATGTAATGTATCCGCCCATGCACATATGGATGGAGACAAGACGAAGACAAGTTCACAAGAGACACACACACACGGTCTTTTCAGGGCACAAGTAGTTCAATAGTTTGTCGATAGAGGCGCTGTATACTAGGATTGTAAATGACTTTACAAATCAGGATTGCCACTACCTACTAATATTTCGGATACGATAATAAATATATAAGAAGCTCTAATGTCAATTGATATTTTCTGTATAAAATCACAGAGTACTCATTACAAATAAAATTTAGGCGAAAGGAATAAATAAATATAAGCTGTTTATTTAAAGTTCAAGAACTAAGTGCTTCGCCTTAATGACTGATTGACTTGCCTTACGTCAGGACCCTTTGTCATAAGTAAAGCTATATATATGACGACAGGCTCATAGCCAGAGAAGGGATACGGGCAGGCACTGCCCTCTCTAAAATAGAACGTTGTACAATTCTTAAAAAATTAAAGTAGAAATATGAAATCCTTGTAATTTTACTTACTAAATTACATTAAATTTACTGCATTTTAATCATTTGTGCGTGAAATTATAAGCTTAATGCTGGATGCACCGAAAATTCCCACTGGCAGTTTTAGATTCTAAGAATTTCAAACTCAAGTACCATATGTTGCTATTGCACCGTGGCATGCATCAAAGGCGTGCGATCAGATGCACTTCCAAAGAATAGCTGCCTCAAGGTACCAGGCCTCAAGAACGTTAGCTGCGAATACAATTAAATTGTAGAACAGAACCCGGACTGTAAGACGGGAATTAGCACGTCACTGAAACTTTCAGTTCTTTGTTTTGGACAAATATATGTTCAAACAATAAGCAATGAAGAATGTAAGATAAAAAGGATTTAAACAGTTCTGTTAAAGTTTCCATAAACAATAAATAAAACACGTTTTGAGCTTTTTTTTTTCGTGTCTGTCATTGTCCTCTCGGTTAATTTCTGCCCCCTCTACGAAATGGGGTTGACTACAAGCCTGGAACTGAACAAGGGTGAGAAGGGAGGATGATGGAATTCTCCCATTTCGGAATGAAATTCTACAGAGTCAATAAGTTACTAGTGGCGTATATTAATCTCAAAAGTTTGCAATTAACTACAATAATTTATATGTACAGTAGTTAACACGTATTACTTATATGACTGTAATTAAAAGGGTAGACTCACGATATGGAAAGACATAGATAGCAAATAAAGTTAATTTACGATAGCGGTATCCCTAATTCCATATTATGCGGGGACGGATCCAGGTGAGCGATCGGGGCGATTGCCCCTCCCCAGAAGAGAAATCTTTCTTATTTTATACATAAATAAAACCCATCCCAGAGTTTGGAGCTCTTAAAAGTAGCTTTAAGTGGCAGTATTACAACCCACCGCCCCTCAGAAGTCCGTCCTGGATCCGCCCCTGATAATGGATGTTCAAATATGTGAATTCTCTCTATGTAGCAGCATTCCAACGCAAAGAGTTTTTTTTTTTTACCTGTATCCCTTCATGCTTTTACACCCTGATCTGAACAATTATAGTTAGTTCCTTGCTCCTCTTCCGAGAATCGAATCTGGGATCTCATGCACAAAGGACACCCTGGCTAACCACTAGACTAACCACTGGCTAAATTTCTCGTCTCATTTTGATTATCGAATCGAAAATGAAATTAGAGGTATTTTTTCCTAATTCGCAGCGAGACGAGACGAAATTTCACGAGTCTCGTGGGTAACACTACTTTATCCTAAAAATGGCCACATTTTTTCGAAAAATACTTTTTCGAAAAATGGCTTTTTCGAAAACGAAAAACGAAAAACGAAAAATATTTCGGAAAACGAAAAACGAATTTTTTTCGAAAAACGAAAAATTTTTCGGAAAACGAAAAACGAAAAATTTTTCGAAAAAACGAAAAACGAAAAATTTTTCGAAAAAGCGAAAAACGAAAAATGAAATTTCCGAAAATCGAAAAACAGATTTTTCGAAAAAGGCCATCCCTAGTTTATCCAAGTGTTACATGGTTAATAGTATAAGAATTATGAATTGATAAAGTAATTGTAAGAATACAACGGAGAGCATTTATCACTTTTTACAGATACACGAGTCATTACATAATGTTCTACAATTATAAATATGGTTCACATGTTGTTATATCACACCTTTGCAGAATTCTCGTGATACGGAAGGATCTAGGTGATATTAAAATTAGGCATAAATTTTATACATAAATTTACTAAACGAAATTAGAAAAAATATCTAGACGAGACAAGAAAAGGAGCTCCAAGAATCGAGACAAGACGGGAAAGAATTCTTCGAGAATCGAGACGAGATAAGAATTCGGTTATTTACGAGACCAGACGAGAATTCGACAAATACTTATGGGACGAGATTAGAAAATATTATTGCTTGTCTCATTCTGTAGACAACACTAATAATTATATTCGAAATAAGTTGTGAGTAAAATTAATCCAAACCACGTGTCTATGCTCACAATTAACGCCTAAACTGTCTATAAATGAATGCCAACGGGAGGTGGTTGGAAATACACCGTGGATTAGTCACAGAGCACTCACATCTATTGTGTGTTGTATGGGTTTGATCCAGTGTTCGTAGTTTTGAGGGAAATTTCCCTAATATGAGGAAATTTCATATGTACATTTAGCTAAAAGGGGAAAAAGGTAATTTTTGTCGATAAAACGTGAAAATTCAGGGAAATTCTCGCGCTGACTGATTGACTTATATAAATCCTTCAATTTTCCTTTGTTTTTGAGAAGTAAACCAAAACAATAGTAATAGTGTGTGTGTGTTTCAACAAAGTAGCATCAGTTGCACTCATTGTTGACTGGGTGTAATTTCTTGCAAAAAAAAAAAAAAAAAGTTAAGGAAAAAGTAAGAAAAATAGAAGAAAAAAGCAAATGAACAAAACAAGTGGCTGACGCTTCCTTTCATATAGTTAAATTAATTTTATCACATAACTTCTGTCATAAGTATTGGACACTCAACAACCTGGGAAAAATTTGATAAGAGAAAATTTTGTCAGTTGAGGAAAATTTTCTTAAGAGTCTTCATCCGGCGAAATTAAAATACCGCTAATTTTACAGTAATTATGTGATATCTACAAATAGATAAAAGATAATTGAAGTGTGAAACAAGAGCGCCCTAGACAATATTATTTTGCGTGAGGTACCGTTATCACAAGTCACCTAGTGGCTTTATGTTTTCAGCTGTTTAGAAACGCGAAAATAAATGCCGATTTTCAAAATGGCTCGAAATCGAAAGCAGATAAGTGAGTCGTGATAACGGTTTCTCATGTAAAATGATATTGTCTAGAGCGCTCTTATTCCACATTTCGATTATCTTTTTATCTATTTGAAGATATCACATAATTAATGTAAAATTAGCGGTATTTTAATTTCGCCGGGATGAAGACTCTTAAGGAAACTTATGAACACTAATTTGATCCCTTGTCACATGAGTTTGTGTGATGGACAACTTCTTATCAGTGGGTTTTCTAGGAGTTATCCTCCTACATTCTCATTCCACCAGTTAATTCTTTCATATTCATCCACTTTAATTCATCCAACACCTTTAGCCTACAGGAGTATAATTAATGAGACTTCAAACTAAGAAGATTGTAAGGTCCCTCCTGCGCTGGTCTAGTGGCTTACGAATGTGACATTGATCCACGTGATCCTGTGTTTCATTCCTGGTGAGAGATTTTTTTTTTTTTTTATTATTCAACTCTTTGCTGTGGTTCAGAGTTCCACTTTAAAACTATAGATTCACATCTCATGTCTCGGTGCTGTCGATAACTTCAACAAACAAAACCAATAAAAGGTAGATTTTAAATGAGCGAAAAAAAATCTACACAAGAAATCCTTTCAGATTTCTTCTGAATCACCAGATTCCTTCTTCAGGTTTCTTTACTTCTTCTTCTTCTTTTTTTTCGAAATGAAGAACACAGAACAAAACCATACGAATATGAATACGAACGCATGAAAGTAGAACATGGGTCAATAATAGCAAAGCAGTAGCTCAAAAATAAGAGCAACCTTAACTAAATTTATGAGCGACATCTTTCTTCAAAAGTAATCTACATGGCAAAAAAGAAGAGTTTTTAAACTTCATAAATAAAGTTCATTTCCTTTGTTTATTTATATACCCAAAGCTCTCTCTTTAGACACATGCGAATAAGTTGCTGTAGTGTACAATAATGGTGCTGTGAAAAGAGAGAGAGAGAGAAAATACGAATTTAATTCTTTCGCAAATGAAGTGCTTTACTTCTAGTGAACTAACAGGTATAAGCAGCTGCAATAAATCTTCACAGAAAAGATTTGTTGTTTTCGAAACGGTCTTAACAGTAGCCTTACTTATCAAAGCCGGTTTCATAATAGCTACATATATTAGACTACATTTGTAACTGTTTTGCTTTGCTTGGAGGCTGGTCTAAAATTCTAATGCCATCAATTACGCTATCTCCTTTGTGTGCGAAAACTCTGCCCTCTATTGAGAAAATATATATATTATCGTATGTAAATGGTTTTTATCTGCTTTCTATGTTATGAGTATTATTTATATAGGATGTTTCAAAGAAGGAAGTCAATAAATAGTATATTTGATAGCGGGAGTATCAATTAGTCTATTTTTTTAAGTGAGCAGTGGCGGCACGTCAGGGAAATCACATTGGCAAAAATTACAATCTCCACAAGCTAGGGAAAGATACTTACCTAATGTCCTAATTGTTCAGCTAATTAATACTTTATCGCTACAAAATAAGAGAAGAAAACTTACATAATATCCTAATTGTTCAGCTACTAAAACTTTTCGCTACAAGGGAAGAAAACTTACCTAATGTCCTAATTGTACTATGAAAACTTTATCGCTACAAGATAAGGGAAGAAAATTTACCTAATGTCCTAATTGTTGTACTATGAAAACTTTATCGCTACAAGATAAGGGAAGGAAACTTATCTAATGTCCTAATTGTTGTATGTATTAAAACTTTATCGCTACAAGATAAGGGAAGGAAACTTACCTAACGTCCTAATTGTTGTATGTATTAAAACTTTATCGCTACAAGATAAGGGAAGGAAACTTACCTAATATCCTCATTGTTGTAAGTATTAAAACTTTATCGCTACAAGATAAGGGAAGGAAACTTACCTAATGTCCTCATTGTTGTATGTATTAAAAACTTTATCGCCACAAGACAAGGGAAGAAACTTACCTAATAATACAACAGTTAGGACATTAGATAAATTTTCTTCCCTTACTTTCAAGCGATAAAATTACTTATTTTTACCAATGTGATTCCTCTCACGAGCCGCCCCTGCAGGTAAGTAAATATGTGGTCAGTTCTCAAGCTATTTGGAGATGTGGCTGTTTTAATCCGGTGCGTAAAAATCCTATTATAAATGGGAGGAGTACGATGAAGATCTGAATCTTTATCTTACTGGTTTAATTGGAGCAGAATTTTAAATTCCACTTAGCATTTTTTTTAAAAATAGATTCTTCCACTCATACAAAAGTTTGTCAAAATCGTTTAATGTCACCAAAAAAATCAATAGAGTTCGGCGCAAGGCTCCTGGTAGTGGGTTTGAAGAGTTTAATCCCACTCTAGTTACGCACAAAGAAAAGAAATATCACAGTCCTCGCACGCCTCAATTGTGTTACAACACGAAGTATGGAACATTTAAATAATTTTAAACAGGGTAAAAGTGGATCTGAAAAGGTAGGAGAACAGATGACGTCACGCCGTCCCCCGTGCCTATCTGCCCATTGTAATTTTTTAGGAAATGGAGGGTGCCATGGATATTTTTTGGAAATGGGAGTATGGTGTCCTCCAGCGTTCCCCCCTCACTTTTACTCCTGATTTTAAGAAGAAACTAGCAAAAAAAAACAAAAAAAAACAATAAAATTCCAGTTCATATCAAAGGAAGGTAGGAAAATAATTCCGCACGCAAAAGATTCGGTTTTTGAAAAATAAAGATGGTGCGGATATTCAGCATTGTTAAGAATATTGACAGCAACTAGGTACCTAGGAAAAAAATACTGATATTTAAAACCAAGTGATGAAACATCTACGTGTAGATTACATCTTTTATTTTATTTATTCCACGTCACTTTTCTTCTCAGAAAGATACTATCTCTGTTGCATCTCAAGGTCTTTGCCTTCTCCACCTTGGTCTTGAACTGAACAAGTGCCGTTTCGTAGTTCGTGAAAACAAATCCATAGTACATACATAAGGGACCACCCTGTACGCACTTCCTCAAATACACTACGGGATTGTTTTTGCCCAACCAACAAAATGGTAACGTAATTTGGAATTTCCGTCAAAAGAGGTTATTACTTTTTTTTTTTTTTTTTTTGGCCTGCCTCGTATTTCTCGTTTTAAAACCACTGGGTTTTCTTCCACCAAAATAGCGTGCTTTGTTTCGTTCAGTTTAGCGCTCTTTAATTTTTTCTTTTTTTAATAACCTTTCTCTGGTCAAAAGGAAATTAACGGCTTCTTGTTTGTTTGTTTGAAAATTGCAAATCCCTGTCTTCGTATTATGTTTACGATCCCCAACATTAAACACTGTTAGAAACGCCCAAGCTCACTGTCAGCGAAAATTAAAATACCAGATGTCATGGTGGATTTCAATGTACGAAGACTACACACAGATACTCCAAGTGATTTATTTTGAAGAAAATAAATGTTATATATATTATTTCGGAAAACGATCGTTGCTATTGTGTCTCCATGTCTATCACTTTCGATATTGTCTTTCCAATTATTGTCTTTAATATTCTGTTCCTCTCCACCTTTTAGAAAACTTATTCAAATTTCTTGTTTATATTTCAGTCATGACATACACTCATTTCATCATAACTGAATGTTTACTACGTTTTTTCTGAGTTTCTTGATTTTATCTATTTATATATCTTATTTCCCGTGATTAATGTGAACCTTTATTGAACATTTTAAACAAAAAATAAGGATGTACATTATAATAGTTTCATGTTAATATACATGTTTATAATTCTCGCATTGTGTGTTCATGTGTTAAGAATGTTATTACTAAAAAGAAAAAGAAAAAGAAAGAAAAAGAAAAGAAAAAGAAAAAAATACTGCATCCTTATACAAATTACCGATAAGATAGCATAATACTATGATCAGATTTCTTAAACTTACTATTACAACGAAAGCAATTGTTAGTATATTAGTTTGAGTAGTGACATACGCAGAATTTCATCAATGTGGGGTCCAAGCACTCGATATCATATCCTTTCAGAACAAACATGATTTTAGTCCATTTATCTTCATATAGCAGACTAAATATTTATTCTTCCATATCCTGGTCAAGAGAGAGTTTAATCTCGAAACCTTCCCCTTTCGTGCGCCATTGAGTTTGAGGAGGAAAGAATGCAATTCAGAAAGAAATTCTATTGTAAATTATTTAATCTATATAATATTTTGTTTACAGTTTCTTTCGTACATAAAGGAAACTACGAAAAAGATGCTTAAAGAAAGATAACTAGAAATGTTTAGAATGTGGGTATGGAATGGAATGGAAAAGTTTAGTTTGATGGAAAAGGAAATTACGGGGAAAAGTGTTGAGAGGAACATTTTGATGAAAGTGATTAGAAGAAACTGGTCAGATCTTGTTTAAGGAATTGGGGTACACTCAAGGGCATTACAGAGAAGATAGCTTAATAAAAACGGAATAATAATAATAATAATAATAATATGATTATTTGAATTGGAATCGGGAAGTCTCTAGTTCAAAGCCGATGACCAGACTTGTAAGGAGAAAAGAACACTTTTAGATATCAAGAAGAGAAGGACAAACTAGTTGGGACAACGGTTAAGAAGGAATGTATCATGAGGGACGTGTTAGAGGGTATGGTGGAAGGAAAGGGAAGGATGGGGCGAAGGAGACTACAATTAATGAACGATATCAAAACAAAAAAAAATCGTACATGAAAACGACGAGGTTTGCGGAAGACCGTGCAGCATGAAAGCTTTTCAGTTACGGCAGGTGACCTGCTAATAATGGCAGGATATACCTATGATGATGATGAATTTAAAAGTTTACCTTTTGTGATACAATTTTCATCGGGCAATTACAGGTTCTATAAATATTTTTGATTTGGCATGACCAAGAGATACTCGACATGAAAATGTCTTAATTTCCTGGGAAGAGACCTTGCATTGATTGCACCCTATTTAATGAATTGATGATTGATCGTCCTAGACAAATGTATACTTCAATTAATACATCAAAACTAAAGCAACGGAATATACTTGTACGAAAAAATCAGAAATCGACCGATATATATTGAGCACAAAAGTAATAAATCAACAATGGTTCACATAAGAAGAGATCTGAACCATAGCCTTTCTATCATTTTCAAACTAGAAGACCCTGTTTTTGTCGTGAGTAAAATGAACCTTATTAAACCAATCAGCTGGAGTTTTAAAAAGGACTAGGTCAAGTTGTTTTATATGTGAATGCTGTTATGTTGTATACCCCCAACAACCAACCTGCTCAAAAGGTTAAAAAGCTCCAAAGACCCAGTGCAGACAACGAAGAATCTTGGGGGATACCTGCAAAACGAGTTTTCCGTCAAGGCGGCATTGAATATATATAGAGGTATATCTTTTGGCCTACAGACCTCTCACGGTCTCTTTTGAAGATATAAGAGAGCCGGCAGGATCACAACACAAGACGCAGGAAGGAGAATAACGCAAAGTTATATATATCTAACAACTGACAGTGACACCTTTCCAAACTAGGGCCTGCCTGTACTTGTTGTATACCACAGCACTAGACATGTTAATTGCAGCCCTGCAGATACGACGTGCAACGTATTTTATTGGGTTCATTTTTGCACAAGAGAACAAAAACTGTGCTAAAAGGTCAATGTTGCTTCAGCATTTTTAATTTAATAGTATGCTACTACGTTCATTCACAATAGTTTCCGATCGGTTTGTTCTTAAATTTATCACTGATTCCAAAGCCGCCAGTTTTTGGTCACATGCTTGATTTGATGTTTAGCATCCCTTTCACCGGCGAGACTATATGAGACATAGACCTACAACTAAACGTGAAATCCGAACTACATGAGCTCCGGCGGGAATAGAACCCCGGTCACCAAGTTTTGAAAATCAGTTATGATGCAACACATAACACAACCACATCTCACAACCAGATAACATAACGGTATGGGTGAATAGCACTCTGGCCTAGCAGGATCATTTTGAAAATGCAATTTTAAGTATTTTTGAATGAAAATTGGAATTTCTTCGTTTATATATATATATATATATATATATATATATATATATATATATATATATATATATATATAGGGGAAAACACATATTATTAAATGAGGGTATGATGGTGTAATCAGAGAGGTTCTAGGGTTCTACGGTTCTAACCCCCGATTTTTCTCGTCACGCTATTCTGAATGCCGACAACTTAAGTGTGGAAAATGTTAGCTGAAAATAGCACAGTCCCCAAACTTTATATATGGTACGCTTTATACCCTTCACTCTATGAAAATATCGGGTGCCACTATTGACCATTAAAAAAAAAAAATGTTAATTTCCCTTATTTCTTTTTCTTTTTATTCTCTTCTCGTTTTATCTTCTCTTTTTTATTTTCTTCTCTCTATTTGTGTGGGTGCTAACCACCTTTAAAAAATCTAGGAGGCAAGGGTGATCGAGCACCGGATCACCTCCGGAGTCGGCTCTCCTGAATGATTCGGAACACCATATTATATATATATAAAGAATGGACGAAACATCGAGCGTGGCTTAACCTCGTGAGAGGGTTGAGTGATGAACTTCTTATATATAAAATGTAATGAAATTAGAATTCTAATTTTACGTTCCATGGTTATGCCCAGGGCCGGATTAAGGGAGGGGCTCCGGGCCTCCAAGTGAACAGGGGTCTCCACTCTAATCAAAATCTCAACTGGCTATCTAAAAAGAATCATGGAGATACAATCATCCTTATAAAATAAAATATGACCAAAAATATGAAACATATTCCCTTAAATTTCCTACTGTGCTTTCAGAGAAATGTATTAGGTGAAGTCAGCAGGAGCCACATACTTTTTCTAGCCCCGGGACTCCAGATGGGTTAATCCAGCCCTGGTTATCCCTAATAAACTGGTGGAATAAGTAAGACTGTAGAAGGAAAGAGAGAAAATGAGAAAACTCAATGGCATGATGTTGTCCACAAATTTACATATCCTGGGATCGAACTAGGAACCCCCTCGTATCAAGGATTGCTTTATCACTGAGATGCCATGCATAAATAATTACATAATTTGAGGTTCCTTAAATCGCTTTCTCACTCTCGAAAAGTGACAGATTCAAGTAATTTCATGAGAATACTTAAATGCCCCCAAAAGAGGTTTTCTTTCAGTCGCTCTATCTAAATTTTGGGAAGTCGATTTTAGACATATCGCTTCGCTTTCTCGCACCGATAAGCAGACGATTTACTCTATTTCATTAAAATTGTTCTTAAGCTCATTTTTTTAAAGATAGAATTTACAACCAAACATCCAAACTAGGATTACTCGCTTTAGAAGAGTATACAATTTGCGGATTATTTTGCCAACCGTCTACCCCAACTGAGATAAGCCAGAAGTTCACCCAGCGTCATGAGGAAAACTGAGAAACATTTTAAATAGAAAATAGTGGTCACTAGCATTAACAACAGTGAACGGATACGTGCTGTGCTGACCACATATTACTCTACTAAAAATTGCCATATTGGGTATTTCGAGACATCTGCCAGAGAACTGTAACTTAGTACGCACTTTAATCAGTATTTCGCCTCGAAAACGGGAGTTATTCGCCACCGAAATTTCTAGACATGTAAATACACTTTACTTGTTGCATTGAATAATTTAGGCTACTTAGCTCTACACACAGCTTCTAATATAATAACCACATTTCATCTCCACTCTACTACACGACGCTCCAGACTTCTTTGCGCTGCGTCTCAAAGCGAGATGCCCCCTAAAATTGTGAATCTACGTATATTTCCACCTCTGATTATTAAAACCAAAGATTTCAGAAGCAGGGCTTTTATTCTAAGACTCATTCCTACTTTTTATTTCATTGATTGCATTGAAGATCAACATTCCTTTCAGGAAGCAAGAACCTACAGCTTCATTAGATCTGAACCACAAGGTCCCGCCGGGCATTGAACTCCGGTCTTCAGCGTCCAAGACTCATATGCTAAAAAAATAACCACGAAGGAGCTCTACGTTTTAGTCTACCTAAATATACAAATGTTCACAATGTCCAACAGACTTTCGTGCATATACCCACGAGCACGAAATGGATATTGATTATTTCCATATTCAAAAATCTTCAACTCATTGGTGATTCGTGTCTCACTGAAATCTATGGGCATATGTTAACTGTCTTCGAAGTTCATATGTTCGTGTCCATGTCGTATTGGATTAAGTAGAAAAAGATTATAATCAATTATAAGGTCATGATGACAAATATCTCAGTTGGGCGAATTTTCCAAATAGAAATGCATTATGATGGCTCAGATTTTACCTTGATCTGTAGGGCCACGTCTGAAATGTAACTGACAGTTACTATTACTGTATGTAGTTCAGAACCAATGACGAAAAATATCATATCCTGCTACTGAAATAACTGTGTTTACGGTTTTATATCACTGCCGTGGAATCCTTTTCTGTGGCGAAAATCAATTAACACTAGAAAGCACGCCTTGGAAATGTAAGTAATTGCTCCACTAAATAATTACTTCAACATAGAAACCTGCTTTTTGTTTGTAACTGAGAGTCGAAAGACCACTTTAAAGAAAGGTGCCGTGAACCAAAAATTCTTCTTTGCACTTAGAACTGGTTTTATATCACACTCACGCGAAATGCAAAACATAATTATACGAAGGGAAAGAAAAGAAATGATACGACGAAAGTAATTTAATAACGACAAAACGAACCCAAAAAGAGAATGGTCACTACTGCAGATACTTTCATGTCGTACTCAACGTACTGTACTTCTAAGATCCTGCAGAACCTAATCATACAGCTGAATCACTACTTCCTTCACATACGAGCATTACTGTAAAAATCATTAGCTCCCTCTGGGTACACATAGGAGACTGTAGATAGCCGTATCAGTTACTGGTGTGGAAGACCCGAGTTTGATTCCCAGTAGGGGTTCATGTATTATAGTTTGATTTTTATGTGAAACAAAGTGTACATTCATGTCACATATAGCTTCGAAGCTGAAAAGGAGACGTTACTCAACATCTCCAAGAACACTATCAAATGTCAATATAAGAAGTTATGGGATTAGAGAGAGAGAGAGGAATCTTAAGATGGGTGTGTCACGTCGTCCACAGTTATGTTGGGTGTCTACTGTAATGATTAAGGTACAGTTATACCGAAATTTTCCTACTTAATCTTCCGCTTTTCCTCCTTCTACAAGACGGAAAAAGCAAAAACAAACACATTGTTTTAAACGAAATCTGGTAATATCGCATGCTGAATCAAGCTTCATATCTCCTTTCTTTACTCAAAAAACAAATGTGATTGGTTGATCGGATATTCTCTTTCTCTCGCACACACACACAGCTGTTTCCCTAGCTCAGTGACGTTAAAAATAGGAATGCAGGTGTTCAGGTTTACCGAAAATGTACTGTTTCTACCTGAGCCACAGAGAACGCTCTGAATGTTTTTGCTGCCGACTCTGATATGCCTCTAAATGAGGAAAATTGATCGCTAAACTTCTTATAAACACGCTGTTCTATGAACGATGAAAGGTGATTCGAGATAGAAAAACTGAAAATTTAAGGAAGAGATGGGAAAATTTCGGTATAATCGTACCTTATAGTGCTTCTAGAGAAAATACCTTCGGGAAAGTTGAAGAGAACCACAAGAGAAGGGATTAAAATATGAAGCAAAATTTGAAGAAATATCAGATTGATACAGACAAGAATCCTCTAGCTCCTGCTTCTGGTGATCTTATATCACAGAATTATTTACCCTAGCAGCACAAACAATAGAGCTAACTGTGGGAGGGCTCCTTCGTGGCTAAGCGGTTAGCGTACGCGCCCTTGGCGTAGGAGACCCGGGTTCGATTCCCAGCGGGAGCTCATGTGGTTCGGATTTCACGTTAATCAGTAGGTCCCGTCTCATATAGCCTCGCTGCTTATCAACTAAACTCAAATCAGCCTAACTGTGGAAAACGGTAGGCTAGCCAACTTCCAGCGTCTCCTTTCAAAGAGTGGTAATTAAAGAAAATACCAATATAAATTTAAAATTCATTAACATTAAT
This sequence comes from Thermobia domestica, assembly GCF_964235325.1. Classification (NCBI taxonomy): domain Eukaryota; kingdom Metazoa; phylum Arthropoda; class Insecta; order Zygentoma; family Lepismatidae; genus Thermobia; species Thermobia domestica. The sequence goes on from NC_137466.1 coordinate 79,625,486, forward strand.
TTTTCCTAACACTTATGTTCTGTACGTATACCTACTAATTAACCTAAATTTACATATTTATTTACGTTTATCACACAGAAAAGACAAAGAGATTGTCTGAGTTGTCAAAGACTGGCTTAAGCACAAATCAAAGACGATTGTGTATGTTTACACTACACTATCTCTCGACTAAGGTTAAATATAAAAATATTTGTTCCTTTTAAACTGATTTGTTCTATATATCTGTTTATTGTTTAGTTACGTTTGTTTACCAATTTTCTGATAGATTTATCTTTCGACTACTTCTTTTCTTTCATTCTTTTTAATCAATTGTTCGTTTTAACTTTGAATCAACGCGAATACGCCTACTATTTTTTTTTAAAACACAATTCTGTGAGAACTGTCCAAACTCAGAATCTGAATTAAACAATGGAAATAACTTAATTAATCGCATCTGTCTTTCTTTCCAATAAGATTTGCAAGGTTTCATCATAGTTTCACCTTTTCACCTCTTTTGTATTCTAAGATCCCTAAAGAACCATCAGATTTAGACATATTATACCAAAAACTACAGAAGAGTAGACCAGACCAACAGCAAAACCAAACCTACAGGGTACACCCTTCAGGAATCTCTTCTCATGTCAGGAGAGTCTCTTCCCCCTTCCACGCCCACAAAGAGGAAAGAAGAAAGTAAAGAGAAAAAAAAATACTCATTCCTATATTTGCTTCCTGCCTGTAGGCAATTTAACCACCGAACTGCAGTGTTGCTAGCCAAATATATTTTCATCTTTCAGGAAAAAAAATTGACAACACATGGGTAGGGATAGGAACAAAGAAAAAGTGAAAGGGAAATTACTCAATTAGCTTGTTTTTTAAAAAGCTTTTCCCCCCATAAGTTCTCGATTAAAGGTTTATATTTTCTAAATTATGACCACTATTGGTACATGGTGTTCCCATCTGGAATTAATTGAAATTTAACTTTCTTTCCAGTACCGAGGCTGTTAAGAGTCGGACCTACTTCTTAGTGGAGTTCATGGACGTTCCTCAGGGGTAGTCAACAAAGGACCGTGGCCCCGCCCTAGAATTCAAGCAAATAAGTAATTTGAATTAATTTTCAAGACCCACGATACTTTCCAAACTTAAGTCAACATTTTTTTTTAATTTCTTTACGTTTCCAGTTTCTGTTGTGAAAATACTTGTTATATGATAATAGCTTGTCAGTAAAATATAAAACCATTTGTCTTTTTTTGAAAAACTATGCCGTGAATACCGGAATGGTACCATACAAATCAGCCTCTTCTTGGCGTTCTTTCCTTTTCTCCATTATGAACTAAGCCTTATTTGTGAAATGCCATATTTTTTTTTTTTAATTAAGGACTACAAACTTTGCCCCCTCCTGCGAAAAATTCTGTGGACGCTTATGTTGAGATTCGAATCACTATTTAAGTTCTTATCCAAGGCTAGTGCTTCACCTCGGATTGAACCCGGGCCCACGCGCAGAGATAATTTGCCGTTCCCGTTTAGTCGAGTGATTAGCGGACAATTATTTCGGTGCCTGTAGGTAGAGTTCGATTTCTTGTGATGGTACCAATTTTTAGATGTTAACACTGGCGGATCTAGCCCAGGGCCGGGGGGCCTAGGCCCCAGTTTTTTGAGTGGCAAAAATAATTGAATAGCTATTATTTATATATTTTTGAAAGTTTATAGTAAACTTATGATATACCTATCATAGTCTAGGTTCTGCCCCGCCCCCAGTTTTTACCTTCTAGATCCGCCACTGAATGTTAATTCCATATGACAGGCTAATAGTTATTTAAATCCAGAAATAACGAACTGTCGACAGGAAGACCAGAAATAATGGAACTAGGAGCGCTGACCAGCACACATTATCCTCGTGTATGTACCCCATCCCGGTAATAGCCCTTAATGGACTAAAAAGATCATAGTTTATTATATAATTCGAACATGGGAAACTGGCTGACCGACATCAAGAAAGGGTAGCCATATTAATGAATAAAAATAAAGGACAAAAACAAAACATAACCCTTGAACATTGCTCACTAAATTCTGGTAAGCAAAGAAGATTATAATGTATTCTCTTATTTTCGCATCATTTCCTGTTTGATGATTATTTTATGCTATAGTAGCCGCAATGACTCGTGAAGCCTTGGCTCTATACCAATCATATAACTATTTAGCCTCACGTGTGATGCATCAGGAGAATTCAGTACGATTCATGTAGCTGCCTTCCGAATGCACACTTGAGAAAACAACAGAAGTTCTCCAACAATGTTGCCAAATTTGGAAAACATCGCGAACGGACGAAAAAAGAAAAACAGCACTTAGAGAACTATAACACAAACACTAACGATTATTCGAATTAAATTGTAACAATAATAATAATAAAATATAAAACGACGACAACAAAAATAAAAACAAAACGAAACTTAACGACGATCCTACAACACTGTACCCTCAGGAGATGTTCTCCGTATAGCGCGAGTGATGACACTGGCAAAATTTGATTGGATGGAGTTCATGACCTGGACTCACCCTCGCGTTCTATTGGATGCTGAAATTGATAGATCTGGATCAAGCTTCACGTCTCGTTGCGATCACTATAAGCTCTTGTTTTTATTTGTTCTAACTTCTTGCCCAGCCACTCTTCAGATAAATCATTTCGCCTAAAGTCTTCAGGCAGATAATTTTCCCTAAGGTCTTCAGATAAATCGTTTCCCATAAGTTAAGGTCTTCAGACGAATAATTTTGCCTTAGATCTTCAGACAAATCCTGGATTACAATTTTGAATAAAAATCCTATTCATTTCCCTTCGAAATGTGTACTTTTCAAATGAGCATGTAAAACAAAGATTTATGAATTTGTAACCATGTGTATAAACACTGTTGAATACTGTCAATAGGTGTAAGGGAGGGGGGATTGATAGTTTGTTCTTTCAAGTATACCGTAAGACGGGGCTTACTACTTAAAATGGAATCCGAACCACTCCTTGGATTTGTTTTTTAATCACAGACCAATATTCCACTGGTATTGAACCCGGGGACTACCTGCATTAGTTATTTAGCCATGAAGGAGTACGAAAAAATGATCGCGTAGTTGGTAGCTCACTTAGCGACACTGCATCTGTTTAGTAAACGCGAAAACCGGGTTTAATTCTCCTAAGGTCAAATGATCAGAAGTGTTGCGCCTGAGACGAGAAATTCCTCGTCTCACAGGGGTGCCCACAGAGGGGGAGCTATGAAGCAAACTGCGTCATTGAAATATTTGGGGGGTCAAAAATCTATATAAATATGTTTGAGGGGGTGTAAAAATTAATCGAAAAGATTTTTTTCATGGAAGAACACCTACGGATAGACAATTGAGGGGTGCGTCATGGACATAAGGGGGGGGGTCGGCACCACTGTCGTCTCATATCGACTTTTTGACTCAAACACAAGATGTTTTAAATTCGAGACGAGACGAGACGAGACGAGACGAGAAATTTCTCGAGTCTCGTGGGCAACACTAGTTGACCAGGCCCGTATCCAAGGGGTCTAGGGGGCTGGGCCCCCCTAAATTTTTGCCGGCCCCTCTAAAATTTTCACAGTATGCTTGCAAATGAACTATAATATGGTGATGAAGTATAATATGGTTGGATCTGCCCCCCCCCCTAACTTCGGTCGGACCCCCCCCTACATTTTTGGGCTGGCTACCGGCCTGTAGTTCACCCAAGTGTTAGATCTCAAACGCTATTTTAGGGCTACATCACGAAATACCTGAAATAATATGAACTTGTGAGCTTAACCCCAATTCCGCTCCTCCTTGCAGTACTGCGTACGGCAGTGGTATCAAGAAGCCACACCTTCAGACTACAGACTGTTTTAGATTACTTTTGCGAGTAAGTTTCTGTGAAAAGTGTTTTCATCATTGCGAGAAAGTCAAATTTTCAATTTCATGGATTGGCAACACTACTTTGATTGTAGAAAGTGAGGACGAAAAATGGGTGCGGGGTAGCTTGGGTACATAGTGCCCCCACAACTTCCTTTCTCAAATCGTCTTGTTGTACCGCCAAAGTGAAGAAGAGATTCTTTTCCCACCACGGACAAATGACCTCCTGTGTACGTTTTCTCATCTCTCATTTTTTTCCCTTTTTTTTAAAACATGGTTCATTCATTCCCAGAAGCACCGTTTTGAGCGCTCTCTCCCACACAGACAAAGGCCTAAATACGAAGTTAGGCTTATTTGTTGTGTTGGTTTGGTCAATTCAAAAAAAATTCTTTCTTTTGACAAAGGAGATAGGTTCTCTCTACTACTACAGGTTGGGTCACACCTCATCAACATTACCTCTTCTTCTTCTATAGAAAGAATGCTTATTTTCCCCCCTATCTTCAAACAACAATCCCTGAAGTTTTCTTTTCCAACAGGTTGAACAAGAATTTCAACAAGCTACCTGCAAAATACCTAGAAAAATGCGTTGATAGAGGTGCACTTAACGAGTTCAGGGTTGCCAACTAATATGTAATTATTTCGCATGAATTGCCACTATTGTGAAAAAGCATAATAGTAGAAAAGGCACTGCCGTCAGCTTGTGGATTTCATGTCAAAGTTACTGTGAGTCACATTTCCAGGAAGTTTTGCAAGTATAATCCATGTGCACCATGTTTCTATATGTATATTTCATATCTAATATCCTATAGTGGTCTGGGTAACGTAGTTGTTAATATTCTCATCCTTTGGTGAAAGCAGTACCGGGTTCGATTTCCAGTGGGGACACTAGGTCGAAAAGATGTAACAGCGTTTTCAGGCCAGCCATCTTGAGTGCGATTTTTCCTGATTTTTTCGGGATTGTACGTAACACAGGGGCGGATCCAGAAGAGGAAATGTTCTTATTTTATATATAAATAAACCCATCCATAAAAAGTTTGGAGTTCTTAAAAGTAGCTCTAAGTAGCAGTATTACTACCGACCGCCCCCCAGAAGTCCATCCTGGATCCGCCCCTGACATAACATATAGGTCCCAGGCCGTTCCCTTCCTTTCCCCCTTCCCAGATAATGCCCAGAAATATGTATAAACAAAATAAATCCAATACTCTTTTGTGACTACGTGCTGAACGCGTGTATTTCCTATGAATATGGTCCCAAGTTCGATCCTCAACACGGGTACTCGCCTTGGATGAAAATTCTAAAAGAGCTCCCTCGTGGCTGTATAGTTGGGATATGCGCCTTTGGGTTCGATTCCCCGTGAGAATTCATATGTTTCGGATTGAACGTTAAGCTTTAGGTTCACGTTCCATATAGCCTTGGGGCACAAAGGGACGCTAAACTAAAATGTAACAACAAAAAATCGTCATAGTAGGTCTCATCTCCTAAGCAGTAGGATCTAACTCGAGAACGATTTGTCTCTCTCTGCTAGTCTAGTCGCTAGCGGGTGTGCCTTTGTTCTTGATTATATAAATGCATATATACGTCATTTGCAACATCGAGGTTAAGCAGGACTAGATCTACTACTAACGTGGAACATGACAGGGTTTGAACCTGGTGCAAGCCTCAAAGTATAGGCCGTTTCTCACCACGGTTCCCCGCCTCGACGAAAGCTCGATTATAGAAAGAAGTTCACCGGCCTCGCAATTATTGTTTAAATTTTAACGTCCATTTAAAGGCTCCCACGTTCTACTATAGGATAAGAACCTAGAATTACATATGAGCCTCCTTTGAAGATCACGTATGAAGCTCTGGACCATGTGAACAAAAAGCAAGCATGTTAACCACTTAGTTCAGGGGCGGATCCAGGACGGACTTCTGGGGGGCCGGTGGGTTGTAATACTGCTACTTAGAGCTACTTTTAAGAGTATGAGATGAGTTTTCTTAATATATAAAATAAGAAAGTTTCCTCTTCTGGGCCCCCTGGATCCGCCCCTGACTAAGTGAAATACAGATAATCCTACACCGAGATAATGCTTATTGTCATCAGACAAGGACACTTCATTATAACCTACTTCGTAATTTAAATTTTAGCATGCTATCTACAAGTATATTTATTGCATATATGCGAGCATAAAAGTTGCTTCATTATAAATTCTGCCTCAAGCATCACACACAAACAACCTGAAGTTTTTTTTTTTTTTTTTTTTTTTTTTTTAACGCTAATGTAGAACGTTTTTAGTCTCATATTAAAACAGAAGAAAAGAAAGATAAACTGGAGTATCTGTAACGGTTGACACTTTTTCCCCCTCTTATCTGGCTGGTTTGAGATTAATGTATGTATGTACAAGCTGAAGGAAAGAACAGATAACATGTACTTAACATACAGAACACTCGTCTTTTTCGAGAGTGCGATAACCTTTCTGGGAAATCAATAAACGATCTTTCCTTACTTAGACATGCTGAACTACTCTAATTATGAAACGCATTATTTATTAGTTCATAAGAAATACTATATTTCCCTCTCTCTCTCCCTATTGTATATAATACGTGTGGTGTTGTTATTTCTTCTAGGTAGTGTTCAAGCTCTTTCTGTTGGCTCGAATCGTCTAGCGAGTGAGCTTTATTACTCGCCCCCTCCTCCCGAAAATCGTAATTTTTGTGCACTTTCTCAATAAAACAAATCTTGTTTAGCAAAGAAATAATTTATGTAGCCTACAGGTTTGATCTTACACTCCATATATAGTCTTTTTTTCTTTTATAAAAATGATTTAATTTATATTTTGTCTGAAAATAGGTGTATAGGTGCAGTATTCAACAAAAATTATTGAATTCGCGTGTAGAATAAATCAGTACAATACTACCTAGACATAGACCCTATTTAGTCGCATTATAATATTAGACCCCTTCCAACAAAAATTTCTGAGTATTAGGACCAATGCCGGATTTACGTATAAGCTAAACAAGCTATAGCGTAGGGCCCCACTCTCTTGGAAGCCCCAAAAATTAAAGGAAAAAACTGGATGTACACCCATGTCCAAAATGATAGTCGCATTTCTATAACTGTCTTCTTGTAAGAATATAATTTGATAATGATTTTGCAGGGTACTTTTAATACTGATACTATGTGTATAATCGGGAAATTTATATTTGTGGTAAATTTCATAGGAAAAGAATTATAAATTCGAAAATTAGAATGAGTAAAACAAAATGTTGCTGAATGAACAAGAAAGTTTTATTTTCGTTTTATTGTTCTTGTTTACTGCTCTTTTGAGATGAAATTTGCCACATACACGTCTTAGCCGATTATACACATACTAACATTATAAGAAATACTGGGCGAATTCGTTATCAAATTATATATCTACAACAACATATTTATAGACATGCGACAATAATTTTGGACATGAGTTGTACATTTCCAAAATATAAGAAAAACAATAAGTAAAATTAAAATCTAAATATAGCAACAATTCTTCGTGTTGTGTAGGCTCTTATTATGTAGCCTAAGTAATGGGGAACCTTATGCTAGCCTGCTTCATAAAATTTCACTAGTTTCTTCATTTCTGTATATAGGTGCCTATGCTCATCTGGATACACATAAAGGACCCCACCAAACCTGAATCCGGCTCTGTACATGACACAAGTCTCATCAGTCCCGTTTGTCCGAATCCCGATTAACCAAATCTCCGAATTAACCGAATCAATGCTGAGTTGCTTCTAATTAAACGTTTAAGAGAACGAACTGCTAAAAGGCGTTCATCATACCTTAATGGAAAGAACATATCCATTTTTTTCACACGCTGAATTAAACTTCATTGTTTTAGTTGTGTAGCTTTAGTTTAACAATGTTCAGGTCTGATGTCGTTTTGAAGGTATATTTGTTGCTATAGTGCTCCAAAAATGTCTTGATCCGTGGCAAAAATGTGAACTAAAGTTCACACCCTCAACACACCGATGCGTCGAGCCAACAAGGGTTTAGCTGTTGCTAAGCGAGAGACAGCCTTAGCGAAAGGGAGCGGAATTCCTTCAGCCGATAGCAGCGCTTACGGAAGACTAGGTGTCAAGTCAATGTGGTAAATCTATAGCAACGTTCTTTTTTCTTAATGCTGAAAATATGTCATATACGTAGACCTATGTATAGTACTATATATCAGAAAACCCTTTATTCTGGCTTAGATGAATTTTCTTTCATCCGAAGCACCAACGATCCCACAAAATTCGGTTAAACTGGAATCTAGTGTACATGAAACATAATCAGATAGAAAACACCCTATAAACCTATAACCACTAGACTATGGTGCCCCCCTTGAATAGTAAAGCAGTATAAGAAATATTAAACTAGTATTTTCAACATAGACAAAAGACTGCACCTCCCAAATATTTCTGCTCCTCTAGCTGCCGCCCAATAAATTACAACTGGCGTCGTCACTGCTGTACAAGCGTACTATGTGCAAAGATAGATAATATCACTGCTGTTCTATTCACTTGAATTTGAATACTATGTCCCGTCTCTTTGCTGATTTTCCTCATCAATAAATTTTGCTTTTAGTACATTAATATATATGTATATATATATATATATAAGCGTGGTGATATTTAATGGAAAAATAGAACTAATAAGCCAGATTTAGTAGAGAGATTTCATATATATATAGCTGCTGCATGTTTTGTATACTCAGTAAATTTTTGTTACTAATGTTCCGCTTCCCTTTACTGACAGATTTTATAGTTCAATAAAACACAGTTGAAAACATACACACAACTTCATCATTCAGAGGTACAGGAGGATCTACATGACTACTGCAGCTTCCAGCTAACTTTTTCTCCTGGCGTTTTAATCCTCTGAGAACACAGAGGCAGGAGGGCTCGTAAACAGAATTTGCCTACGTTAAAAAAAAAAAAAAAAAAAAAAAAAAAATCTCTACAAGCTTTAAAAAACAAAAATATCTTTTTCTTCCTCTCTTTCACCCTATGTCGTTTTCAAGAACCAGAAGTCTCGAAGGAACGCTAAACATCCACAAACAAACCATTACCACCAAAAAAACTAGTATTGTAACTACGTAAATAGTGCTACTACTGGTAGTATTACAGAAACAGCAGAACTCCATGCTGCTAATACTCCTTGGGGAGACTTTTTCCCCTTTACTTGTGGGTTAAAAAGTAACTCTGTTGAACGTGACTGCAGTGCGATAGAAAGCTCCGAATCATTTTACTTGTACAGTTTTCAAATCTGACATCCTACAAATAGATGTAAAACACATTTTAAAAAACGTAACCTCTGTTTTGACTTTATATTGCTCCAATATTTTATGTCGGAAATGTATTTACATAATTTGTCTCTTTAATACGGTAACGTTTATCTAATGTACACTGAAACACTATCTCAGAAATGTATTTCAAATGAAGCAATGTTTATGTATCGTAACAGAAGTACTGTCTGAGAAGAACGTGTTTGCAATGTTTAAGGGACACTGTAAGGTTTAAGTAACTAAAAGACTGAGGAAGATATGGTTCACGAAGTTCCGGGCTCGATTCCTGGTAAGAAGGACTTGAAATTTAAACATACTAACGATTCATTTTCTACCTTAAACTGTAGGTCCACGTCTCATAAAACATGGACTAACTCCATGAAATGAGAGAGAATCGAGTATTGGGATGGCGCCATAACTATTGGCCAGAGAGAGGGGTATTACATTACTTATAGACTGAGAGAGGGGAGGGGAGCTGATTTTTAGTCTAGAAAATCCAGCATGATTCTGTATCACACACAAGATATTCTGTACCAGGCTAAAGGGTTATTCGAAAAGCTACATGTATGGATTGTATGGAAAGCACCGGTTTTGAATCGTCTGGCAAATTTTTGTTTCTCGGTTGCCGACATTGTTTTGTATTGTCGATCTACCCACAAACATTCCGCCTTAGTCTGAATTTTTCGCATTTCTTCAGTTTGTGTCTAGCGATTGAGCAGTTTACTATAACCGGCCTTGCTTGCCCGTGAAATAATCCAATTGCTCCAAGAGTGGTTCTCGGATCTGGGATTCTAAAAACCCCAAATTATTGTAAATATTTAATCTTCTGTAAAAATCTATGTGAATAATAATGTAAATATTTCTGAGAAATGTATATATTTATACACTTTATTACATAGATTTTGAGGTCATGCCAGGGGGTACCGGGCATGTTTCCGGTTGCCTAGCGAGCCAATCCATATCTATCTCTGAGACATTACACAAGTATCTATATTATGTAACCAAAAACACTGTGTTATAATGTCTTGGGGATCTTGGTTCTCGCATGTGTAAACACAATGTTCCAGTTACGTTTCATAAAATATTACAGTACTTCAGAGATCTTACAAATCCATCCACTTGTAAAATGTGATAGCAAATACCCATCCTTGTTGACAGAAGTCTATCTCCGTTAATGCCGTCGTAAATATTAAATAGCTGATCCAGAAACTGACATATTCAGTGATAAAGTTAATACGCGGAAGAGTTCTATCACTTATAATATTAAGATTTTAAGGATCACATAGATCGCGTGAAGCTACGATAATATTCACGGATTTCTTTCTTTCTTCTTTTCTTCGTCTCTTTTTCTTTTTCTTTTTTTATTAAAAAAATGACATAAAATTTATGTATGTCATTCACCGACTCACCATGAGAAAATATGTGAAGCTGTTCAGACTATTTGGCTCAAAGGATTAGATTTATAATTTATAAAATACGAATTATGAAAATTCAATTATCAAGAAATCTGATCTCCACTCTTCATTCCAACTCAATATTTTACTTACAATTTCGGTTATTAAACATTGCTCTTTAACTCTTAACGCACCAAGTCTAAATCGTCAACGTTGTTTACCAAGCTCGGGTCTTCTAGGAACCCCAAGTATTATTTTCATTTCTCAACTTTTTTTTTGCACTTTTTTTAGCGAACGTATCATTGATCTAATTATGTAGCAGATATCCGAAACGGATGCAGGGCACATATAAAAATCGAGAATAAATTGGTTCTTATAGTTGCAGCAGTATCTCCAAATATCACCTTCTGGAGTCCCTAGAGGACCCCGTTTGGTGTGTTCAGGGTTAAAACGCAAAGCGGGATCTATGAACGAAATAACATTTAAAAATAAAATATTTCATCTTTCAGTTTAACGTCCCATGATCATACCGTTTAGATAGAAACGATGATTAAAGCAAGTGAATGATGATGGAAAAATTAGTGGAATGAGAAAGTGGGAGTACCCCGAGAAAACTCACGGACATGATGTTGTCCACCACAAGCTTATTTGGTTGGGGAACGAACCAGGGACTCCATGCACCAGAAGTGAGCGCTCTTCCACTGAGTCAGCGTGTTCTGAAAAAGATGAATTTGGGTACCTGAATCCTCCTCTTAATGAATTTCTGTGTAAGTCACTGGGTTTAGGCCTATATACTATAGATACAGTACAATCTTGAATCTAGTAATCTTGCTAACAAAATACATTGTTCCACGTTCTTCAGGAAATAAATGTAGTGTTCCTATAATCGATCGAGCTTATCTTATTATAATTGTTTTTCCCTTCTTTTAAATACCTTTCCAACTGTATCACTTTAAATGCTAAAAATGAGTAAGAAACAACTCCGCCACTGTTGAAAATATTGGCGAAGAAAAAAAAGACGATGTTGAAATAAATTCAAATTTCTAGTCTTATAAGCCATGTTTGTGCTCTAGGCTAAATGAGATGGAAGACTAATGGAAGGGCATGATTATGAATGAATTACTGGAATGACAATGTAAGAGGAGCCGGGGAAACTCCGATAAAACCCCATAGACACTAAGTTCACAACAAACCTACATGGGCTTGACGAACCTACGATCCTTGTCATCTTAACTAAATGCTTTTCTACTGACTCACCCACCAACAGAATGGAGTTGAAGAACTCTTTCGTGGTTAAGTGGTTAGCGTACGCGCCTTTAGCGTGGCAGACCCGGGTTCGATTCTCGATGGGAGCTCGTGGTTCGGATTCCACGTTAATTAGTAGGTCCACTGTCTCATATAGTATTGCTGCTGAACGTGACATTAAACTCAAAATCAATCAACAGAATGGAGTTGAAATATCTACTAACACTCTTTTTAAAAAAATACTTGGAAAACAGTACATAATCTAGTAAAATCAGGACCAGTAACACTGTGATTGCATCATCCATAAAGTTAGGTTGACATTCTTACATAACACATCTTTGGATACAAATATCATTCACACTTGTCGTTTTAAGGAAACTGATAATTTTCTCTCTCTCTCTCTTCCCAGAACATAGACACCTTATGATGAATGACAATCTGTCACATTTTATCAGAGGAAAGTAAACATCTCTCAGCAAAGTGTGTAAGTAAGAACGAAATGTCATCTTCCGAAGCCTAAACACTTATGGTTTTGTGGAACCATATTATATAGTTCATTTACAATTTACACATTATATCGTAACTGGATACTATTCCTTTGAGTTTTCTTTCGAAAATGATGGAATCGTACATTGACATATATTTTGTATATTATATGATTGTACTTTGTAAGTATGTCATGCTTTATTTAAATCAAGTTTATTTTAAATCCTACATATTTATCATTATTCTTATCTGAATTTATCCAACTTTAATATTAGAATGTGAAATTCCTATATCTATTAAAAATACTTATAAATTTATAAAAAAATACTGAAGATGTAATTTTTATGTAATATTTTTGATTGAGTTCTTCTCTTCATTCATTACTAACGTATTTCGTACATCAAGTACACTAGGCTGGAAATTGAAGGTCTGGTTCAACAAATCTGGCCATCTAGCTCACTTTGAGAAGCCCTGTACACTTACCTACAATTAAAATTAAATGCAGTGGCTGAGCTAGCCCGGGGTCGGGGGGTCTAGCCCTCCAGTTTTTTGATTGACAAAAATAATTTAAGCTATTATTTATATATTTTTTGAAAGTTTATAGTAAACTCATGATATACCTATCATAGTATGGGGTATGGCTGCACCCCCTAGTGTTTACCTTCTAGATATGCCATTGGTTAAATTAAACAAATATGGATCTTCTTTGACCAAGTGAGACCTTTATTTAGAGTTAAAATATTAGAATTTGGTTGGCAATATGTGGATGGTCAAGATTTTTTAAACAAGACTCACACGAAACTTACCGAAATAATTTTGAAGAATTTTGACAAAATCCAATATCATTTGCAATTTTGCAACTGAATTATTTACTGACTAAAAGAAGCCTACATCAAAATTACCAATAAACTGATTACTTTATAAAGGTCTTAGATGTCACAATTACAACTGAAGAATGTATGATCAACTGTCGACTGTCAGTGTCTATGCAACGAATTCTCACTTTCCTGGTAACCCGGATAAAAAGTCCATTCCGAAAATTTTTGAGCTCTCCTCCAGCAGATCCGAACCACAAAAGACTTTTATCTATAAAGATTTTCTATTTGAATTGTTGACCTATACATACGATAATAAGTATTACACCTAAATTCGTTTGCTGAATACATTCTGAATGGATTGACAAGTTAGCAATTACCAAAAACAATTTTAAACTGCATCAGGAAAACAAGAATTTATTGCGCTAACTGTACATGCTTTATACGTCACCTTCTCTAATGGTAATAAACCAAATTCCTTGAAAAACAAAAACAAAAACAAAAACAAAAAAAAAAAGATAAAATGAAATGGGCGCCTTTTTCCTTTTAACAAAGGAAGGCAGAAAATAACGTGTGTGCACTTCACATTAAGTCATGGTCTTGGTCATTTCAAATGTTGTTAATCCCAGTATATAATACTAAGACATGAACAGCCATGTTGCTACGTACGTACAACCTTTATGATGTGTGCAAGTAAAACTTCAAGTAAACAATCTTTTCTCTTCTATCTTTTCTTTTTTCTCACCTAAAAAAAAAGAAAAGGTTTTACTTGTGCGACTTTCTGTTTACATTTCCGTATCAAAAAATATCAAGTGTACATAAATCTAACTTTAATACTTTTTTTTCTTTTTTTTTTCGTATAAATGTTCTTGAAGAAGAAGGAGAAAAGATATTTCGCACATTGTCTTATATAGCTCAAACGGCGCCAGATATCTCTCGGCTCCAAACCAAGCAGCCATTTTCTTTTTTTTTCCTTTTTTTTTATCGAGACTAATAGATTACAAGATCAAACATTCCAACAGTCACTAAAATACACGTCAACAGATAAAAGACAATGGGTAAAGTAGAAAAGGAGAAATGCCAGTGAAAACTATTCGACTTTTTGTTCCATTTATTTTATATAAATCCAGCGTTTCCCAAATTATAGTCCGTGGACTACAAGTAGTTCTCGAGGTATTTGCCCTTGTTGTATAATACCTTGCAATTAGTGAGAAAAAAAGACTCATATGTATTTTCTTCTATTAACTCCAATGTAAATTAAGGACGTTTTAATTAATACTATTTTAAAAATGTGAGGGTAATGATATATGTTTAAAATGTTCACAAAAAAAGTGAATCTACATTCAAAGAGACAAACAGTTGGGTGGTCAGTGCAAGATGATGTTGTTACGTTCTCTTAAGACGTTGAATAGATTGCAATAATAATAATAATAATAATAATAATAATAATAATAATAATAATAATAATAATAATAATAATAATAATAATAATAATAACCATTCTTATTTTATGGAGACCAACATTAAAAGTAGAAACAGTTGATAACCACTTCCGGTTTGAATACATAAAGAGTTAAAAAAAGAGATGAAACCTCCTTTTAGGACGCTGAATTAATTGAAAAAAAAGAAACGTTTCTTCATATATTTTACAGTTTTTGTTTTATGGAAATCATCTATTGAAGCAGGAAGTAATAACAAATTTGAACCTCTTCTGGTTTCGATAGAATTAGAGGAATTAGGAATTAGATTTCTGGGCTGTCGGCATCTAAGGCCATTTAGCCCGTCACGTACGTACATGAGGGATGACGTCCCTCGGCGAGCACACTATCCGATGAAAGGGAAGGAAGAAAGCGGCCTGAAACCAGTATGTTAGGTACTATCCCGGGATTTGTCTGGTGTGAATGAAGGAAATCCAGGAAAAACCTCACTCAGGATGACTGACCTGATAAAGCTGTTATATTTTTTTGGACCGAGTGTTCCCACCGGAAATCGAACCTGGAACTGCTCGCACCAAAGGCGAGAGTGTTAGCGACTACGCGACGCGGGGCCACTGGTTTCGATGGAGTGTTGCAGATAATCCCAATAATATGATGCATTGTAGAAAACCACTTCTTGCTATCTGTTATTGTTTTCGTTCTATGGCGATAAACAGGGCCGGATTTCCCAATAGGCCCGGTAGGCCCGGGCCTATGGGCGCAAGCTCCCAGGGGCGCACGGCCAAGAGAAAAAAAATTAAAACATATCTGGAAATAAAAATAAATAGCCATAATTTAACATATTTTTTTGAATTGATTTTAAAAAAATCAGGCTAATAAAGCATTCTGATTTTGAAGTTCATTGGAACAAATAATTGTTGGTAAAGTTACACTATTTGCATCGTGGAGTGGTGTTTAAGGAATTAACATATAGGCCTGATATAATTTTTTAATAAAGGTTTTTAGGAAAATAACTTTAACCAGGCTAGGGGGCGGAAAAAATTATTGGGCCTAGGGGCGCCAAAATGCTAAATCCGGCCCTGACGATAAAGGTTGAAACTGGAAATAGCTAACTTGAACCACTTTTTGGTTTGAATAGAGAGTTGACGGGAGAGATGTAAACCTATACTTGGGAAGCTGAATAGTTTGCAAATAAATAAATAAATAAATAAATAAATAAATAAATAAACCTGCTTCTTGATATTTCTCACTGCTTTTTGCTCGATACCAGTCGACAGACGAACGGACCAAGCCATTCTATAAGACTTCCGATACTTATGCATAGCATAGTTTGCAACTCTAATAAATAGGGAAATTTCTTATACATACATTTTTTCCATCTTCTTGTGCTTGAAATGTGAGATCATCATACCAGATTCCAAAGAGACAAGTGGGCATATTTATACCGTAAG
This sequence comes from Thermobia domestica, assembly GCF_964235325.1. NCBI lineage: Eukaryota > Metazoa > Arthropoda > Insecta > Zygentoma > Lepismatidae > Thermobia > Thermobia domestica. The sequence goes on from NC_137466.1 coordinate 79,641,462, forward strand.
ACAGAGACACACTAGCCTTCTTCCTTCTTCTTCCTTTTTAAAACTAATAATACCAGAGTTTTCAAGTTAATCATAGATGGAAGGAAAGACAAATAGGCGGTTCGAGGTTTCTTTCCTGAAAGGCAACATTTATTCTGGGCGAAAGGAGAATTTCTTAGATGGCACAGTTAGTTATTGGAGAAGCCCTTGAGAGGTTTAATGTCAACGTTACGGTACACTGAGCTTCTTGTTGATGGTCCACAAAACTCCCTCATTTCAGTTGAGATAAAAATGTTTTTATGAGGAATGTGCATCCTATATCTTACTGTTACATCAACTGGTCCACTTTTTCAAAAACAGTATTTCATCTTTCACTTAGTTTGTGTATCTGTAGTTATTGAATCATACATTACAGAAATCGAATTAGCCTGTTGATTCATTCAATATTTTTAAATGTAACGAAGTTTCTATTGTTATGCCCTTTTTAGGCTAAAGAAGGCGGATGGAATGGAATGAAACCTTGAAGTTTTATGTCCCACGATTATGCCGGCTAGGCTAAAGAAGACGATGATGATGAGAAATTAATGAAATGGTGGAGTGAAAGTGGTAGAAAGCGGGAGAACCTCGAGAAAACGCACGCACACGATGTTTGTCCACCACAAAGATCACTGGGCGCGAGCTGGGATCGAACCAAGGACCCCATGCAGCAAAGAGGTGAATACTCTACCACTGAGTCACCGCGGTCCAAGGAGGCTGATGCTTAATGAAGGCAAGGAGTTGAACATTTTCTGTGTAAACTAGTGGGGAGGACTTTTGGTTCATATTTTGTAAGAACTCTTTCAGGAACCAGTAATAATTTAAAAATACCCATTTCAAATAAAGGACATAATTTAGAAGCTAAATACATATCATAGTAAAAAAAAATAAAAAAAAATAAAAACAACATTATAAAGGTAACGGTGCATACATTTATAAGGTACATATAAATGAAACAACATTATTTACGTTTTAAAATAGGAAAGAAAAAAAAAAATAAGGTAATTAAATTCGCAGACGTAATATAAATAGCCACATAATGTGACCGCAAAAAATATATATACATTAACTTTATGGGACCGCTCTTCTCTTTGAAGTTACTGGAAGACACAAAATAAAATAACTAAACCAAGTTCTAAAACGAAATACAAAAGGCAGTTAGTTTTTTTTTTTTTTTTTTTTTTTTTTGAAAGCACTTCTTAGTTAGGAAAACCAACCAGACAGTCATTGTACTGTATCTCTACAGGTACATGCAGTAAAGTATAAATGCTTCACTTCCCACTTACTGTATAGCCCAGTTGGCCCAGACAGATTTTGTGATGCGTTCTTTGACCTCGCCGCCAAACGTACTGGAGGAGAAAAGAATTGCCGCACCGTTCCCTAGATGACAGTGCATGCAAACCACCTTAACAATTCAAAACATTAAAACATACTACAAAACACACTTACGATATTGCTTCAAACTGTTACTTTTTTTCCCTTCTGTTACTACGAAGAAAAGTTCATATGCACCCAAAAGAAAAAACCTGTAGTCTTTCTTAAAGATGTTAGTTTTACGTTACACTTGCTAATTGAAGTACAAAAGTCGAAAAGTAACAATAAGCACATTATAGCTTAAATGTCTTGTTAGACTTAATGGACATGAATGGCGTTAAAATTTATTACTCAAGAACGGATAAATGCAGGAACAATTTTTATGAGAAAGTGACTGAAGAAGTACGATTTTATTTAGTTAGTTAATACAGATTTCTAGGCATTAATGACAAGTATGGTGTTAAGAGGCCTAATCACTGTAAAATTAAAATACCGCTAATTTTATAGTAATTATGTAATACCTTCAAATAGATAACGGATAATCGAAAAGTGGAACAAGAGCTCGCTAGATAATATTATTTTACATGTGATAACGTTATCACGAGTCATCTGGTAGCTTTCCGTCTGCAAACATTCAAAAACGCGAAAATAAATGCCGATAATCTAAATGGCTGGAAATTGAAAACAGATAAGTGAGTCGTGATAACGGTATTAGATGTAAAATAACTAGCGAGCTCTTGTTCCACCTTTCGATTACCTTTTATCTATTTGAAGATATTCGGCGTGGGAGACCCGGGTTCGATTCCCGACGGAAGCTCATGTGGTTCGGATTCCACGTTAATCAGTAGGTCCACGTCTCATATGGCCTCGCTGCTGAAAGGGACGCTAAACAAAAATCAACTCAACTATTTGAAGATATCGCATAATTACTGTAAAATTAGCGATATTTTAATTTTGCCGTGACGGAGCTTCTGCGAGAGGTGACGTCCCTCGCCGACCACACTATCCGGGGAAGGGGGAAGTAATTCATATCTTAGCTACCATCCCGGTATTTGCGTGATGTGAATGAAGAAAATCCAGGAGAAACCTCACTCATGATAGGTAGCCAGAAAAAAGAGGTTATACCTTATCAACCGAGTGTCCCAACCGCGAATCGAACCCGGAACTGCTTGACCTGAAGGAGTGTGAAATACAATCTATTAATGTAAACGCGTTTTATAATAAATCATGTCAATGCTAATAAATGAAACTCGTTTTAAAAAGATATTAAGAGTAAGCTATTAAAAAGAGTGCCAGTTATGTTTCTCAAGTTGAAAAAATTTATAATAGTGATTATTAAAATTAGCATTAACGGTATCGAACACCTATAACTTCCTTGCTTTTAGCCCATTTATTTTATGGAGGAATTATTTATTTTCTATTTTCTTTCAAAAGAACTGGAATTGTAAGGATGTGATCTTACAGTTTTGCTCTTCTAGTCTAGTTAAACATATTTTGTTTTATCAAAATTAATTTACATTGTATTAAATTTAATATTACGTAAATCTAATTATTAACCGACTTCGAAAAAGCATGAGGTTCTCAATTCAATCCATTTATATATACTTTCTGGGTATGTTCACAGGAACTTCGACATAAGTGGACAGACTGTGATTATTTTTCTTTTCCTTGAAAGTGTACACCTTTCTGGTGGTCCAATATAAATTTCTTTACGATCTAATGGTAATCTTTCAAACTAGACTCTGAAATACCTCAACGGATGCTGGGTTAATTACGGCTAAATAACATGGTTATAGGCAACCATACATTTCTTGCCTTGAATATAGATTTTTTTCGATTATCTTTTCATCTTTATTTGATCTTCAACATTTCGCTAGTCGATATCTTTTGATCTTCGACATTTCGCTGTTCGATATCTTTTGATCTTTAACATTTCGCTATTCGATATCTTTTGATCTTCAACACTTCGCTAGTCGATATCTTTTGATCTTCAACATTTCGCTATTAGATATATTTTGATCTTCAACATTTCGCTAGTCGATATCTTTTGATCTTTAACATTTCGCTATTCGATATCTTTTGATCTTCAACATGTCGCTAGTCGATATCTTTTGATCTTCAACATTTCGCTAGTTGATATCTTTTGATCTTCAACATTTCGCTAGTCGATATCTTTTGATCTTCAACACTTCGCTATTCGATATTTTTTGATCTTCAATATTTTACTATTCAATACGTTTCATACCTTTTGTTCTCCAATATTTCGATATTCTTTGATATTTTTTATCTACAATATTTCAATGTTGGATATATTTTTTATCGATAGCGATTTTTGATATTCAAATCAGGATATTGTGCAGTCTTATCTACAGATTATTGAGCCAATGACCGAGAAATGGACTGACCAATCGGAATACGTACAGCTAAATCACTTCCTTTCTACGTAAAAAGAAAACTGAAATCATAATTGGACGACTCGCTGAACAGTTACTGGCTAAAGAACACTTCTGTAGGGTGTATGTATAATCCATTTCTGCTGGTGACTTTACATATACTCGTAATGAATTCTGTTTTCTTATTATTACAAGAAAGTCTACAAGAAGAGAAAAATAAAAATGACATAACCTTCTTGAACAGTGCTAATAGGGAAAACGTTTTCTTCAGAGCAAGTACATTAAATGTGCGATAAGAAAGCTGCATTGTAGACACAAACGTGAAGTGCTTGCATTGCACTTAGTTAAACGGAAGTGTACACAAGACAAATGACAGCTCGTGATTTTTTTCTTTCTCTCTCTTCCTTGTGGTCATCAACTTCAGGTCTTGTGCTTCTTCAAGGTACACAGAAAACGTGTCCAGATGTGATTTGGCTAACATAATACACTTGAACAATTCTCTTTTTATTTTAACTTCTGTTATGTCTATATTGAAATATTAATGTCCTTCCATACCTAAAGGTAAATGCCCTTGCGAACACCAATAATAAAATATCACATTTATAAGCTGGATTAAGGTGAAAAAATGAAATGAAATCTCTGAGTTTTACGTCCCACGGTTATGCCGGTTAGGCTAAAGGAGACGGTGATTATGAGAGATGAGTGAAATGGTGGAATGAAGAAAGTGGGAGGAAACGGGAGAACCCCGAGAAAACCCACGAGCACGGTGTTTGTCCACCACAAAGTTCACTTGGCGGGGGCCGGGATCGAACCCGGGACCCCAAGCACCAGAGGTGAACGCTCTACCACTGAGCCACCGCGCCCCCTAGGATTAAGGTGAAGATGCAGAAACTATTGTGAAGGCATATGATATGCCGTTAGTATTAAAAACATATAAACTAATACATATAGGGTACGACACTGAATCAAACTTATAATTTTACATCAACATATTTGCGATAAACCCTTTTAAGATCTTGGGTTTTTGGGGTATTTTTTAGACTTACAGTCAAGCATCTACTGCATCGTCACTGTTTATCCTAAGATCATGGTTCATACTTTATTCTCTCCAGAATTGAGCAGGCTTTCAAATGGTATCACTTATATGCCCATACCATATATCAGGAGAGGGAAAAATTGAAGGGAAAGGGAAAATTTCGGGGAAATTTTTTGGTCACACTTTGGGTCCCTCTGGAACGGCCTTGTGTGAACGTAGAGATCTGAAAAATAAATCTGATAAACACTACTCGGTAGACTGAATGTGTGTGCCAAATTTCAAGCTTCTATCTTGAATAGTAAAGGCGGGAAAAATTACCAAGAGTTCCCACAATGCCCCAGATTACCGCAAAAGACCCTGATCTCAGGTATTTTTTTTTGAGACACCCATATTCATCCTAGAATCATGAGAGTCGCCCATCATTCTCTTTAGAATAAAACTGACTTTCAAACGGTACCATTCACATGTGCCCATCGTGTATCTGAGGCGGGAAAATCGCAAAGAAAGGGATTTTTAAGTGAAAAAATTTCTTTTTTCAACTTTTTGCCCTTCTGGACCCCCCTGTTTTAACGCAGAGATCTGAAAAAATCTGATAAACACTAATTGGCGGACTGAATGTTTGTTTAAAATTTCAATCTTCTAGGTGCAAAAGTAAGCCGGCCAAAAAAAATATACCCACAATACTCCATATTCCCGTATAAAAAGGATCTTGGGTGAAAATTCCGTGAGACATCCCTAATTACCCTAGGATCATGGTTCGCACATCATTCTCTTCAGAATAGAATTGCCTTTCATACGGTACCATTCACATGTCTCCATCATGTATCTGAGGCATAATTTTTTTTTTTTTTTTTTTTTTTTAACCTTTTTGCCCCTCTGGATTCCCCTTGTGCTAACGCAAAGAGATCTGAAAAACATTTGATAGATACTACTCGGTGGACTGAATGTATGTGCAAAATTTCAATCTTCTATGTGCAAAAGTAAGCCTGCCAAAAAATAATGAAAATAGACCTAACAAACGAAAAAATATTTTTAAAGGTATGACGTCATCACCTCCTATGTCTCGACGCAGGAAGGCGTGACACCATACGTAACGTGTAAACTCTAGACTTGAAAAAAAATACCGCTAATTTTACAGTAATTATGTGATATCTTCAAATAGATAAAAGATATTGAAATATGGAACAAAAGCGCCCTAGACTATATTATTTTGCGTGAGGTACCGTTATCACAAGTCACCTAGTGGCTTTCCGTTTTCAGATGTTTAGAAACGCGAAAATAAATGCCGATTTTCAAAATAGCTCGAAATCGAAAGCAGATAAGTGAGTCGTGATAAAGGTTTCTCATGTAAAATAATATTGTCTAGGGCGCTCTTGTTCCACATTTCGATTATATTTTATGTATTTGAAGATATCACATAATTACTGTAAAATTAGCGGTATTTATATTTCGCCGGGATGAAGACTCTTAAATATGAGAGTTTCATTTCATGCACCATGTCAGTCTTTTGGATATATCTTTCCCGTGGAGTACTCTTCATTTTGGCAATAATGTCCGGCGTAGCACACATTGAAAGAAACAGTGGAATGCGTTTCCTCGAAGTCCTTAATGGCCATAACGTGAAATAATAAAATATTTCCGAAGTGTTTGCTGCGTGAACAAGTAACTCATATCGTTGTTTTCGAAAATACGCACGATTTTATAGCAAATGGTCGCTACACACTGTATAGTTGTTTCTATCATAAACAAATAGTAAAGAAGGCAGTATTGACGTGTAATCTTTGACTCAACAACTAATCATAAACAATGTTGCCAAATCGTCAAGTTTACTACCGCACCCTGCATATATATCTTCATAGCTACACTGATTGCGTTCTCGTTTGCAGCCACACTAATATCATTGGCAATCTTTAGCATAAGTACCCAAAACACAAAAACTCAAAGCTCAAAACACTCAATTAGCAATTTCCAAAAGTTTTGACCATTGTTTGAAGTGTGTTGTTAGAAACAAATGGAGGAACGCTGTTGTAGTTTCCTTGGAGGCAGGAAGGTACGCAGAGTGGATCATGGGGGTCAGGGGGCCCCAAATTAATATTCTTCTGTAAATTTAGTCCAATTTTAGGGGTGATTTTACAAATTTCAATATAATTTATAGTCATATTGAATTTGAAATTACTGAAAGCTTTGGCCCCCTACCGAAATAAATTCCTACATACGTGCCTTCTTGAGAGAAATGATATTATAGATAGAATTCCTTATGGAGGTACTTCAAAGAAGCGGATAATTGGACACCATACTTTTTAAATAGTGGGGTACACATCACGGACGTCGATCCTGCGAAGGAGAACCCCCCTAAAATTTGCTTAGATCTCCTAAGATCTGGACATATTTGCTTGGATATCTGAAAACGAAAAACGCATTCCTGTTTGTGCCATTTAGTGTTGCCACGAGACGAGACAAAACTATTTGAGGCGAGACAGACTATTTGTCTCGTCACGACTCGTGTCTCAAAAATGCAGAGTTTTTGAATTTGTTTAAAAATTTATTAACTCGGAATAAATTAGTTGCCTTCGAAATGTTTACCAGCGTTTATAATTTCAAATGAGAACTCTCGTACAAAAAACAGAGAATACCTAAAATTATCGTTTTAAAAATGATTCTTACAAACAGCTTTCATTTCCATTTTCCAATTGATTCAAGTTTAATTATTTTGTGATAGTGTTCCAGATTCAAGTACAATGTTAAAGCATTAATCGAGATCAGTGTTTCAGAAGATCTCTTTCCGGGGACTGGTGGGGGATATCTATGTATAAAAATCCAGTTATAGAAGTATAAGTTCTCTTAATGGCAGTTTCATCAGTAACTAACCATTTTTCATGGTCTTTCTCGTTCCGAACAAAGACAGAAACGTGTCAGCCTTTTTCGGTACCGGTACTGAGTTTTGAAATGGTGCTGGTTTGACAATTCGAACCTAAACCATTTTTGAAATTGGAAAGTCACATAGGCCTCCTTATCTGTTGAAGTGGTGCCAGAGGTCCTGAAAAAAGGACTTCAGAATAAGTGGGGAAGGCTTGCCTTTCGACTGTACCAAGAATATAGACAAATATTCCTGTCGTAATAATTCACTACTGGTTCAGTTGAAAACAAGCAGTTGTTGGAAGATTTAGTTGCGTTGTGTGTTGTACTCTGTTAACCACACCAAACTTGATTAAAAGTTGTAATTTTAACCACTTGGCATAACAGCTCTTTTCTGGGGGCCTCAGCTGCTCTATTGTTGCCAGTAGACGAGATATGAGACAAGACAGAATCATTCGAGACGAGACAAGCACATCTTTCCGAGACGAGATAACCTGAAGTCTCGTATCATCTCGTCTAGTGGCAACACTAGTCCTGTCCTCTCCCAAAGTTAATCAGAAATCAGCGCTGCTTGGTACACATTGCCCCAAAATTCGTTTCGTTACTTCGAACACAAATTTTGTAAAAAAATATATGTAACTTTAAAAAGATATACAGTGTCTTTTTTCTTTTCTTTTTAACAACTAAATCACGCATTACATCGAATAGCAGCAAAGAAAAATAATAAAATAGAACCAAACGAAACTGACTACAACAAAAAACAAGACAAAGAAGGAACAGAACAAAGCAAATGACTGCAGCTTTCTAGTTGGCGCCGAAGGCATCATTACTCTTAACGTATTCCACAAATGAAACACGATTGACCACTAAACATTACATTACATCCACAAGAAACGTGTGCTGAGCAACAGCAATTAACAGGGTTGAAAGAAATTCGACTTTCTAATGAATTCTCACACGACGAAAAAAAAAAAAAAAATACTCTACCACTGTTCTCTTGCTTTTTCTTTTTCTCGAGAAGAAAACAAAAAGTGTTAATTGCGTAATTGCTCAATTACGAATCTGCATACTGTACCATGTAGAATAATTTGCTTGCTATGAGAGTATATACCGTATGTTATTGTATGGCATGCTAAAGATAATACCATACATTACAGTGTTTAGACAATGCAGTGTAAGTATCTGCCAGGGATCTTTTGCAAAACAACGAAAAGTTCGTTGACTCACTTTAAAAATTTATTTTATTTTATTTTATTATTATTATTTTTTTTAAAATTTTGAAGCAAACTGCAGTCAAAATTTTTCTTTTGTAATTTAATTATTATTGTTTAGTTTTATGTTGTAGTTAAGTTAACAACATACTGTTAGAACTGTAGCGCGTGTATTTAAGATGTTTTACAAAACATCTTTTCTTTTTTCTTAAAGTAATATTGGCAGCTCTAAAGAAGGATGCTTTCGTACAGTACAATGAATAGCGCAGCTGCGCTTGGTGCATTGTCCCAGGTTCAATCGCCGATAAGGACAGCATTTTTGGCGTTAAGTTGAAAATGAAAATGAAGTTTTACGGCTAAAGGAGACGGTGATGATGAGAAATGAAGGAAAGGTGGAATGAAGAAAGTGGGAGAAAAGGGAAGAAGCCCGAGAAAACCCACGCACACGATGTTTGCCCACCATAAAGTTCACTTGGCGCGAGCGTAGATCGAACCAAGGACCCCATGCACCAGAGGTGAATGCTCTACGACTGAGACACCGCAGCCCTTTTTTGGTGTTAGTCCAGCATTGTGAGAAGTTTGGGACGTTAACGGGAATTAAAATTAATAACAATATAAGTAAACTGCCTTAAGATGGAAGCCCGTTTTTTCTGCCTTTCCACTAGATTCTTTTAAGAGTCTTCATCCCGGCGAAATTAAAATACCGCTAATTTTACAGTAATTATGTGATATCTTCAAATAGATAGAAGATAATTGAAATATGGAACAAGAGCGCCCTAGACAATATTATTTTGCGTGAGGTACCGTTATCACAAGTCATCTAGTGGCTTTATGTTTTCAGCTGTTTAGAAACGCGAAAAATAAATGCCGATTTTCAAAATGGCTCGAAATCGAAAGCAGATAAGTGAGTCGTGATAACGGTATCTCATGTAAAATGATATTGTCTAGGGCTCTCTTGTTCCACATTTCGATTATCTTTTATCTATTTGAAGATATCACATAATTAATGTAAAATTAGCGGTATTTTAATTTCGCCGGGGTGAAGACTCTTAAGGGAGCAAAAATTCTCGCAATCGTTCACTTCCTTTCAAGATTTGAATGATGAATAGTATTGCCAACGAGAAGAGAAATACATTTTCTTAAATTCGAGACGAGGCGATAAATTTCACGAGTCTCGCGAACAACACTAATTTTCGCAAGTCTTTGATCTCAAACACTGCTTTAGTGTTATATGATTCATAGTGTTAAAAAAAACACTATAAATTGATGAAGTAATTGTATGAATGGAAGCATACAATGAAGAGCATTTATCAACGTTTAAAGATACGCTCGTCATGTGATAACTGATATATGAAATTAAGCAAGAGATAAAGGTCAAAATTTTGTATATAAACTTAGAAAACGAGTCGGGAACATTCTTTAAATGAGACGAGACAAAAGTTTTACAAAAATATATGATACGAGACGACAAAAACCTTATTTATCGACTCGTCTTGTCTTGTCTCTCTCGTGGGCAACACTAAATAACACAATAATCCATTTTATTTCCAGAAATAGGTGGTGAAACAATATTCCAAACTCAATCATAATTTACTTTTTAAAAGTATTTTATTTTGTTTATTCTTGAGAAAAAAAAGACCAAAACAACTGAATATAAACCAATATTGAAGAACCTAAAGAACAAGTCAGTCCTAAAATCTCCCCTGATACAGGGCGGAACTCTCGAAAGGAAGCTGGCAGCTGGCCTTTGGCTGGTATTAAATATATTTATATTTTTGTGATATCGCATGTCATCTCACATCTCATCCTCATCATAACAGTATAATAACAAATTTTCAATGATCATTTCTCCTAAAAGGCTGATCAGCTTCAATCCGAACCACTCGCAGGCGGCGACAAATCGGGTTTTACAGAGAGAGAGAAAAAAATTATAACCGTACGTCTCTCAGCTGTGAAGGTGTTATAATGCGCAAAATACCACCAAATGACCTACCTCATGATGACACCTGCAGATTTGAGCATTTCCCGCGTACTAGAACAGCGTCAGAACAATAGTTTCTCCTTTGCTATGGTTACAACGAAATCTGGAGCAGTGGATACTGCAATGTCGTGCAATAGTTCATATCGGTGCCCATTATATATAAGTGCATCTCATCGAAATGACAATTCTACATTCTATTTATACGCTTATTAATATTAATGATAATGGAACTATGTAGCTTTTCTTCGCGCACCTAATCAAATCTTAATAAATCACTTAACCCACCTAACACATCTTTCATCGAATATTCCTTCTCACAAGGATTTACAAAAATCTTTAATTGAATTCACAAGTGTGACACTGAATTTACAAATGTCTGTCTGATTTACTTGGAAACGACACTCAATCTCTCTGGTTTGCTTAACATTTTATTTTTCAAGGTATAACTTGTGCTTAGGGCTGAGCGATACACCGATCTAATTATCAAAAATTGACCGCTAAAATATTGAAATTTGATCATATATCCAAATATTTAAAAAAGTAAACAATCGAGATATCGAAAAATATCTTAATATTGAAAATCCAAATGTCGAAAAATACAGAAAAAAATGAATATCGAAAAGTATTTAAATATCGAACAACGAAAAATATCTAAATATCAATCAACAATACTTTCCATTTTTATGTTTCACATTTGAAAATATTGAATAGATCGATATATCGAAATATTTTACACACCTATTTATACTTGTGTTAGTTTGGGCTAACGATGATAACAGAAAATACATATGACAATATGTTAGCTTGAGCAAATGATGACGAAAGAAGATGCTATACGACAATCTGTTAGCTTGAGCTAACGATGACAAAAGAAGATACATATGTGATAGTTTGTTAGCTTGAGCTAACAATGACAAAAGAAGATACTTTTGAGTTAACAATGACGAAAGAAGATACATATATGACAATATGTTAGCTTGAGCTAACGATGACAAAAGAAGACACATATATGATAGTATGTTAGCTTGAGCTAACGAAGAGAAAAGAATATACTTTTGAACTAACAATGACGAAAGAAGATACATATATGACAATATGTTAGGTTCAGCTAACAATGACAAAAGAAGATACTTTTGAGCTAACAATGACGAAAGAAGATACATATATGACAAAATGTTAGCTTGAGCTAACGATGACGAAAGAAAATACGTGTATAACAATATATATGTATAAAAAGTGTATTATATTGCATTTGTTACGGGCAACATCATGACCAGTGATTTTATAGTTTAAATGAATAATTAACGAAAAATATTTTAATATTTATTGCGAGAACGATGCATGTACAATAACAGGTGAAAAAGGAAACCTAGCAAGCTTGTTAGCATAAGTAACACCATGTTTTCTGTAACTTTAAACGACGCCCATTCGTTAAATTCATTCAGCATTTAATATGAATATACGAGCATAAGTAAGTACATGGACTGTATATGCAAAGGTGCACAAACAAAGAAACACGTTGACCTTTTTTCTCTTTCTTCATTTCCTTCATGCAAGTGACCAAGCACGAAAATAGCCAACGGCCAAACAAACAAGCGAAAAAAAAAAAAGAGAGAGAGAACTTATATGAATATGAATTCTGAAAGTCTAAAATTGACGAAAAGGAAATAAAAACCCAGCCGACCTTCACAAGAAATAGCCACTTTTCTGGCACATCAGCATGTCACGAAATGACATGTTTATACCAAGTGCTTCCTTATGGTCTGTACTAACACTGGTAATCATACTGATCGAAGTTCGTTCTCTTAGCAAATAACAGAATATCTGTGTACCTGTTTATCTTAGATGTATTACCTTACCTTTTGTTTGTTTCGCTTTTCCTTTATTATAGGGGCTGTGTGTGTGGAGGACATAGAATTAAAACACAGAAAGGCTGGCACAAAGATAACCATGAATATACTAAATTTGAATATATTTCCAAATCATCAAATTATTATTATTATTATTATTATTATTATTATTATTATTATTATTATTATTATTATTATTATTATTATTATTATTGTGGTTATGCTTTTGGTTTATCCATGAAATCTTATTTCGGGTGCGTTAAGAGGTTTTTCAGTAACCTAAGCATAACAAAACTCTCTAGTATACTCCTAATACAGTTTTATAACACGAATTAAAACATAATAATAATAATAATAATAATAATAATAATAATAATAATAATAATAATAATAATAATAATAATAATAATAATAATAATAATAATAATAGATATTATTATTATTAACAAAGAAAATATACTATACCCTGGCCGGCGAACGATGATTTCTGACAGCTCAGCTCGCGAGGACGACTTAGGAGTGCGGTGTTGTCATGTGCTTCTCGCGCAAGGGAAGAATCGTTTGCTTCCTCGTTGAGGATGGGAGGGGGTGAGTGAAAGTTTGGCAATGTGCGGTGGTTACCATGGAGACGCGACAGGTTCTGAGCCTAAGGTTGGTTGACCTGCTGTCTTCTGCTTGCTCGCCATGGCCTTGTGCAAAGCTGTCAGAAATCATCGTTCACCGGCCAGGGTATAGCTTCCGTCATTCCTACTGTTTGTAACATTGACGGTTCTTGAGGGAAGCCCCATCGGTAAAATTTACTATTTTATTGCTACAAGCTAAAGGAAAAATCTTACCCCAAATTCTAATTGTTGCATGTATTCAAATTTTATCGCTACAAGCTAACGAATGAAAACTTACCTAAGTCCTAATTGTTGCATGTATTCAAATTTTATCGCTACAAGCTAACGGAAGAAAACTTACCCAAGTCCCAATAGTTGCATGTACTCAAATTTTATCGCTACAAGCTAAAGGAAGAAAACTTAGGCAAGTGCTAATTGTTACATGTATTCAAATTTTATTGCTACAAGATAATGGAAGAAAACTTACCTAATGTCCTACCTAATTCTTAAATACATCTTACCAATGCATATCTTGGATGTTTCTGTCAATTTTACCGGGATGTGACTTCCCTTAAGAGCCACCTTTTGCTTTTAAGGAATACGGTGAAAACAATTATAAAATCCTTTCTGTCACACACATTATCTGTAGGAAGCAATTTCAGAAACGATTAGCACCTTTACGAAACAGGGTAATCCCGTCGATTTTGCAAGCCCTGGGCGAAAGTAAACTTCAAATATTCCAATGATGTAGGCCTACGTAGTTACGTATTGAAATTGAGAATTCCACATCCAACATTGAATAACTTATTTTGCATCAACTATGGCTTTTTCATATCGGTAATAGTGATAATCCCGCTTCGCGACATTAACAATATATAGTCGTAAATAATAATAATAATAATAATAATAATAATAATAATAATAATAATAATAATAATAATAATAATAATAATAATAATAATAATAATAAAATTAATAATAATAATAATAATAATAATAATAATAATAATAATTAATAATAATAATAATAATAAACTTTTTCCTTGTCCTGAATCGTTCCTCCTTTAGCGCGTGGCCTTAGGCAACAGCTCCCCTTCCTCCAAACATTGGATGGGCCTATCAGGGAATGAGTTCGAATTAGAATTAATTCAATTGCAGCTTCAAGGTCCACTTGGATCCCCTTGGAGTCCCTGGTTCGATCCCAGCTCGCGCCGTGTGGACTTTGTGGTGGACAAACACTGTGCTCGTGGGTTTTCTCGGGATTCTCCCGTTTCCTCCCATTTTCTTGATTCCACCATTTTCACTCATCTCTAATCATCACCGTCTCTTAGCCTAACTGGCATATCCGTAGAACGTAAAACTTAAAGATTTCATTTTTTATTTTATTTATTTATATATTTATTTTTGCAGGTGACAGGTGGTGATAATTAAAACCAGAAATTTGTTGTACAGTAACAGAACAGCATGATGTAGTACATAAGAAGTTTTGAGTTACGAAACCACTGTGTCATGATAGGTAGAGGCACATCCCGAGAAGGTATATTCAAATAAATCAACCATTAAATGTAATCATCTGTAACATAAGTTCAAGGAAACTGAGAGTGTGTTTCCCCGAAGTGATAGACTGACCGTTGTCACTGTGGGCAATTTCGTGGATATGAATGCAGCAATAAAGAACACTATCTCCATGGGATGCATGACCTTTTGATCATTCTGTAGAAACCTCTCGATTTGCAGCAAATGACCTCCCGTGAGTGCAAAATATTTGTAACAATGACGATAATGATAGAATGAGTGTTGTTTCTTTCTTTCCTTTTTTTTTTTTTTTTTTTAATATTTACAGTAAAGTTAAATGCCTTTAATGATCTCAAAGTAAGATCCCATTTTCATGTCCGTACAGCGTTCGCATGCAACTTGCAGCACGTTTGTTTTGTTGTTAAAGAACATCATCAACGTAATTATCAGCACTCCCTCCTCCACCTTCAAATCCCGCCATGTATTTTTCTGTCGGTATCGTGATAAAGATGAACTGTTGTACAGGTTATTAGTACGGTTCATAGCCAGAGCCAGCTTCACGCTTTTGTAACAGGTAACCTACTTTCCGCTTAGGCTTCTACTTTGTTATTTTTAGCTCTAACTGTGAATACATATATATATATTGCATTTTGCATTGTACGACTATCTTGTTACGAAGCTTTAGTGTTCATTTTACAACATGAGTCCGTGAATCAGAATCATCACTATCACGCATTTTACACACACACACACACACGCATACACAGAAAAGTCAATTTTGGTTCCAGTGACACGTTGAAATGGTTCATTGAAAATGTATTTAGGTGAAATACTGAAGTGAATCAATTCATCGTAACTAACAAATACATTCAATCATAATACATTTTGGTATACAGGGCCGTAACTTGTGGGGGGAAACTGCCCCCCAGAGAAGCTCCCCGATGTTCGAAGGGGGCCGATTTTAAGACAAAATTTTCTTACTTCATATACGATACTAACATGAAATTATAAATGAAGCATCAAACAGGTACCCTACATTACATAAACAAAACAGCACACAAAAGATAAATAAAATAAAAATGAGTCGTGGGCCCTTTTCAGTAAAAAAATATATACTATTAGGGGCCCTAGAAATAATACTTATTCATATGGCTTTGAGATTTATCAATATTGTTCCCTCAATTAATTTGTCATGTATGGAACGGGCCCAGGGGCGTAACTAACGGCTCCGCAGACGTTGCCGTGCGGAAGGTCCCACAGGCACCGGGGGGGAGGGGCATAAAGAGTAAGAGAAAGATAGAAAAAGGGGCCCAAGAATTAGAAAAATAACTTTTACTATGGGCCCAATACCCGCATAATACTTGCCCCCCAGAAAAAATTCTGTTGGTATACATAATATTACAACTCATTTTAAAAAATGAATTTGTATTATCAAAATCTAAAGCTGACACAACCTAGTCGAACCAGAGTTAGGACTAGTCAAATACGATGTCCTATGATGTAGATGAACGCCAAAAATATATCCCCATCAGGGGTCAAACTTAAATCCTCGACGCTAACTTTGGTCATGTGAAAGCATAAAAACTGGCAAAAAAGCGCATAAATTTGAAGTACCAAGGAACAGTGTCAATACCACCTAGATACACACCTGTATCTAGAAGGTGTTGACAGTGCAGAGTGCACACATCGGAAAGTGCTTAACTCGAAAAGTTTTCAGAAAGTATAATGCTGATCTTTTACATTTACAGTTCCCAATTACTATATTTCAATTGCTCATCATTGGATATTGTCCTTCATTGATTATTTTAAAGCAAATCTTAATTATAAATATACACTGCATTTCTAGAACACAGGTAAATCAACCGATAGATCATTTACTTAAATCTTATACCTAAAATGAACGTACAAAGGGTGTCTAATAAAATCTCAAAATGAAATTTCGTGACTTTTTAGTGACCTTTTCTTTACCAAACCATAAAATTTCGTAACATTCTCAAGAGTGAATTCGGGTGCGAATAACTCCGAATTTTCATGCATGTGATAGAAGCGTGTTTTGCTTGTGATTTGGTAGCGTTTAAAGGCGAATTGGTGGTGATAGTGAATTTTGACGTTTTATAGAACAAAATTTTCCAGTCTGTACTTATATTTGTACAGACACACACAAAAAAAAGTGACCCCAAAACTACATTTCGTGACTTTTTCTTGACTTCCATGACCGTTTTCTGATTTCGTGACTTTTCCCGGATTTTCGTGACTTTTGTGACCGATAGACGCCCTGGTCTAATGACAGATTTGTTCCATGTAAATTTGTTCTAAATAATAAATAATTAGCGATTATTTAATTTAATTTAATTTATTTATTTTGCTAAAATTTCGTCCTAAGCCTAAACCCCAACTCAAAAGAAGAACGAAAGGCCTGTGCATCATAATATTTCATATACATACTAACAACACAAAGGCATAAAACTATGCAGCCCGGATTTTATGTTTTGCTGCCCCTATGCTGCCAAGTATTTGCTGCCCCTAGGAAGAAAGGTATTTGCCGCCCCCTCAACACGATGTACAAAATTTTAACACAATAGAAAATTTTAAAAAATAAAGTTACTTTAAACGCACTTTTGTTTCAACTTTTTTCGGAACCTATTTTAATCTATTATGGTACCATATGGTGAAAGTTTGTTGTGAGGGGCAACATGAGCAGGAACTGCTGTATGATAGCGCGCCCATCACCAGCACTATAGCGTAGCGTCAGCATTTACGCAACTGTATACTGAAGCCAATTGGAGAGCGTTTACTCTCATTTTTATCATGTCCATTTTTATTCTTATTTAACATGTGGAATTTTTTTCGCCTTTCTTATTAAGTTTTTATCCAATATGTGCCCCTAAGGCTGTGCCTAATGGTAAATCCGGCCATGCCAGTATGCCAAGTTTAATCAAAATCAAATGATTTTCATTGATCACGTAGATTTTTTTTTTAAAAGAAAAGTAAAAAAAAGTTCGTTTTATAGTTACGTACTAGGAAAACAAATGTCAGATTTTTTTTTTTTTTTTGCTTGCTGCAATTATCTTTGAAATTTTGTGGCGCTGAAGGTAAAAAAGAAAAATCTTCCAATGGGTTGAAGTGATGACAGCCCAAATTCAACCATTTTTATTTTATCTCTATTTCTTTCTCAAGATTTAAGAATAGGTGGGAGAGGTTATATCACCTCTCAATATAAAACCTATAGCGCATTATCCTCAATTTGAACCCAAACGCAATCAAATTCCATTTCAGCACGACAACCTTTAAGGCTGTTGCTACCTCTTTGTCAAGTCGAGTTTTCCCCTATCTAATAACATTGGAACTTTTTTCGAATTTTTCTCAGTAACCAATGAACAAATCCCTACAAAAATTTGCATGGAGTCAGGTCAATAATAAAGGATTCCTTATATGAGCTTATAATTTTACTAAAAGCCTCCAATTAAGTTATTCATTCCCCCCTTTTTTTCATGTGAAGATTTGCAACAGTGCGATCTCTCTTTCTTCCTGTTTGTGTTAGCAGCGTGCGAGAAATTCGGGCTAGCCATTTAAAACAGGTTTTAAAACTGTCCATAACGCATCTGCGGAATGAATGTTTCTACCCCTGTCGCCTTTTTCGAGGACAGATTTATGGCACTCAGAAGAGTGGGAGCTCTTTATTTTCTTTGCTGAACCTATTGCTTTTAGTATATTCGTCTAGTCTTATTGGAAGTTTTTGTGGTTACTTTCAAATCTAGCAAGGTGCCTCTTGCATCTCGTGTATTTCAGTCTTAGATTTAGTTATTGGTTATACAAATATAAATTAACAGACGGCTGTGATACCAGATCAATCTCCTGTGTGAAATAATAATAATAATAATAATAATAATAATAATAATAATAATAATAATAATAATAATAATAATAATAATTATTATTATTATTATTATTATTATTATTATTATTATTATTATTATTATTATTATTATTATTATTATTATTATTATTATCATTATAGGGAATCCGTGGAACAAGAGCCTGTAAGGAGCAGGGAATCTCGGTGCGGCTTTGACAATAGTAACCTAGTTAAAATGTGAGGTCACCACATCGGTTCTCCCTTGCCGGTAATGCTCGTTTCCCTACCGCCTTTAGCGTGGGAGATCCTTATTCGATTCCCGGCGAGAGCTCATGTTGTTCGGAATCCACGTTAATCAGTAGTCTCGTTTCACATAGCCTCGCTGCTGAAAGGGACGTTAAAATCAATTCATTGTTTCCGTGCCGACACCAGCAGGGTTTTCACATTGAATACACTAGCGCTCTTTCACTTTTGTAACCTCACGGAAACAGGTAAACCAGTTAAGGTAGCATTTTGGACTAATAATTATAATTATAATATGTATCGCTTTAACAACTTTGAATACTATTATAGAATTTTTATGCTAAATAGTAATCATTTTTTTTTTTTTTACCACATGCGAAGAAAATTTAGAAATAAACCTTCTTTGTTACACAAATTTGTTCTTAGCGTGAATGCTGTCGAATTCTATTTCTAGTGATGACAAATTTTTCGGTATTGATTCAGTATCGCGAATCAATTGGGAAATTGAGGAACTGACCACACTAGCCAATGTCACACATTACCCTTATTACAGAGCGCATTTGTAGGAGAAAGTGAACTGTAGTATCAGGGATTCTTTTATTACACAAGAAAGACATCTATACATAATGAAATAGGCTCCACTAGACAATGTAGATACAAATATCATTTTCTATTATTATAACTTTTCGAAATATGAATAGGGATTTATTTCTTGGTTACAGGATATAGTGTAACCTGATAATAATAACCTTGAAACTTACGCATTCTACACATGGAATATTTATTTCCAAATGGTGGAAGTGAAAATTCATATATGGCTACAACACATACAGTATTATACAAATAGTACAACATATATTATTAATAGAATAATTTTAATTTAATTTTATACATTATCTTTTTGATGCTTCATTTTAAAATACAGGCCTTACTTTTTATTGAAGTACACCCGTTTGTCAAATTCCGGGAAAGGGGCGATGCGCTCTGACGTCACGTTCAATCACATCCCAGATGTGTTCGATTAGGTTCAGATCCGGCGAGTTGGACGGCTACCACATCACTTGGAACTCGCCACTGTGATCTTCGAACCACTCTATCCCACTCCCGACCTTGTGGCATGGTGCATTATCTTGTCGAAAAATGCCACTACCGTTGGGAAACATGGTCGTCATGAAGGGGTGTACGTAGTCTGCAAACAGTGTGACGCCTGGGCCGTTGTGGTGCCTTGCTCGAGCTCCACTAGACACATGGATGCTCCCAGAAATTGGTTTCAAAACTGTTTCTGAGTGAATACTTTCTTTAAAATAATATTACAAATTATAGAAAGATTTCCGAGACATTAGAGTCGAGTCGAGATTTTTACGAGCAGTCTCGAATCGAAAATTCGAGTCGAGAAATAAGATTGTCTCGACTCGTCTCGAATTTTACAAAGTGTGTCTCGACTCGAATTCGAGTCGAGATTCGAGACATGTCTCGACTCGTGCGCATCCCTAGCTAGTGCCGTTTATAGTTTGTTTCGAGTGTTATTTATGAATACAGTTAGGGTTAACTTTCTGTTTAACTACAAGGAAGCCCGTTGGGGATGATTTGAACGTGGCAAGTATATAGCATGCTATTACCCAGAAATCACATCTATGGTACATCCTTTTTTCAAAGTTTCATTTCTTCCACGTATAACGCTACATGCAAATAAGATCTCTGGTTCAAGGAAAATTCGAAACAACATCTAAGTAGCAAAGTACGTAAAGCAGCGATCCCTACCGTGAAACATTTAAACTTTTGATAGATAACCAACAAGGAGCTATGCTGTTAATTTTTTTATTTCGTTTTGCAATATGAACTGGCCCTTATTTGTTATAAATTTCCTGAGTTTTCCAGACGGAATTGTCTTCCAATAAGAAAATAATAGGTTATCTAAAGCTCAATAAATCCATTTCAACTGGAATACAAAATTATTTGCAATGTCGTATAATATTGGTAACGTTATGTTCAAAAATCACTTACAGTTGACATAGAAACCAAGGAACACTACTAGCATCTCTCGTATTTTTGGGAGAATTAGTTTTAATGAGCAGCTTTTCCCTCTTTCTACCTTTGATTTATTGACCTTTGAAAACAACAGTAATAGATGTTCTTCTCGTACAAGGTTTTTAAGAGATGAAGAAAATATTATACCGTGTGCCCAATATAAACGTAAATAGGAGCCCAAAGGTAAGGAACACACGAAAATGAGACTGCTTCAATGCGGCCGAATCCCAAGATAGATAGATAATCAATTTACACGGTAGCATGTAATGCATGTCTTGATCAATGAGAAAATGAAACTTCTACAAAACTAAGGTCAAGTTGGGCAAATGGCCAATTTTAGGATTACCATATTCTGAAATGTCAAAATGTGAGCATAATTCTACGTGTACTCCCCTCCTTACCCGGGTAATATGCAGAAAGCTTATACTAAACACAATAGTAAGAAGTAGAGTCCCGGTGTGACTAGATTTAGCCATGTTCAAGACAACGAAACAATTTGGTCAGGAAATGTATGTGGATGGAAATTTTAACTCTCAAAATGCGGACATGTCTGTAAAAATGCTAATGTATGGTAACCATACCCAACGTACTTTGAGAAGTCGGCAAATTAACGGTTTTATTTCTGTAATATGAAATCTATGATAGTTTCCATTAAGTTTCTTGGAGTTTAATTAGTATAAAAGTGCGGAACATTTTTTTTTTTTTTTTTTTTGCTTTTAAAATAGTATACGAAGTTGTGACTATAACTGCAAAGGCAGTTATTTATACATATGCAGTAATTTATATTGTGCATGAAATATGATAATAATGCATTTGAAATTTGTTTCAGGTGGAAAGAAAAGACAAAGAACAGTTACCGGATACAGATATAGTGATTATACATAAAAATCTGCTCCTAGAAACGCTTTAGTAAATAACGTTGTTCAATATAGATTTTCTAATGGAGTTATGAATAACCATTTTTGGACAATTTTAGAGTGCTAAACACGAATATAGCACTGAAAAAGCGAGATTAGTTTTCGTTTTGAATTGTCGCGGAGAAAAGGGTGAATCTAAAAATTACACTATTCTCCAAACTTTAGTAGGTATTGTGTAACGGAGACATAAGCAGACATTATTGGATAAGGGTGCTGAAGACGAAAATGGCAAAGGGGTTTCTTGTTTTGATGTTACCGAGAAAAGGGAGGAAATGGAAATAATGGAAGGTTTATGTATTTTTCCGACTTTCATGTGGGAACTTCACAAATTCTGTACATTTTTCAAAGCCACGCATATTATGGCCTTTGTATTATTTTTATATGTTTTGTATGCCACTTTATTCAAAAAAGTTATAATAATAATAATAATAATAAAGAGATATTCGCTTTCGTATACACTAAAAGTATCTTTATTCAATAGAGACAGTTCGCTTCTAATTGCTTACAACTGTCTATCCATGAACGGGGGAAAAGCTAATGTAAAAGAAGAATGGATTTGTTCTCATTTTATTTCTTTTTTTCTGCTTTCAGCAAAGAAAACGTACTCCAACGCCTCCTCACTGAAATGCCATAAAGATGTCATTCTTGAAAAGGGTCCCCTCGCAGCTGTGGACAATGTTCAACCTCAAAGTAACCCTCCGCAACCTGCTAGAAGAGAGAAACGAGTTTCGTCAATGCGTTGTTGCGAATCTTCACATGATAAAAAAGGGGGAAATGAATAACTTAATTGGAAACTTTTAGTAAAATTATAAGCTCATATAAGGAATCCTTTATTATTGACCTGACTCCATGCAAATTTTTGTAGGGATTTGTTCATTGGTTACTGAGAAAAATTCGAAAAAAGTTCCAATGTTATTAGATAGGGGAAAACTCGACTTGACAAAGAGGTAGCAACAGCCTTAATAGTATTTGTTTGTACTTACAAATGGGGGCTATAAAAAGTATATATATATAAAAACTCTCAAAGCAGAAAGATCCAGCCAGTATTGGTGCCGATAAAAATAAATACACGAAGATTGTTTGGAGTCATCCCCTATAAGTAATACTAACAATAGAAATAGCGGCAAAGTAACAGAATAAAAAGAAAAAAACGATACGATAGAGATACCTGGAATAATCTTAAAAGTAGAGGGTGAAAAGTATATAAATAAGGGTTATATGGGATAAATTATTACGGTTCTCCACGATCATAAAGACATAAAAAAATATAAGCACACAATAGGGAGGAAACCTGCTATTAGAAGCGAGTAATCTACGCCCCTTAGCGCAACACCCTTTCATCCACCCACCTTACTCTATTCCCCAACACAAGAGACATGAAGAAAAAGAATGCGAGGGAAAGGTGAA
Organism: Thermobia domestica; assembly: GCF_964235325.1. Lineage (NCBI taxonomy): Eukaryota > Metazoa > Arthropoda > Insecta > Zygentoma > Lepismatidae > Thermobia > Thermobia domestica. The sequence continues at coordinate 79,664,686 of NC_137466.1, forward strand.
AAATTATTCTGCTTTGTGTTACAGGGAAGGCATCGCACAAAAGAATCTATACCACTATATAATATTAAGAAAAGAGACCAGTAAAGTTTTCTCTTCCGATCATCCCCAATGACAGGAAGAGACTACGGGGCCATAGTGGTTTCGATACAATCAAACCACATTATTCTTCCTCTTCGTAAGTATCCTGGCTTTTGGCAAGTCCTGGGACTATTGAGGCTTATTTATTTTGTTTTTATTTTAGGTTTAGGCCTGGAAATGTCTCTTCCACGTTTCTCGATCTTCAGCTTCCTCTTTTAACTTCCAATATTTTCTCTTATTTTTCAAATTATCGATCAATTGTGTTTATCTTCTTCCTATTCCTCATTTTCCATCCGTCTTTCCTTCTATGCTGGTATGAAGAAGGCAATTTCTTCACAAGATGTGTCCAATTCAATTGGCCTTCCTACGAAGCATACTGGCTAAGAGCGTCCTCTTCTCTCCTACTCGTTCTAACTTGGTTTGTTACACTTTGTGTCCATCTTATCTTCTCCATCTTCCTCCAACAACACATTTCGAATCTCTCTCTATATTTCTTCTCTAACTTTCGTAATGTCCAAGTTTCTGAACCATACAGTCCAATAATCCATATATAGGACTTGACCAACTTCTTTTTTTACTCTAATATTAAGCAATATTAAGCCTGCTAGTTAAGAGTGGTCTTTTCATGCTGAATGTTTCTTTGGCTATGGCAAATCTTGACGTGGTGGCTTTGGTGCAGTAAGCGTCTCTCGTCAAAATACTTCCCAGATACTTGAAATTATCAACCTTTTCAAGTTCTCTTTGTTCCACTCTGACCGGTAAGGACGTGTTCACATGGGTTATCCTCATAACTTTAGATTTTTCGACATTGATTTCCATTCCATATAGTTTCCAAGTGCCAACTATTTTATAAAATCATCTCCTGTAGTCCTTCTTCGGTTCTAGCTATAATAACCGTATCATCTGCATATCTTATCTTGTTAATGGTTTGCGCTCCAATCTGGAAACCTTCAATTTCCATTAATGTTTAATTGTGGCGACATACTACATCCTTGTCTGACTCCTCTACCAATTTCTAGGGGGCGCGGTGGCTCAGTGGTAGAGCGTTCACTTCTGGTGCTTGGGGTCCCGGGTTCGATCCCAGCCCCCGCCAAGTGAACTTTGTGGTGGTCAAACAGCGCGCTCGTGGGTTTTCTCGGGGTTCTCCCGTTTCCTCCCACTTTATTCATTCCACCATTTCACTCATCTCTCATCATCACCATCTCCTTTAGCCTAACCAGCATAATCGTGGGACGTAAAACTCAAGGATTTCATCTCTTCCAGTTTCTACACTCATTCATTCAAGAGCAACTTTGCTCCTTCTCCTATATACAGGTTGCAAATGAATATTTTTTCCTAAAATATTCTTTTCGTAATGTTAGAAATGTTTTTTTTTTCTTTGTTACACGTAGTATGGGCGTAACTCACATACACAGTACACTTACGATTATCCGAGATTGTCTGGACAATGCTACCTCAAAGAATAGGGAAGTGAAATGTATTTTTGCATCGACTGCTAAGTCTATAAGAAAACGATTTAAAAGAAAGAAAAAATCTAAAGAAAAAGTTTTAAGAATGATACAGTAAAATGAAATCGGTCATGAACAACAGTTGTTAATCTTAAATTTAATTACAGAAAATAAAGAAAAATCCTTAATTGTTTTTTGCTTGTCTAATAAAGCAGGAACGAAAAAGTTCGTTTCTCGCTGCCGGGAGGTCGGCAGACGACTCAAACAACGCACAGAACATTTGCTTGTCTTCCATAAAGTGGAACTAAATCTAGTTTTTTGTGTGTGTGTGTGTGTGTGTGTGTGTGTGTGTGTGTGTGTGTGTAAGTTGATTACAGTTTTGTATTAAAGCATAACACTGTATGTTTATATTCAGTTATTACAGTATGAAAATCAATGAATTATAGTATAAAATTCGGAAAATTATATATGTATTAGTTAAAAAAAACAAACAAACAAAAAAGGCTTAATACTTTATTAACTATTATGTTCAAACTGAAAATAATAAATATTTATAAGTAATAACCACCTCGGATAACCCAGAGGCTCGGATAACCGATAGTGTATTGTATATAAAGTACACAAATAAGCAAGCAATCCGTTCCAACAAAAGACAAACATTATTATTATTATTATTATTATTATTATTATTATTATTATTATTATTATTATTATTATTATTATTATTATTATTATTATTATTATTGGCAACGAAAGATTTACTTTAAAGGGCCATTAAGTACTGACTTTTTTCGATTTTTTCGAACGAGAATTTACCCTCAAAAGCATGTCATTTCGGTTAACACAATCTGATCTATCAACTAAAATGATGCCTCATCTTTGGACAATCATGATCATAGGTTTCTGCCATTATTGGCAGCTTACTTGCTGGAACCGAGAAGCTTTCTTCCGCTAACCTCTTCATCTTCACGTACGATTTTTCTGTTTTGGTATCATCCATTAATTGTAGTCTTCTTTGGTCCCTCCCTCTCTTTCCTGCCACCATATCCTCTTGCGCGTCCCTCATGAAACAGATCCTTCTTAGCCAATGTCCAAACCAGTTTTAGTTCCTCTTCTTAATAATATTTAAAATTGTTTCCCGACCACCATTTCTAACACAATCTCATTCGTTTCCCGCTCAACCCAGCTATTTCTCTCCATTCTTCTTTACACCCACATTTCGAAAGCTTCCAGTCATCTTTCATAATTTTTTCGTAATGTCCATGTTTCTGATCCATACAGTACAATACCCCACACGAAGCATTTTATGAGTCTTTTTCTTAATTCTATTCAATGTCCTACAAAAAATAATATTTTCTTCCTTCTAAAGGCTTCTTTCGCCATTCCTGTCCTTGCTTTTATTTCACGTTGACATTTCATATCATTTTTAATAATATTATCTAGATATCGAAGACTAGTTCTATTTTCTCCTCCCCCTACTTCTATATTTGACACCGACTCCTTCGTTCCAATCCCCATGGCTTTTGTCTTTCTAACATTTATTTTCACCTTATTCTTTGGACAATATTGAAAGTAATATGAAAGAAAGTTGAGAGCAGGCCCGTATCCACGGGGGTCTAGGGGGGACCAGCCCCCTAAATTTTTGCAGCTAAATGAACTATAATATGGTTGGATCGGGCCCTTCTAACTTCTACCCGCCCCGCCCGCCCCCTTTCTGGGTGGTAAGCTATATGTCTCACTAATTACATTGTGTACTGTGCTCTTGCTGGTATCACAATGAAAAGACTGATGAGCGTATATTCCAGCATCAGTTTTATCTTAATAGATGGCACCGTTGTCGTACAGCTTCAATTTTTTTGTTTATATAAAAATAGTTTTTCTCGAAAATTGCGCATGAGAATTTACATTTATCCATACTATTTTGTTCAGCTCAGTGAGATCTATCGATTGGCATATATTATGAATGGAAAAATTTATTTTCCAGGATCGGAAATTTCACTTTCCGTATATCAGAAAAAATCCAAAATTCGGAAAAATCCGAAATTCGGAAAAATACGGAATTCAGAAAAAATCCGGATTTCGTAAAAATTTCAGAATTCGGAAAAATACGTAATTAAGAAATTTTCTGGAATTCTGAAAAATTCCGATTTTGGATTTCGATATTTCTTAATTCCGGAATTTTTACAAAATCTAGCATTTTTCCGAATTTCAGAATTTTCTAAATTCCGGATTTTTTTCGAAATCCGGGATTTTTTAAATTTTACTTTCCGAAAAGTAAAAACTCCGAAATTAGTCATCCCTAGTATACTACCTTTGTATATCTTATCTTTGGAGAGTTTTACTTATTTCGTTATACCATAATAATATTTTAAGATTTTACGTTGTTATCCACATTTTTCTTTGGAAATTAACAGCACAGAAAGCGAATAACGAAAAAGGTTGAGTCACAGTACTTATTTATCCCAAAATGAACTAACCGTAAAATAATAATAATAATAATAATAATAATAATAATAATAATAATAATAATAATAATAATAATAATAATAATAATAATAATAATAATAATAATAATAATAACACCCTTACTATCCTAATGTAGCTGTTGTATTGTGTTGTTCAATGCTCAGAAACCGTATAAATTGCTAAGGAAATAAACAATTAAATGAGCTCATTACAGTATCACAACAGAAAGCACCGTTTTGTCCCTTTAGTTTTCCCCCCGTTTCTTGTTTTAAATGGTTTTGTATTATTTTTCGCTTCTTCTTTTATCTGCCACAAGAGCAAATATTATGTCAGAAGGAGTGTACCAGACGAAATGGGCGTAACCTTCCCATATACAGTACATACATCCTGTCAATTTCCTTGTTATTGTTTGGTTTAGTTATGTCACACACAGCTCGTATAACAGGCGATTAGTGGGAATATTTTAACAGGTGGTACGTATGGATATTGACATTTCTATGTACTGTTTGTGACACACTTATAGATATACATATATTATGTTGACATATGAAGTGCAAATTGATCGTAATAGAAATAGCAATTAATCCGTCATCATCCAATTGTAGAAACTACGTACAGCCTTCGGGCTAATTCTATTTTTGTTGTCTGTAGGTTCTAGCTCATTTTTACGGAGCTTTCCTTACTTTACTCATTTATGTATTTACCCTGTTTCTCTATGTGTCCGATCATCCTGGATATTTGCCCACGAGACAAGACATTGCTCGACTCGACTCCAAAAATGAAATGAAATGAAATCTTTAAGTTTTACGTCCCACGCTTATGCCGGTTAGGCTAAAGGAGACGGTGATGATGAGAGATGAGTGAAAGGGTGGAATGAAGAAAGTGGGAGGTAATGGGAGAACCCCGAGAAAACCCACGCGCACGGTGTTTGTCCACCACAGTCCACACGGCGCGAGCTGGGATCGAACCAGGGACCCCAAGCACCGGAGGTGAACGCTCTACCACTGAGCCACTGCGCCCCCCGACTCGATTCCAGTCTCTAAAACGAGATACGGTAGTCGAGACAAAAAAATCGAAACGAGACAAGCAACATACAAATTCTCGACCCTTTTTTCGAGACAATAAATTTCTCGAGTATAGTGGGCAACTCTAGATCACCTAAGTCTTAGATCAGATCCCCAAATTCTGTTTCAGTGTTACATGCTTCATAGCGTAAAAACTAATTATAAACTGATAAAATGATTGTGCGAACACAATGAAAAGCATTTATCAAGGTTTAAAAGTACGCAAGTCATTGCACAAAACACTCCAGGGGCGGATCCAGGACCGACTTCTGGGAGGGGCGGTGGGTTGTCATACTGCTACTTTTAAGAACTCCAAACTTTGGGATGGGTTGTATTTATATATATAAAATAAGAAAGTCTTCTCTTCTGGGGGGGGGGGCGATCGCCTCCCCTGTATCCGCCCCTGTACCTCATGTAAGTGACGGGCTACATGGCCTCAGATGCCGACGGCCCAGAAATCTAATTCCTAATCCTAATGTGTTTCGGAACACTATTCAGCACCGAGAATAAAGTGTAGACGTACATCTTAAGGTTGGATCCGAATTACATGAATCTACCGGGAATCGAATCTAGTACCAAAGATAACCGTTTAACAAAACAAAAATCGTTGTATGCGCATACAGACGTAAGTGATATTCTATCGAGTCATAAATAATTAATACCTGCAAAATTTGTGCTTAGTCCACAAAGAATTTATCCATATGTACTAACGGTTAATCGCCCTCCCTGGATCCGCCCCTGAAATACTCCATTAATAAACATGACTTAAACCATTGAGTTGAGTTGAGTTGATTTTGAATTTAGCGTCCCTTTCAGCAGCGAAGCTATATAAGACATGGACCTACTGATAAATGTGGAATCCAAACCACACGATCTCTCGCCGAAAATCGAACTCGGGTCCCCCACGCCAAAGGCATGTACGCTAACCGCACCAAACCATTCGTGAACCTCTCGTGATTCGGAACGATTCTGATAGGTTCTAGATGACATTAAAAAAAAAAAAAAAAAAACAGAAAATACACTTTGCACTTAAATTTACAAAACGAGACGAGATGAAATCGTTCCTAGATGAGAAAAAAAAATATCCGAGAAATGAGACGACACGAAAATTTGAATAAAATTTACGAGATTAGATAAGAAAAGCTTACTTTTCGTCTCGCCTTTTCTCATAGGCAACACTAGTCCGGAACAAAAAAGTTTCAAGAAATATACTTGATGGATTACCATAAACTTTTGCCCAGAATGTAGAGCGTCAATCGTAGGAATCGAGTTTGCTGATGGCGGTGATTCAAACAGGAAGTGATAGAAATCAACTATTTCCCGTTTTAATGTTAATCACCAGCACAACAAAAATGCTAATATACGGTACAGCAAGAAGCTGATTCTAACAATCGATTAAACTTCCCAAGGATATATTTAACTCTTTACTAAAACCGGAAATGAGAGAAATGCACTACAACTTCCGGTTTCAATATTGATCTACATAGAGCAAGAATAATGAGACAGCGAGAAGCGTTTAAAAAAAAAAATCGATTTAACGTTCTAACAGAGTAGGAACTCTTGCATCCTGGAAATCACACACTTCCGGTTTTAACGTTGATCGCTACAAAGTAAAAGCGACAATTGAAATTAAGAAGCGGCTTTCTGCAATCAATTAAGTGTCCCAAGAATATATTCCCTCTCCCCTCTAATCTTTGTACTAAAAACGGAAAAGGTAGAAATCTACTACCACTTCCGGATTCAATATTAATTGAGGAAATGTCACGCCATAAAAATCAAACTTCTTCACGTGGTGTACATGTGACATAGCTACTTGTTCATAGCAGGTTATAACATACCTACTTGTACATAACATAGGACCCTCTCCCCTAAGCAAATAGTGCAAGGATAGGATTGCCAGTTTGTACTAAATACAGGGTGGCCCACAAGTAGGTATACAGTACCGTACTGATCAGTTCATTGCATTTTATATCAATTCTTATTGTTAACCATTAGGTAGACTCAGTTTCTTTATTATTTGGTCTTAATGTGTGTTCTTAATGTGTTTATCTTAAGTGCGGAAGAGCCGAAGCAAATAAACCCATAAACTAGAATGTTATACTTGATCAATGTAGGGGTGTATACCTACTTTTGGGCCATCCTGTACACATTATGTCTATTTTTGTGAAAGATGAACACACGCCCGCTCCCAGAAATCAATAAGGCAATATGAAATGCATTCCTGTATTTCACGTATTCTATCAGTTTTAGTTCAAAATTGTACATAGCTTTTAGGCACTTTCGTTGATTTTCGTGTTTGCTGTGCCAGAAAAATATTTCGGTTTTTATTTTTTTAAATAATAGCCAAACCATCTCCAACTTTTGAAAAATCAGTCTGTAAGTAAACTTAAAGTAACTGCCCAGAAACGGATGCAGATTAGACTTTGGAATTTATTTGTGTGCTATTAGAATACACTAGAAATTTGTGCAGTCAGCTGTCTTCAAGGTCAACATGGTCCTCCACTGATACTCTATGCAAGAAACCGTATGGAAATTCCGTTACTCATTTGCATCCCTCAATAGAGACTATTACGGGAAAGAAAAATAATGTAATCTTACTATGGTTATTATAATATATCCTGTACGTTGAGAAAGATAAATATAATAAATTAGTTTTTTTTTTCTTTTAGAAATCACTAGAAAAAGAAAGTAAAGATTAAAGTGTTCATTACGAGAGTACGCACACGATTTGAAATTGAATATGCGATGCTAATGAACTAGGTGTAAAACTTCTAATCAATTTATTACCACAGACATAAAAATAATTATACAAGGCACACATTTCGATAATCGCTGTTTCCCATGACCTAATTCAAACACAATGTATTCGTTAACACATTTCACTTGTAACAACATAACTGCGTAACATAACATAATAAAGGACTGAAAACAAATATCGTTGTCAATATCATGTTTTGTAAAAGATTTCTTTCCTTTTTTTAAAAAAATAAAGCAAAGCTAATTAACAAGAAACAGAGATAAATAATAATAATAAGTTATTGAGCTTTCTTCTGTCTATATGGTTACCCTAGGCGCCTCCAGTTCTGGAGATCCGGATTCGATTACCGGTGTGAGCTCATGTGGTTTGGATCATACATTAACCTGTAGCTCCATGCTTCGGTGCGGAAGGTACTCGAAACTCCTACCCAAGGAACCAAACTAATAATGAATTTCCTAGTACTGCGGTCTACAAAGAGTTATGGCCCGCCATACATCTTTGAACTGATTTTATGCGTTCACAGCACATCAACTTACATCACAACTATGTTGGACTTTCTTGACCAGAGTTCGCTAGACCCATTAATTCAATAGTTTCGCCATTATCTCTTGCCTAACACAAAAAAAGAAGCTGGGACCACGAACACTAACCATTCGACTACATTTTTTGTAGAGGCAACCTGTTTCGCAAAACTACTAAAACAGTTCGAGGCTTCAGCTTAGAAGTCATACTTTGAAAAGGATTGCAATAGGGTCTTGTCTTTACAAGAAGTTCATAATATTTTAAGCTAGAATTTACGCTGGGCTTAAAATGCGAAAATATCTTAACAATTCCTTTAATTATAATTAAATTTGACTGTTTGCATCCTTTTGCAACACCGAGTTTAAGAAGGACGGACCTTACTATTAATTTGAACTCAAAACTACGAACGGAGCTTGCTCTCGGCGAAGTAACGGATGGACAGATCATCATGCGAGATCAATCTTCATCCTATAGACCGTTCCTCACCACATTATCTCGCCTTCAAGATAGCTGGATAACAAGACCACACTAGTACGTAGTACGTACGTACACAATAACAAGACCACACTAGTACGTACGCAATGGCCCATATGTTACCTAGGTATATAGTAAACAAAACAGACCAAAGAGCACAACGTCTAGAAACCTATGAACGAGCGCAACGTCTACCGTATATATAGACATAATACTACTAGTAAGAAAGAAGATTGACATTACTTCAAAAATTCGTATTAAGAAAAAGAAAAGAAAGAAGAGAGAGCTCTTGTGAGCGTAAATGATATTGGAACGTATCTCTATGTCAACAAATAACTAACATCCTCCACATGAGTTCTTTTTCTTTCTTGGACGGAATTATGTTTCATAAACCAACATTAATAATAGTATGAATTCAATAGGACAACAACTCAGACCTGACTTAATCTTGTGATGGGGACACTTGGTCGAAAAGGTATAATAGTTTTTTCAGGCCAGCAATCTTGAATGAGGTTTTTTCCTGAGTTTTCCTCATTCACACCAAGCAAATGCCGGAATGGCACCTAACATAATGGACCAGGCCGCTTCCTTCCTTCTCTATTCTTTTCTTCCTCTCCAATCCCCCGGAGTATGATCTCCGAGGGACGTCATCCCTCATATGTGTCACGAGCTAACATGGCCATAGATGCTAAAAGCCTAGAAATATAATCCCTGATATCTAATCCCTAATCCCTTGACTCAATCTTAGTTGTATAAGCTGCTAAGCAACACCGGTAAGCATAAATAGGGACAGTTTGCGTTGTCACAGCTATCTTCATTACCATTATCTGGTACAAATACATGTAATAAATCTATGCCCTCAGATGTCACTATTAATACACGTTAATCTCTAGCCCATTTACTAAGTGCCTACTAAACAATTATTGTAACTATAATAACAATTTCTCAATTGGGTCTTATCTTCAATCGCTAACGGATCGGCTTTAATAACAAATGGATATTCAATTCAGTACGTATCGTATAAACAAATATTAAATTACTGTTATCTTTTCTTCAAGCGTGTTCTAAATTCTGTCGCGCTTTACGCCATGTATCATTCTAATTCCCTACAGTGAGTAGATTCGAATATTGCTAAACGCTGATCATATGTATTGTTTCTTTGTCGAAGTTCAGCGCGTTCCTTTTAAAACAGGGGCTATAAGAGATGTGATCATACGAATTTAATGATCACCATACTGCTGTATTGCGTATCCGAACCACCGTATTACATTGAATGCTATCCCACTGGGAATCGAATTCGAGACCACGTGCACAAAAGACGCGCGCACTAGCTACTAGCTCATACGTTAATCTCTAGCCCATTTACTAAGTGCTTACTATAGTCCAGTAGTGAATGCGATAAATTGCTTTGTATGGAATATTGTCCTATATGTGAAAAGAATTAAGACATTATGAAAAAAAAGCAACGAAAAACTGCTGGACTTTCGAAATGTAGGTGTGGAGAATAATGGAGAAAATTAATTGGGAACCTAATGTTCCTAATACGGGGATAGAGGCCCAGAGTCAGAAAAGGTGTATAGAGGTGCAATATACCATAAATGCAATCTAAAATATAATTATTAGAAACAATTCCTATCTGAAATCAAACCAAGAATCGCATGCACCAAAGGCACAGAAAATACTGGACAAGCAACTGGAGCAAAATGTACAGAGTTTACAAGCTAAAGAATGGCAGCAGGTGAGAAAAGGTTCTGAACCTACGTCATAGAAATGGGTAAAGAAAAATGACAAGTATGTAGACAATTGAGAAAACAGGTGTACTTTCCTCATCTTTAAATTGTGTACACACACACGAACACACATCTAGGAAAGGAAGTTGTTGAGTTGATTTTAGGTTAGCGTCCCTTTCAGCAGCGAGGCTATATGAGACGTGGACCTACTGATTAACGTGGAATCCGAACCACATGAGCTCCCGCCGGGAATTGAACCCGGGTCTCCCACGCCAAAGGCTAGGAAAGAAAGCGTCCTCATATAAGCGAGTGTGACAAAATCAAGAAATAATCCGGAGTTACGTTACCTTCATTCAGCAGTGGATTGACAATGGTAGAGAGACAGACAGAACAAGAGAACGAAAGAGAAGCAGATATGAAGAAATACAGAATTAGGTATGTAAGGTTATAGCTAAGAACGAGTTGCAACAGATGAGAGGATTTACATCAGTAAAAAATAATAATAATTCAAACAAGACCATTTTACATTTGAAATATTAATACAGGCAATGCTGTAGTCCCAAAATTTTCACAGAGTATACGTTGCTTTGTGAACTATGATTGTTATAAAAGACATATACATAACCAGGGCTGTATTTAGGAAGGGGGGTGCAAAGGTGCACGTGCACTCCTCCTTCGTTGTAAATATACACTACCTAAAGTGAGAAGCTAGCGGTGAGTTTTGGAAAATCAATAGTTTAAGTCAATTTTCTGAAGGTTGAAGGAAAAGAATTCATCGAGAGCAGACACTTAGCATTTCCAAATGAATTCCTCATGTACATCACAAATGCCTAAAGGCATTTAAAAAACTTAAATTTAATTCAAATGTGCTGCTAGTTATTGGTGCACCCCCCTTCCCTCAGAGAATTCTGGATCCGGCTCTGTATATAACAATAGAGATGGAATGTTTCAAAATTAACAAGTAAAATCATGTATTCCATTACAGTATAAAGGGTGCGATACTGTTTTATTGTCGAATACAATTTTATGATATCTTCTTAACGATGCTTCTTAGATAAATCACTCTACTAATAACGTAGACGGATGAAGATACCAACTCTCGGTGAGAAGGACCAGAGGAAATTGAACTCGATGTACAAGAAGGAATTAAGAAAATTGTGGTGAGGCGTAGGGTAGAAATAAGGAATACCACTGTCAAACAAAGCTTTCGTATATAATGATATTCACTGATCAAAACAACTCGAAGTTGGAGAGAAACGGAGCCAAAGTAATCTTTCCATTTTTGATTTCTCTCTCTTGTGACCGCAGAATCTTATATATATAATAAAGCGTTTGTCTGTGTGTCTGTGGGCGGCTATCTTGGTCCAGGCCCCAGACCAAGACGAAGAGTTTTTTTTTTTTTTTTTTTCAAAATTCGAACCAGTGGGATTTAAGGGGAAGAGGCGTTTACCGGGACATGTGAAAGTAGAATGGCCGATATTAGTGTCAAATCCATAGTTTTCGCGGTTGCTGAGATCAATGGTGATACTTCCACAGGCAAGGCCGGATTTAGGGGTGCAAAGGTGCACGTGCCCCCCCCCCCACCCCCCTTTCGTTGTTAATATACACTACCTAAAACGAGAAGCTAGCAGTGAAAATAACATTTTCAGAAAATTTCTGTTGTCATGTTTCCGTTTGAGCTTCTCGTTTTGCATAGTCAATTTTCTGAAAGTTGAAGGAAAATAATTTATCGAGAGCAGACATTTAGCATTTCTAGGGGCATTACATTCACACCACACATGCCTAAACGCATTTTTAAAATTTCAAATGCACCTATAGTTATTGGCGCACCCCCCTCAGAAAATCCTGAATCCGGCCCTGTCCACAGGTATTGACTTCCAAATACAGTCCCCATGCGAAGAATGGGTATTTTCAGCTAGTAAAAAATAAAATAATTTTTTTTTTTTGTATGAACGATTTACTTGAATAGCGGATAAAAATAGGATAGAAAAGCAATTGAAATACGCCATTTATAACTAGAATCATGACCTGATTTCATAAATAAATAAATATGGATGAAATAAAAGTACTTGACCCCTTTAAGCAGAGGGTGGACGGGGCATACTTCCGCATACCCTCGACTACAGCCCTGAAAATGTATAATCTTAAAAAAAAAAGAAAGAAAGAAAGAAACCTAAATGCGAGTCAAAGCCTTCACATGTAAAATGTCTTCACACTGATCAAGAAGACTGACGACGGGATACGAATCCGAATTTCTAGATTACGAAAGAGATGTTTACCGTTCAACTACATATTTGTTTAAAAAAATATATATTACAATCAAAATGGATAAGCACGAACTTGTGAAGTTTCACCTGTAACATGAAATATTATTATTATTATTATTATTATTATTATTATTATTATTATTATTATTATTGAAATATGGAATGAAAATCTAGTTTTACGTCCTACTATTGAGCGATCCCGGGTTAGATTCCCGGTGGGGACACTCGGTTGAAAAAATGTAAAAGCTTTCTCAGGATAACCACCCCGCGTGAGGTTTTCCTCACTCACACCAGGCAAATGCCGGGATGGTATCTAAATCTCAGGCCACCTTCTTTCTTCCCTTTCCTCGAATAATGTGATAGCCAAGGGACGCCATCCCCTAATATCTGACGGACAAACATGGCCATAGATGCCAAAAGCCCCGAAATCTAATTCCTAAATCTATTATTATTATTACTATTATGCCATTTAGGCTAAAGAAGGCGGATGAGTAATGAATGAATGATTATGAAAAATTATGAAAAAAATGGTGGAATGAAAATGTGCAAGTACATCGAGGAAACCCACAAACGCGATGTTATCCATCACAAACTCACGTACCCTGGGATGGAGTAGTGGAACCCTTGCAATTGTGGTAAGCACTCTACCACATTATTATTATTATTATTATTATTATTGATGGTGATGGTAGTAGTACTGTATCTGTGGTAGCAGTCCTATTCTGCCCGTGACATCATTTTGTTTTCCTGTTTCACGAACTGAATATGTGACAGCATCTTTTAACTGGTAGAATGCCTTACCTCTGATCCGAAAAGTCCCAGATTTAATTTCATGCTATCACTGCTGAAAGCATAGGCGCCCGAAGAGGGGCAGGGAGCGCCCCCCTAGCTCACGGAAATGTATAATGTATATTTCCAGCACTGGGACCCTGGATGGCACTTTTTTCTTATTTCACCAGCTTCACCGATAGATACAAGTTCTTTGCATTTGTAGGTGGCTTAAATTGCTTAAAACTTGCTTAATACAAAAAAAAAAAAAAAAAAAAGCAACCCAGGATATGCCTCCCCAAGAAAATGTTCTTCAAGAACCCATAGCTAAAAGCCATTACTCACTCACATTTATCACCCGTCTTCTATTAATGTGCACGATGGCATAATAGTAAGATGTTACCATGATTTTGTTTAATTTTCATGGTCTTTTTTTTATTTATTTATTTACCGAAATTATTTGTCGAAGGATACCGGTATTAATATTTAAATTTTACACATGATACTGCGATATGCTGTACTTGTACCTAGAATTGGAAAATAAAGACATTCCCTTGATTTCCCATTCTGACATTTCAATTTTAGCTTAGTTTTGCGGAATCCGAAATGGGTTATAAAAAAACAGACACTTACCTGCTGGTAGAGTCTCGGTCTTCTTCTTTCGCTCAATTACACCTGTTTCAGACGGCATCTTGTATTGTGATGCTTGAAAAAACTCACGTTAAGTTCAAATATTATTCAAAAAGAATCAACACAGTTAACTTGTTTAATTAGGTCCACAGATTCATAACACTACCACTGCACTTGTGTATTATATTCTTTCATAATCATAGTAATATATTTACTATTTCGAAAGTAACACTTTTTTTTTGACCGGTTTTCACTTTATAAGGCGATCGTATTTTGCACTGGCGATACACACTGATAATACTGTTTTGTCTATGGACATTATTGAAGCCACACCTTTAGTGGAACTCTTCAATATCAATATTGTGAAAGCAAATACGTAACTCGGCTACAACCAATATTATTAGTTTTTGGTTAATTCAGCACACGCCCCCTTTTCAGTTTTAAAAGCAATTGTCTAACCAACAACAACAACACTTAAAATAACTGACGACTCCACCGTGTGGTTTTTATTTTTCTAAAAAAAAAAGAAAGAACTTTTCTGTATAGCAAAATAATATGTTATTGTTCATCACACATCACACTGTCCAACACATGCTAGCTCACAGATCTTCTTGTCATTATTAGCATCGTTGTCACATCTGGTGATTTTTTTTCTCGTACTATTCACTCACAAAATTGCACTTTAATACATCAATTTATACACATATTAATGATCCTAGTCACAATTCGGAAAATAATTTCTATAAATGTATTAGTAATAGATGTTCATCAAAAGAGTTACATTTTCAGTGGATCACATGTTTCTCACATTTTGTCACTATATACTGTTATTTTTTTTTTTCTATAAATTTTGTAACGTAACAAATATTATTTTTCAAGCACAACAGAAACGTACAAGGAAAAAGCTCTGAACACACACACACATATATGAACGAAAACACTTGAATTGTTTGTTTTTTAAAAATAATAATAATAATAATCACGCCGCGTTTTACGGTGAGTGATGACTTGCTTCGCTTTGTATCGAGAGCAGATGTGATCGCCACACAATCTTTTCACATTCGCCTTCCCTGCTTGAAGGCTGGAACACGACTGAGCATGCAACTAGCAACACTGCTGGTGAAACTAAACCACGCGGTTGGGATGGGAAGGTTCTAACTGAGCGGAGCTTTTTTTTTTTTTTTTGCCTTCAATTCTCTGTTCTCTCTGCTGCTACATGCATACAGTCAACTTTATCGGTACAGAAAGTGGCACTTGGATCGCAGAGTGGGAAATTTTTCTGTTGAAAAATTATCATAAATGGAAGGATTAGTAAATTTATTAAGAGGCAGTAATGCTGCTAGAATTCTTGTTCCTTAAAAAAAAAAAAAAAAAAAAAAAAACTGAATAATTGTTATATTATTTTTGCACGACGAAATTACAGGAAGTTATAAACTAACATAATACTATATCGATTGGGAGACGGTGCAAAGGTCAATGGTAGAGCACTCACCACTGGAGTCCTTGATTCGATCCCAGGTCGCTCAAGTCCTTGGTTCGGTGAACAAACATTGTATGGGGTGGATTCACGGATTCTCTCGTTCCTTCCCATTTTATTCATTCTATATTTTATTGATTATTATCATCATCACAGCCTTCCCTTAGCCTTGGTGCGTAACGTGGGATGTTAAACTGTTTTTTTTTTTTTAAAGTATTGATATCTAATAGAGAATGGACCCTTCCGCGTTATTATAATATTCACGGATATTCTCAGAATTTTTCCAGGAGACAAATTTGTAGATCTTTAATTAAAAAAAAAATATTTGTGGCATTTTGGCAAATAAGGCTCAGTTTGGGATAGGATAATTAAGAACGCAGAAAGAAATCGCCCAGAGGCTCATTTCCATGATACCATTCCAGCATTCAGGGCAAAGTTCCAGCAAAAAAAAAAAAAAAGTTTTTGTATTTTGCTGACCAATAACTATCACAACAACAGAAGCTGTAAAGTGTAAAGAAATAAAGAAAATATTGGACAATTAAATATAGAAGATATTGCTCGTATCCAGAATGTTAAAATATTAATTTACTTGATTTCCAAGGAGAGGCCATATGGCCTCACCTTGCTTCCCTTGAAGACATCCATGGGTGTAAGTAATTCTACTTATTTATACGTAATTCCAACTCAGCTACCTCAAGACATTATGGTTAGGCTTTATTAGGTCTATAGGCAAAAATGCCTAAATTGAACTTGTGACAGTAAAAATTTTCTTACAAAAATTCCTGATTTCCATGAGGAGACATTAAAGTTCAGTAGCTGATTCGGATTCAATTAATTGGATAGATGTATTACTACCACTACTACTACTACTACTACTACTACTACTACTACTACTACTACTACTACTACTACTACTACTACTACTACTACTACTACTACTACTACTACTAATAATAATAATAATAATAATAATAATAATAATAATAATAATAATAAATCTTTCAGTTTGGCGTCCCATTAGGCCAAGGGGGAATGATGATTATGACAAGTGAATGATGATGCAAGAATTGGTGGAATAAGAATGTAGGAGTGCTCCGAAAACAAACACGAACAAATGTTGTCCACCATAAACTTACTTAGCCGGGAACCAAATCAGAGACCCCAAGCAACGGGTAAGCACAACTGAGCTACCGTGCCCCCAATAATAATAATAATAATAATAATAATAATAATAATAATAATAATAATAATAATAATAATAATAATAATAATAAATCTTTCAGTTTGGCGTCCCATTAGGCCAAGGGGGAATGATGATTATGACAAGTGAATGATGATGCAAGAATTGGTGGAATAAGAATGTAGGAGTGCTCCGAAAACAAACACGAACAAATGTTGTCCACCATAAACTTACTTAGCCGGGAACCAAATCAGAGACCCCAAGCAACGGGTAAGCACAACTGAGCTACCGTGCCCCCAATAATAATAATAATAATAATAATAATAATAATAATAATAATAATAATAATAATAATAATAATAATAATAATAATATTGTAGAGGCCACCCTTATTGTAATTAAGGGTTAAGATTCTCCAATGATATATACAAGGCATATCCGTAATGTATGGTTACAACTAGGGATGGCTACAAAGTTCCGGTTCCGGCGATCCGGTTTTCAGAGTCGGATCTTAGGAACCGGTTCCAGACCTGGATCCGAAAACCCGGTTCCAGAACCGGATCTTAGGAACCGGTTCCAGACCTGGATCTGAAAACCCGGTTCCAGAACCGGATCTTAGAAACCGGTTCCAGGCCTGGATCCGAAAGCCCCCAAAGACCCGTAAAGGAGGCACAAAGTTCACCTTCAAAACAGTGCAAACAGGACCATGCGCTTGTGCCCTCCCCGCCCAGACCCGCTTGTGCTCCAATAAAAAAAAAATTGGTCAACCAGTGGGTGTTTAGCCAAATGAGCTGGCCAGTTTGCCTGTTTAGCCAATGAGTTAGCCAGTTACCCAGTTTATTTAGCTAAATTAGAGAAGCGGCCGCCGTCTGGGCGCCTGCCTGTCGCTTCAACCATTTCATCTAACACACTGTTCACAGCCTACCAGCAGCTCGGGTTTAGCGTAGGGATGGTCTCAAAGTTTCGGTTCCGGTTCTTTTTAGATCTGGTTTTCAGAACCGGATCCGTTCTGACCCGAAAACCGGTTCCACCAGGAACCGGTTCTGGCCATCCCTAGTTACAACTTTTGTTAGCGGACAAGTAATATTTTCGTGCGTAAGTTTGCTCTACTGGCTTTCACTGTCAGGCATTCCCTCTCGCGGCTTTTCCTCATTATTATTATTGTGGAGTCCAGCACGAGCAACATATTTATAATGGCTGCGCTTAACTCTGTGTGGGGTTCTTGGTTCGATCCCCGGGCAAGGTAGTTTGTTGTGGATAACGTTATATCCGTGGGTTTTCTCAGGGCACTCCCGTTTCCTCCTAACATAATTATTCCACCAATACTTCCATCATCATTCACTTGTCTAAACCATCTGTCTCCCTTAGCGTAACGGGCGTAATCATGGGACATTAAGCTGAAAGAAAGAAAGATAAATCGGACTATTTGCTAAAATTATTGTATGAAAGGACACACACACACACACACACACACACACACAAATGCATGAATCGAATCGAATCGAACGGTAGAAGTGCCTCAATGAAACTGAATCATAGAGGATCACTTTTAGACTTCTAATTTTGATTTCAGTTTACCGTTCCTTTCAGCAGCAAAGCTATACGAAACATGGACCTACAACTTAACATGGGATCTGAACCACATGAGCTTCCATCAAGAATCGAACCCGGGTCTCCCATGCCAAAGGCACGTACGCTAACAGCTTAGTCACGAGGAAGCTCACTTTTAGACTTGAAGTCTTATAGTACAAAACGTCTATATCTTTCTATCTGTCGACACATATCAGGGCAAAAACAGAAAGATATATGGAGAAATGCCCGCGGCTCAAGAATGGGTTCTGTCCATCAACCTTCTATTCCAAACCATAAGTAGGCGGCTATTTGTAGCGTTTGCAAAGCATTTTTATTGCTCATGCGCATGCTTGGAATACGCTGCAGGCCCGTAGCCAGCCCCAAAATTTAGGGGGGCGGTAGAAGTTAGGGGGCCCGACCCAATCATATTATAGTTCATTTGCAAGCCTACCGTGAAACTTTTAGGGGGGCCAGCCAAAGTTTAGGGGGGCCCGCCCCACTAGCCCCACCGTGGATACGGGCCTGATACGCTGACCATGTATTTAAATGTGGATGGCTAATCACAAACACGAAAGCAATAAAAACGCGGAGAAAACGTCAGATCGAGCGTATTTGGCGCGTTTCGGATCAATAGACCACCTGCTGTTTAAAAGATGTTTAAAGAAAAAAAAAAGAAAGACGTGTTTCCATGCAAGGGAATTTGAGCAAGAAACAGCTGCTTGAAAGATGCCTTGTGCAGAGTATTGGAAATCTGCTATTATATACCTGGACTTAGCAAAAAAGATCTGGAAACCCTGACTGGCTCACAGTATGATATATAACTCTAGCGAAAGTAAAGTTACCGAATAGCCACCTTGGTCGCGTTCGTTACGCTTCGAAAACGCATTCTGAAATAGCCACAGACTAAGTGGTAGAAATCAGACAACGTTCATAGTTAAAGAACAGAAATGGTAAGAAATAAAGAGAGGAATTTTTCTGTTTTTTTTTTTTTTTTTTAATCGATTGAGCGTCTCAAGAATAGATTTTATTTCCACCCTTATCTCTCTACTAAAACCAGAAGTCATAGAAATTAATTACTGCTTCCGGTTTCAATATTTGATCTCCATCGAGTAAAACTGATAAGAAATGGCTTTCTAGAAATAGATTTAGCGTTTCAATAATAAGTTATCATCTACTTTATTGCAACCGGAAATGTTAGAAATCTACTATCACTTCCGGTTGAAAATAGCCTTACATACTCTACTGAAACCGAACGTAGTTAAAAATGTGCAATTCTCGGTTTTAATGTTGATTAATATAGAATAATAATTGTAACAAATAGCGAGAAACTGTTCTTCATTTGAATTCAACCTCTGAAAAACAAGTTTCATCTCGGATTTTATCCGTCTATTGGAACCGGAAGTTGCTGATCTGTAACTTCCGGTTTCAGTATTGAACTCCCATAGTTTGGAAGTCTACTGTAATTTTAGAATGTAAAATGAAAGTCACTAAAAAACATTATTTACACAAATGAAAGACATGCAAAATCCTACGTAACTTGCACAAACACTAAAATAAATGTATAATTTCCTATCCTGTTCACACACGTTTCTTTGTGCCCCTCATCCCTTCTGCTTCGCTTCTCCCCCTCTCCTCAATGCCTTCCATTCTTGGATGCTTCCCTTCCACTTCATACGCGCACACATCTTGTATGAGCCATTCACATACAAGTTCTTCGGCTTCTGTTTCTGTACGCCCCACTCTTTTATCTCTCTCTTTCACTCACACACATGCTCATATAACACACATCTTCGTATGACGCATAAGGAAGGGGAGGAGAGGGGGAAACCCTCTCTGTGTTGTCTCGCCATTACAATAAATCTCTGTTTCTATGTTTTGTAGTTTGCCGGTAGGCGCACAGTCCTCCCTTTCATTGACTCACAAAATAAATAAATATATACAATACTTTCACAAATTAACTAAAAATTTGTCTTAACCCTTCATAAACTATAAGTTATTTTCAGTAATATATGACGTATACAAGATATCATATTACTAAAACAACTGCGGAGGAGTTTTATGAATGAAGCATGCTCTAGGTCAAACAACTGTTCTGTTGCTTTTATGTACTGTAGATGCAATGCTTGCAGCACATGTATAGCCAGGAAGAGTTTTCCAAATTTTGCCATGCTCCATACATTTTACATTTTAAACTTTTATACATATTTAGAAGTGTATGTGTTACTGCAATCAGGGTTGCTCACAAGTAGGATTTTACAACCGAGACGAGACAGGAATTTCCTGACAAGATACAATACGATATGACACGAGACGAGATTGAGCTTTCAAACAGTTTCACTTTCCGAGAAAATACATTACTTGCGAGACACCATTTCGGGACAAGATAAACTCATATCTTGTCACGTTACGCAACCTACCCACAAACGAAGTTATGATGCAAATTGCGTTGTTGTTATTTTACTGGGAGCGGGAGAAGGAAAAGAGACAGCAACTAAAAATCTGTTTAGAAATTGCATAATTTATTCAAGAAGTTAAGATTGTATCATGAAGAAGTTATTGGAAACCAAACAATATTGTTAAGGTTTGATAATTTGAGAAGATGTATGTTAAGAAAATTTAGCAGAATGTGTCATGGACCATGGGAAGCAGGAGTGCCCACAGACGGGTTTAAGAGCGCAGATTGCGGATACGCGATTACTTGGGGATACATAATTGTTCATTGAAAATGGAGCTATCAAACTAGAGAATAATAAATTTGGTGGGAAGTAATGAGGGAGAAATGTAAATTGGGAAGAGGTAAAATTTTGAGGTGAAAGACATATTTGAATGGTGAAAGGTAAATTTTGAGGGTTAATGGTAAACCAGGGGAAGAAAGATAAATTTGGGGGAGAATGGTAAATTTGGGAGAAGACGAAGAATGGTAATTTAGAGGGCGAAGATATATGTTGGGACATAATGGTAAGAATGAGAGAAGAAAGTTACATTTTGGGGCAGGAAGATATTAGGGGTAGAAAGATATATTCAGGGGAGGAAAGTACATATGGGGAAAAGGTAAAATTTGAAGGTGAAAGGTAAATTTTGTGGGAGAATGGTAAATTGGGAAAGAAAGATACATTCTGGAGAGAATGAAAAATTTGGAGGGAGAGAGTTACATTTGGGTGGAGCACAGTACTATTAGGGGCAAAATATTACATTTGGGTAGAGAAAGGTAAATTTAGAGCAGAATGTTAAATTTGGGAGCCAGAATATTAAATTTCGATATGTGTGCCCAGGAATTTGGGTTATTGGCTCCCCCTGATGCAAAGAACAGTTTGAAAACTTTTTAATCTCCTTCACAACAGAATCGTGGAACTTGATTTCGCTCTCTCGTACAAGAGTTTACTAAAGAACAGAACGAACGACAGTCATGATAAATTATAAAGTGTTTTAGTATTATTAAGTTTGACACCATTGATTTGAAATATAAGCTTTCAGTACGATAGGGAGAGAATTTTTTCGCAGATTATGATTAATTAACTCATATTAGAAATACTTATATTAACTCTCTGAGTTAATAAATGAGTTAAATTAACTCATTTTGCTTAATTTGTCGCTCACAGCTGCTTCTGTATTAGACGGAAATCGTTTCCGTATTAGATGAAATCTTTACGGATATGAAAATCACAGACTGAGCACCACTGTTATAGATCTAATAATTGCATTGTCTAGACGTAGTGTTAAGTTTTAAAGCAACGATATTATTTACTATTTAAACAAGCAAACACTACAGGCAGGCCCGTAGCTACCGGTATAGGAGACTGATACTTTTGAATTGTTCGTAAAATAAGCAGTCAAAAAGGCCTGAGGGTGTGTTTCGTTGCAAGAAAGGAAGTTTCGACTTGGTAATGGAGGGGGATACAGAACCCAATTTAAAATTTTAGTTTTTCAAGCCACTGATAATTTCAGATTTCCCTGAAAGAAAAATTGAACAAACGGGGAGTAAAAGTAGAACTATCGAATTATTGGCAAGCCAGGTTGCCCCCGATTGCCCCGGGAGTCCTGCCCGCAGAAATGTCCCGGGAGTAAATCTCGTAACTTCAGAAGATTTTTTCCGCCCCTAAGACCGCCTGAAATCGTCATTATTTCTAGTCTACTGTTTCTCCAAGAAAAGGTGACAGTTTATTTTAATTTGGTTGGTTTCTTATATGAAAATGAAATAAATCTTTAGTTTTATGCACCATGTTTATGCCGGCTAGACTAAAGGAGAAGGTGATGATGAGAAATGAATGAAATTACGGAATGAAGAAAAGTAGGAGGGAACAGGAGAACACTGATAAAACCCACGAACACTGTGTTTATCCACCACAAAGCTCACTTGGCGAGAGCTGGGATCCAATCAAGGACCCCATACACCAGAGGTGAATGCTGTACCACTGAGCCACCGCGGGCCCCTGGCTTCCTTATAGTAAAGGTGTCGGTTATTGGTTTAACAACAATTCCTTGCACCGCTGAAAAAAGAATGGATTTGACCTTTTCTTTTTTTAAAAAAAAAAAAAAAAAATCAAAAGTTTTGTCGGAAGCAGCATTTCATTTTAAGTGATAATTTGGCTGGGCCGATATTTCTTTTTCTTTTTTTTTTCTTCTTTTAATGAAAATTCTAGATGATTTCGTCCTTTGCAGGCAGGTATGCTTTATATTCACTTAATAGAAATGCAAATTTATTTATAATTACTTTTCAATCATCATGAGCTGTTTTCTATTCATTTTCATTGTATATGCTTTACGCAAAGAATATGTTACTACGAGTTGTAAACATTAAAAAGGAAAAAAAAAAATCGCAAATTTTAGTTCATGCATTCCAGAAAATAGAACTACAAATTAGGTTTTCTTTCTTAAAAAAAAAAAAAGCATTGATGAATAAAAGAATACAAATTGTATCCTACCTCTTCAATTAATCATCAATTAAGTTGGTGTATTTTAAACTGTGGATCAATATAAATATTACATATTTTTTCTCCCTCTGCCCATATAAATTTAGTGTAGTTGGTGTATCGTATTAGATAGAAGTCATAATTCAGCACATACTGTCCATTTATTGGATAGTCATAACGGCTCCTAAACTGAAATGTTGGTCGTAACCGAGAAATGATGCTGCCACAGCAACGTCATTGGAGAGAACGTATTGTATTCACTCTTTTATGCATATACAGTCACACGTATGTATAAATACATGGTTGTATGAATATTCCTTCTCTTTGTCTCCTTGTTTCTCTTTCCCTTATTTCACTTGTGTGTGTGTAATACATTCGATTTTATTTAATAATAATAATGATGATGGGAGAAAAAGAAATAAATCATTTATTAAATGCATCTGTCACGGTGAACCAGACTGGAGTTTATACTATTTCAATGAATAACTAAGTACAAGTTCAAAATCAGAAACATACGCGCAGATCTCCGGATTAGGGTCACCACGAACGCTTATGAACGAGCCATTCCGACAGTGACGGTGCCAGAAAAATAATTTAACCTACTATCAAGATATGATATTATCCAATGTCTAAGGAAAGGGAGGATAAATATTGTCCGCTTTATATGTAATCGTAATGAGATTCAAACCATTATTCGCGTTTCTATCAGAGGTAAATAGCCCTTACTGTGAATCGAACTCGGGACCACACGTACAGAAACACACACACTTGAGCATAAAGGGGCAATATTATGTTTTGTCAATATTTTTAGAATTATGGTATGTTTTCTTTTCAAGGAGTTTGCTGTACCAAAAAATGCTTTGAATGCTTATCCTGCCTGATCGTGTATCTGTCCAAGTGGCACAAATTTTCAAAGAACTATTCGATGGACTACCATCAATTTTGGCCAAGATGCAGAGGGTGAGGACTTTGAAATCGAGCTTGTTGGTGGACATATAATCCATTCAGTTGATCCCAAGATATGGACAATGAAAGTTGGATCCCCATGTATTCTATTGGAATAGTAATTGTGAATTTCATCCTTGCTGGATAGACTACCCGAAGTACCGCTGAGATTAATGGGTTAGTATAATACCCAGAATGCAAAATACTAATCTGTTCGTGGAATAGTCATAAGGCTCTAAAAATTAAACTAAATAACTTTCTTCTCTACAAAACTCTAGACAAACCTTTTGTATTCTCAAATATTCATTACTAAATTTTTTGAATGTAGAATGGATGGTGAGGGAGAAATGCAAAAATTCAAACTTTTCATGTTGTGTACTGCACTGATACAAACCAAACTCCTTCGCGTGGTGTACCATGGTACTGCTACTTGTTTATTAACACAGTCCATATAACATACTTCAACAAGAAGAAAAATATTAAGGACAATCTGATTTAAAACAATTATGTTGTATCTACATTATTATTATTTGTACAGTCAGCAACAAAAGTTCTTCTCGTTTGATAAAATTTATTTTGGGAATAATTGTGGTATGGCTGGAACGTACAGAAAATTACGTTCTTATTAATTTACCAAAAATTGTACACAAATTGTCCTTCCATTCTCAAGTTATTTACGAAACTAATTTC
Organism: Thermobia domestica; assembly: GCF_964235325.1. Taxonomy (NCBI): domain Eukaryota; kingdom Metazoa; phylum Arthropoda; class Insecta; order Zygentoma; family Lepismatidae; genus Thermobia; species Thermobia domestica. Next base: position 79,689,665 of record NC_137466.1, read on the forward strand.
ATCAAACGGAAAGAATTTTGTCTCGGACTGTACCTATTCTGAGACCAATTTTAGCCTTATTTTTATTTTCACTGTTTTGTGTGAAAACAATAATATACATAATATCATAGTTACAGCATTCTTTCAGGTTTTATTGCTTTAAAATTTACTCAAAATGGTCATTAAAATTTAAGACCATTTAAGAGAGGAGATTCGTTTGCTTGTTTGTTGAAATTTAGCGTCTGTTATCAGCACCGAGGCTATATGAGACGTGGATCTACAATTCTTCTGTGGAATCCGAACCATCGTAATGCGTTCAAATTTCAATGCTGTTCCAGTGGGAATCGAACCAGGGACAAAATGCAACGTACGAGCCACAATATCCTATCTAATTCACATAGATAATGTTATAAAAGGACAAAACTAGTGTAAATGAAAATACTTACTAAATATAAATATTATATGTATATTTAAGTAACCATATTTTAAAAAGAGCTGGCAACTCTGGACACAAATTAAAGAAAGAAAAAAATAGTAATTACTAAAACCACGTGATGACAGGAAAATTAATCACGAAAACGTATATCATATATATAAAACTATTTAAAATAAACTTTATATACAGTAATATAAGATAGTGGCACTACTGCAGGCGGCATTCCCCGTATAATTATGACTCCCACGCGATTATTTCAAAAGTAAAAAAAAAAAAAAGAAAAAGAAGGGGAGGGAATGAACGCTTTTCTCTGCTGTTCTAGTTGAAGTAAAGAAGATGGCTGTGGGGTAGAGGTAGCCCTTTGTTTGGAGACTGTAACATTTCTTTTTTTTAAATATGTTCTTTTCCTTCCTCGTTTCCCCCGCCCCTTCGTGATAAATAATGGAATGAAGCAGAAGCTGTGATAAATGTCATTATGATGAAAGACGACAAAAGCGTTCTTCTTTTCATGATAAATGGTGATCGTAGAAGAAGAAAGAAACGTACAGATTGAATTTTTTTTCTTATCCTCTGGTGTTCCTTCAATCTTTATCTGCGTTTCTTGAGTAATGAGTAGGGGGTTGCTCTTTTGTTTTCCAATCCTTCAACCTTTTTCACCCACTCTTTACTGTTAGTCTGATACACACAAACTCGTAGTTACTATATAAACTATAGAATACATTAGGCATTAATAATGTTTTAAGATATAACTTTGAAATTACATATTACTCGTTTCACGATAAATGTTACTTGATAAGCTTGAAGAGCATTCTGTTAGTCATGATTTTATTGACAGTTGAAAATTTATTTTTTTAACTAACGCGTTCTAATGTTAACCAACTCAGAAAACTTAAAAGTGAACATATAGTATTATTTAATAACACAAATCTGGACGAATTTTGGAGAGTGTAAAATTAATAGTTTTCATAAAATTTTCGAATAAAATATGCCATGTTATTTATATGGAAAAGTTTTATCGTTCCCAGATTTTAGACAGCCTGACAAAGAAAGGTTGTATTTGGTTTCTTAAGAAGAATTAGAAACAAGTGAGTTTCGTTTGATATTGTCAATTTATGGTAAACTTTCAAGCTATAGGGCAGTAGCGGATTAGGATTTAGGATTTAAATTTCTGGACTTTTGGGATATTTATTAATATTTAGATATTAAGATATTTAATATTATATTATAGTTTCGTTTCTTTCTTTTAGATTCAGCTTGTTTTACCCTTTGCGTATATGCATTCCATCATTACACCACGTTCACGAGAGGGCTGCAAACGTGACAGGCTACACTGTCTTTAGTATAAAAGGGAAGCGCGGGCAGAAGAGCGGAGGAACTGCAGTCTCCTGACATTCAAAAGAAGATTTGCACGTGCAGAATTGACAGCTGTTGTTGACTAATTTTAAGTAATGTGACCCTTTAAACAGAATCAAAGAATGAACTTCTGCAATTAAAAATAGAAAAATACACTAGTATATAACTCATTCACTCAATCAGTTATCTACATTTCTTTTTATCTCAATTTCTTTGCTGATGTTGACTTTAGAAACTGAAATTTGTTTTACCATATTAAAGAATATAAAAGCATTTAAAGGAGTGCTGTAGCTCAAAATCGTCTCAGTGCACTAGCTATAGTTTCAACACAGAAAAATATATTAAAATTAAACTCCAAAAGACTTACTGATTGCCCAGAAGAACATCAGAAGTGATTTCATATACGAACGAAATGGACCATTTGTTTCTTAATGGGTACTTATTATATGGTTACGTTCCTTGATTTTTATCGTTTTGCTTATATAGAATACTGAAAGAATTGTAGAATTAGAATTTTCTAACGGCTGTGAACTACCAAAAAAATTATGTCACGAGACGCCACGGCTGCAGTGTAAGGTGGGCAGAGGGTTTACATGCAAAAACTAATGCTTAATAAATGACGTTGTAAATTTGTGTTAATTGATTATTCAGCATTTACTAGTGTACCTACCTACTGAATTACACAACAAAAAGGGAAAAAGTACCAAAATAGAAATCGCTTTTCTGTTTGATTAGTAAAGCAAATCCAAACCTTTGCTTCTTTTAAGTAATTACTGTTAAATTTCAATACAAAGCGTTGTTCTTTATATGTTTTGATTCGCTTTTTCCCCTTTCCTAGTGTAAAACCACAATGGCAGAGGCCAATGTAGACAATCAATTTGTCATGCGGTGGACACGGACACGTGCATATACTCTTTGGACTCATCTCACCTCTTGGTGGACAAACACCGATCAGCCAATCGTGAAATTGGTGCCGCAGCAGCATCTTTCTTCCTTATACTTTCATTTTTTTAAAACCATCATCATTATTATTGCTTAAACTTCTTTCTAAACACTTTTTATTCACTTATAATAACTTTCACCTAATCTATTTACTTCCTAGCACCAAGCGGTGCAACCAAAGGAAATTAAAAAGACATTGTTCCCCAATTGTGAGGGAAGTTCCGCATTGAAAGATTCTGTATAGACCCTACAGTTGTTGTAGGCCCTTGTGTGCGTACGTAAACTAACGATAGTTCAAATTCCTCGAGATAAAAATTTTCAAACTTGAAAATGTGCTATTGAGTTCAAAAATTAGTACGAGAATTTGTTTTTAAGGGAGCAGACTACTAAAAATGATACAAAAGCTAACTTTTTTTTTTGCCCGTTTTTCGTAAGTGAAAAGAGATAATGAAATGTAACTTACCACAACAATAGATAATGTTATTCTACACCCGAAAATACGAATCAGAAGAATTTTCAGCGTTGTCATCCATAGAAATTACAGTGTGGCCAGAATATGAATTACCCAAAAATCCAAGTTAAGGCAGCGACTAGAAAAATGAGCTCAACGGTAATTGATGACTTATCATGTTGTCTTTGTTCCTTGTTATAACTACTTTTGAAATAATATTTATATTTATTTTCTAATAAACAGTACAAAATAAATAAGTTTGTAATAAACAGTACAAAATAAATACAAACATTATTTAAAAACTACCGTAGTTAACAAGGACCCAAGACAACATGATAAGTAATCAATTACCGTTGAGTTCATTTTTCTAGTCGCTGCCTTAACCTGAACTTTTGGGTAATTCATATTCTGGTCACACTGTAATTTCTATGGATGACAACATTGAAAATCTTCTGAATTGTATTTTCGAGTGTAGAATAACATTATCTATTATTGTGGTAAGTTACATTTCATTATCTCTTTTCACTTATGAAAAACAGGGAAAAGAAAATGGTTAGCTTTTCTATCATTTTTAGTAGTCTGCCCCCTTAATTTATTTTATTTTTTTTTAATTTTAAAACAATACACGGACATGTCATATTAGTTTTAATAAAGAGGGGAAATAAATGGAACAAACCTGTTAAACTTTAAGTTGAGCTTAAATGTTAACCAGTTAAGTTATATACAATCATAATTACAGAAATCATAAGCCATATGCTAAAAAAAAAAAAAAAAAAAAAAAAAAAAAATGAATGACGAACTTTTACTGCTATTAGGACATTTGTAACTAGTTCATTTATGTAATTAATAAATCGCTAAACAACAACAACAGCAAAATTATTAAGTTGACCAGAAGTTTCGACTGGTTTTCACAATACGACTTCAATTCTACTCAATTCTCTTTAAATTTCGTTAAATAATTTTATGAAAATCGGATTGGGGCCGGTGTCATGTTTCATGTGTAGTCAGTTCACTATCGAATATTCCAGCTCTCTGCAAGATAATGTGGTGAGGAACGTTCTATATTGTGAGAGCTAATCTTTCATGATGACCTACTAACTGCGCTGGGTTCAAGCCTCGATCATGGGCTTGTGTCACGTTAGTAGTAGATCCTATCCTTCATAACCTCGATGCTACAGAAGGAGGTAAAACACAAAACCTCAAACTACAACTAGCGGGGAACACGGTGGATCAGTTGTGAAACACTCATTTCTGGTTAGATTCTAGTTCATGTGCCCCCACATAGTGTAGTCGCTAACAATCTTACCTTTGGTGCGAACGGTTTTGGGTTCAATTCCCGATGGGAACACTCAGTGGAAAAGGTGTAACAGCCATCCTGACTGAGGTTTTCCCGGATTTTCCTCACTCATACCAGGCAAATGCCGGGATGGAACCTACCATACTGGTTCTAGGTCGCTTCCTTCCTTCCCCAATCTTTTCTTCCTCTCCAATTCCCCGGGAGTGTGATTGTCGAGGGACGTCGTCACTCATATGTGTAACGGGTTAATATGGCCATGCCGAAAGCCCAGAAATCTAACTTCTAATCCTAAGATCATAGTTCATGTGAGTTTGTGGGGAAAAACATAATTTCTGTAGGTTCTCTCAGTACCCACCTCCTCTCACATTCTCATTCCACAATTCATTATCATTCCTTTATTAATCATCAGTCTTGTTTAGCCTGTAATATGGTATATCCATTAGGGAAAGATGAACTACTATACTACTACTACTACTACTACTACAACAACAACAACAACAACAACAACTACTACTACTACTACTACTACTACTACTACAACAACAACTACTACTACTACTACTCACTGGCGCAAATCCCGGGGGGAGGAGGGGGACATGTCCCTTTTAATCTTGGAACTGAGGGGGACTGTCCCCCCAATAATCCGATCTGAAATAGTATGTTTTGGGGGAGAAATTTGATGATTTTTGTCCGATTACTACAAAGGAACGTGAGATGAAATTGATGTCCCCAGAATAAGCCTCAAATCTTACCGCCTCCTAACGTTGAAGACAATTCTGCTCCTCTGATCCTCCACATTTCCACAACATTGTTTTTCAACTTTATAAGTATTTTGGACATCGAAAAAAAAAAAAAAAAAGAACGGTCTTACCCGTCCCCCTCAATGTTGAAGACAGTTTTTCGTCACTGCTACTACTACTACTCAGGCCGGTAGCCAGCCCAAAAATGTAGGGGGGGCCCGGCCGAAGTTAGGGGGGCCCGATCCAACCATATTATAGTTCATCACCATATTATAGTTCATTTGCAAGCCTACCGTAAAAATTTTAGGGGGGCCGGCGAAAATTTAGGGAGGGCCCAGCCCCCCTAGACCCCCCTGGATACGGGCCTGCTACTACTACTACTACTACTACTACTACTACTACTACTACTAATAATAATAATAATAATAATAATAATAATAATAATAATAAAATAATAGTAATAATAATAACCATTATGCTCAAAGCGGTCTGACTGAAATGACAACTAAATTATTAGACCATAAACCTGTGAGACAGGAAACAGTATACATTAAAAAAAAATCCTTCCGTGGACAAGTAAAAAGATCGTTGGTTCAGATACGATTGTTATCTTGAACACTTTAAATAAAAGAAGGAGAACGCTTAGATACCCAAATACAAATTTAACAAAAAATGACAAACCATAACACAACAACACGCACATGTGATTACGCGTTTCCTGGGAACTTCCTGAGGTTCTGCAAGATAGGAAGGTGTGGGGTGAAGGGTAACCATCAGAAAAGGAGAGCACTACCAAACACGAGAGAGAGGGAGGGAGGTCAAGGTCTGTCTGTCACTAGTTAAAAGTCAGCGGAAGTAAATAGATCTTTTTTTTTTTTAAAAAAAAAAAAAACATATAAGTTCCAGGTTCCATTCCGGAAGTTGTGTCCATCTCGGATATGGGCTTAATGGAGAAAAAGCCACCTAGATTGATACAAGATACTAGTATATAACTCGCATGGGTACTAAATTTATTGGTGGAAGGAAACTGGAAGGTTAGAGTTTTTTTTTTTTTTTTTTTTTTTAGTTACACTTACATATGAAGGGTACGGGGAAAAAACAAGGAATGTCCATGTATGTTCTTTTTCGGGTGCTTTGTCCTATCTGTTGGTGACTCTTGGCACTATTTGACTATCTATGGCATGCATGCGTAGATGTAGAAATGTTCATGTAAAAAGTGGCAAAAGATTTCATAATCCTATTCTTTGTACGCGGTTTTCAATATTAAAAAGCCGTTATCTCGAAAATGTAGTTTTGTGACATTCCTTGTTTTTTCCCCTTACCCTTATATGCCTAGTTAAATTAATTAAGGGTCAATTATAAATCATTAGAATTTCCGTTGTTGAAGATTTACTTTCCCGATGATGGTACAATGTAAGAAGAAATGATAGGGGCGAGCATAAATTCTCATGAGTAGTTTTCGAGAAAATCAAATATTTGTTTTGCAAACCTAAAAATTAACGTTGTCCGACAATCCTGCCATCTATTAAAAGGAAACTGGTACTGAAGAATACTCTGATGAAACTTTCCATTATATGACACTAGCAAGAGCACAGTATAACCCTAGGCTTCATTCTGAAACTTTGATTTTTGATTAAAGCTGATTCGCTTCCTTTTCTGATTCTGGTCCAGATGAATGCTCAGCAGCCCATAAAAGATGATTAAATTGTGTTTTGATAATACAAGAGTTTAATTATAAGTAATGAAATATGAATTATATATACCGTAGAATATGCCTGTTGTTCTGTATGGTTGCGAAACATGGTCACTTACTCTGAGGGAAGAACAAAGACTGAAAGTATTTGAGAACAAGATCCTGAGACGAATATTCGGACCCAAGAGGAACGGGAATGGGGAATGGCGAAAACTTCATAACGAGGAACTACATAATTTATACGGTTTACCCAACATTGTTAGAGTCGTCAAGTCTAGGAGACTTAGGTGGGCAGGTCATGTAGCTAGAATGGAAGAAAGTAGAAACGCTTTCAAAGTCTTGACTGGAAGACGAATCGGAAAACGACCATTAGGAAGACCTAGACGCAGATGGGAGGACAATATTAAGATGAATCTCGCAGAGATAGGAATACTAAGTAGAAACTGGATGCAGTTAGCTGAGGATAGAAGCCAGTGGAGAGCTTTGTGAACGCGGCATTGAACCTCTGGGTTCCATAGGTCGTAGAGTTAGTAGTTAGTTAGTAGAATATAAATAATATACAAGACTTCTATTTACGGTATCTATGGGCCAATATTGGAGAAAGTTAGTAGTATATGTTATAAAATGTGTAGAAAGTATGCAAGGCTATTAATCACAATTTGGCTTCGATATATCTTGATATTGCTTGCAGTGGCGGATCCAGGAAATGATCAAGGGAGGGGCTAAACCATAGATTGCAGCTTTATCCAGTGTAAAGCAGGATTGAAGTCCATTTTATCTAATGTATACCTGAGAGTCAAGGAGGGTACTATAGCCCCTATAGCCCCCCTTTGGATCCGCGCTTGATTACTTGTATGAGAAAATAACGATTAAGCATTTCACAAAGTGTGCGTAACACAAACTTGTAACAAAATGTGAAATAAATCTTACTTAAAAATTCGAGGATTTCATAGCAATTAAAAATCGATTACAGCGCCGACTATTAAGAAAATGCTGAATTGATTCAGATAAGTTGTTGCGATTTTTTTTCTTTTTAAAACATTACATATTGAACTGAATATAACGACATGCTTTGAGGCTAAATTCTCATGTGTGGTTTATGAGAAAATCGAGGAAAATGGATTTTTTTATAGCGCTAGAACGTATGTTATTCGTTCACAATAATAACTGATATTTTATTCTGCTGCGACGGGTTATTTATTTAGTTATATAATAAATTCATAAAACTTATTTTTTAAATAAACATTCAATAGCTTAACAGTTGAATTTAGTTGCTGAGGCCCTTTCTTTCATTGTGAAATAGGAGCTCAGTTTACACTGAGCTCCTATTAGTAGCATCTCTAAAGAACTTGTTTCGATCATTAAAAAGTACTCGTATGTCAATAGTTATTTGGGGTTGAACAAATTTTAAGCATTTTGGTTAAGTTGCCATATACCTGATTTTTTTTTTATTTGACATTGCCACTACTGCCATCTATGAATAATCTAGGTAAATATAATATTCAGTGTATTGTCATGTGATAGATGAGGTTGTTGATAGCTTAACTAAGAATTAGGACTAAGATTTCTGGGCTTTCGGTATCTATGGCTAAGTTAGCCCAGGCCCGTATTTATATATTGTGCGCCCCTGTGTTCTAAATACTTTGCCGCCTCCCACACAAACTTATGTCTCAAACAAGGAAACAAACCGCGATTTTGCAAACATACCAGCTCTTGTTGCGTAGCAGTTTAGATATTACAGGTTACAAAAGTTACAACGTAATTTTAAATGGCATAATTCTCTCTATGATGATTGATGATTATGATGTGGTGTTCTGCCCGAAGGTCTCTGGGCAAGGTAACTATTAAGGACTATTAGGGCAATGCGGAGCACTGACCGACTGAGAAAAAAATGGGTATCATTCGATTCGTATTCACACGTACATGAATAACTTATATTTTATTTTGACCCTGAAAATTACCGAAAATTTAGAATTTTGGATTTTGGATTTTTTAAGTTTCCGGATCAATGAATTTTCGACAAAATGGCATATCAATTGTTCATGTACATGTGAATACGAATCGAATGACACCCATTTCGCCTCAGTCAGTCACTGGTCCGCATTGCCCTAATAGTCCCACTTTTTATTTTTGACCTCTAATTTGACCTTGAAGCGGTCGGTTAGAGAAATCAAAAGTGGTGCCATTGGACACATCTCATCGAAATCTACATTTTAAACCCTACAAAAGTTTGAAAAATACGGGACCACGGTAAGTTCCTTTTAATCCAGGAATTTTCAGAAACTATCAAAGCTATACAATTTGGTGGAAAACTGGATAAAAGGAAGTGAAGACAGATATAAGCAGAGAAAACAGGTCACTGATTGTTGTCACTTGAGAGATCTCATTTCTAAGTGCCGATTACATAGTTCTGATGAAATACTTTGTTTTATGTTTCTGCAAATTCTGTAACTTGATGTAAAAGATCAGTGTCACATAAATTTTGCAGTGGTTTATCAAAATAAACAAGTGAGTTTCGTTTCACACTATGAAACTAAGGCTTCCAAACTATGGGAATTCAATGCTCCAAATTAAAGTAGTATAGCTCACAGATGACGAGAAGAACCCTAAAACAGGGGAAGCGGGGAAAGGTCAACGACACGGTCAAGTCCATTTTGGGTTTTTCAGGTGAATACGCGACAAAACGTACTAGCGACAAAACGTACCACCGACAAAACGTACCACTTACCCTGAGGGATGCTTGTGAAGGGTTTTCTAAAAACACTTTAAATAATGACAAGCGACAAAACGTACCACTTGCCTGGAGGGCTACTTGTGAAGAGTCTTCTAATCAGTCATCAAATAATGACAGGCGACAAAACGTACCACTTGATAGGACGGTATATAAGTATATACATACTGGCCAAAATAAGGTTAAACGTTGAACAGATTGGTGGTGAGAAAAGTAGCGATGCAAGACCAAGACTAAGACTAAGACCATGCCTGCAAGATTCTCGCAACACCAAGACAATACCTGCAAGATTCTCGCCAGACCAAGACCAGCAAGAATCTTGCATATGCAATATTTGAATATTTGCTGATTTCCATCATACTTTATCCAGGCTTTGGACCAGAGACGGATAGGCATTATTAGAGGGGAACGGGCGGTTTCTCCCACAAGGGCCACCAGCATCTTAATGTCACAAATCAATTGCAGTTTTCTTTCTACAGTAAGTCAATAGTATTAACAATTGACAATTAAAACCTGATATTCTTTCATCAGTATATGATTCTGAATTGTTCAAAATATTATATGAAGTTCAAGGAGAACGTATACTATATTACAAAATTAGCAGATGTTTTACTGTACTAGTTTTTGATGCTACTGTATCTATCACTTTTGTATTCGAAATATGTTTTAATAAATCTTTTTCAATAGACATCAACATAAATGTTTTCAAATGTTCCTGAGACATAGTACTCGTTATCCTATTTTTAATGTATTTCAGTTTATTTAAGTTTTGAAAAATTTATTTTACATGTTACCTGAGTTACGGGCAAAGTCAATAAAAAATTGTATTCTGGAAACCTGGATAAGTATTACTACAAAATTTACAATTCTGCAAAATTAAAAAGCAGCATATTGGACAATTTTGCAACACGTTTTGCATTCGCTTTCCTTGTAAACAAATGTATTTTCTCCTAATTCTGAATCACTTGCACCATCAGGACAGTCATTTTTTCTCGGTTGTGATCGTCATCAAGACTGACTTTCAAGGATATCCACGTCCTTCAAAAGTCCAAGAGAATATATTTATAGTATCCTTGGAAACTTCTTTACTGAAGTTTTTCAGAAAATATGTAAGTTTATCGAAAGGCACGTCTGGAAGTTCTGTTACTTGGTTGAATTGTCTAGGGTCCAAATAATCCATAAAGTACATTGCTTCTTGAATCTTGAAGAAATACTCGAAACTACCATGTCCAATATTGTGTTGAATGCTTCGATGCAATACCTGGTCATTGGATAGAAGCAGCTTCATCTTCATATTCACGGGAAAATCTTTGTCCATCTCTGAAAGCGAATTGTCGACAGGTCAATAGAAAAAAAGAAAGAAAGAAATCACGTTCTAAGTCTTCAATTTATTGGCACATTCTGCAAAACTTAATGCTGCATTCTTAACGGATTCAAAAATCATCTCTCTACTGTTTCACTTGGAACAAAGTAGTCTGCACCATCCGATAGGACTACACTAGCAGCACCCTCTATTTGGAGATAGGTTGACAGAGAGGTCGTCACTTGAAATATCTTAAGGAACATTTGTGCTGTCCGAGTTGTTTTGAACTTGAGAAGATCTTTTATATATCCTTTCGCTTTACACCTAGCTTTGGGTTTGATATTTTCTGTAGAAGCAATTTTCTTAATTATTATGGTCAACTCTATATACAAAGCACTTTCTGGGTTCGAAAAATGACCAAACTTTTTCTGAAAAACAGTGTGTTTTCTACCATCTTGTTTCCGCAATAACTGTAAGACGCCTTTGTTAACATTTGATCTTCCAAATGTCCATTCGCTGATAAGACTCACGCATAAATATCGCACAGTCATTCAGCAGAACAATGACACAGAATCAATGCAATTTTTTGTCAGATCATATATGACATGATTGAGTATATGAGCGTAACACCACACGTGTAACTGAATTTCTTAGTGGTTAAGCGGTTAGCGTATGCGCCTTTGTCGTGGGAGACCTGGGTTCGATTCCTGGCAAGAGCTCATGTGCTTCGGATTTCCGGTAAATCAGTATGTCCTGTCTCATATAGCCTCGCTGCTAAAAGGGCCGTTAAACTCAAAACCAACTGAATCACAGTGTAACTGATCATAGGTGAATTGAAAAAATCCGAATATCGTCCTTCCATGTTACTTGAGCCATCGGTTGAATTTCCAATACACTTCTTAATATAAAGTTTCAACTTCTGCAGAATTTCCAGCAGTAAACCGAAAGGACACTGGACTGTGGTAGATATGCATTTTACAATGACAACAATACTTTGTTTAACAACCATTTTAACAACATACCGTAAAACAACAGAGCACTGGCCTGAAACTACTATATCTTGAGTAGTGTCTAATAGAACAGAAAATATTGAAGCTTGAGAGACTTCTTTCGAAATATCTTCTCTGATAAGTGTGTTGATAGCATTCAAAACAAAATTTACCGTGTTTAGTAAAAGTTATGTGACCACTATCCTGCTTACTTCCTCGTATATGACTCTTCTCGGTGACCTTATCTAAATTACTTTTAAGCGGAAGATCAAATTTGCTTAAGAAAGGAATAATATTTAAAAAGTTTCCATGATCTATAGCTGTGTCTTTCAGTTTATAGGCTGCTACATTTCCTCTGTAAATGAGCCCTTTTTTTACCAATGAGTTTCTGCACTTTGACAACTCGATACATTTCCTGTCTGTTCTTCTCAACTTTATACTGCCATTGTTTTACCTGTTCATGAGGAAGTAGTTTCTTAACATTATGTTCTCTTTTGTTAGATATGTAAGCACCCACATTGGTCTAATGTATTTTGGAAGACTCGTGTTCTCTTACTCGCTGATAAACGTGCTTAATGTTACGTTTGTCACGTACAGAACCTTTAAGAGAAGTTTGAATGTTGTTGAATTTCAGTTTAGCGTCCCTTTCAGCAGCGAGGCCATGTGAGACGTGGACCTACTGATTAACGTGGAATCCGAACCACTTGAGCTCCCGCCGGGAATCGAACCCGGGTCTCCCGCGCCAAAGGCGCGTATGCTAACCGCTTAGCCAGGGAGGAGCTCCTTAAGAGAAGTTTGTTCGATCTGGAGAATAATCTGTGAACACGCTGAAAAAAAAAAAGATTGAAGTGGTACGTTTTGTCGCGGATTAAATATCCGAAATGTTTTAATTAGTCCAAGACAGGTTGTAATTTATATAAGTGGTACGTTTTGTCGTGGAATAAATATCAGAAATGCTTTAATTAATCCATGACAGGTTGTCATTTATGACAGGTCGTCAAAAGTGGTACTTTTGTCGCGAAAATTCAAGTGGTACGTTTTGTCGCTGGTACGTTTTGTCGGGACACCTTTTCAGGTGTGGTCTATACTTAGATGTCGTCTGCTACTCCGGGTAAAATTATATGTGTGCTATTCCGTGGTGTCATTTGAAACCCCCCGTGCAAAAAGTGGGCGAGCCCATACTTACGTCACACTACTTCTGCTAGGGTTCTTCTCGTCATCTGTGAGCTGTACATCTATAACTACTGGCTGCAATAAACAAATATGACCAAAGATAGAATCTGTTCTTCAGACACTAAATCCATACTAAAAAGCTATTATACTCTACGTATCTCTTATTGTTTTTATTTTATGGAAATTAATGTTAAAAGTGTATCATTTCCAATTGCAATAGAAGAATAGAATCAGAGGTGAAACATATTCTTTTGGGCTGAATCCATAAAAAAATTTTAAAAAACCTGCTTATCGCTATTTATTTCCGTTTTATCCATTACGCGATCAATGTTGTAGCAGAAAATCGTTGATTTTCATCACTTCCGGTTTGAATAGGTAAATAAAAGTCGAGGCATTCATTCTTGAGATGCTGAATCTGTGTCAAAACACGCTCTTAGGTATCTCTTACCGTTCTTGCTGTATGGAAATAAGTATTGAAAGCGGAAGTACTAGTAAATTTTGGTAGAGTGTTATCTTTATGGCCAGCAGGTGATGCTGGTGCTTAGGGCGTTGGACTCATGTCCGCGTGGTCCCAGGTTCGATTCCGGGTAGGTGCTTCTCAATTTTTTGGCGTCCACTCAGCGTCGTGAAGCAAACTGGGGAATCACGTGAATAAAAGATGTGACGGTCTAGAAAGCTCTTGATACCCCTGTTAGAAACGCCGGCTTTTTCCGGTTTTTGTTCTATGGCGATCAACATTGAAACCGGAAAAAATATTTCTACCACTTCCAATTTAAATAGATTGTTAAATGGAGGAGATAGAATCTATTCTTGGGACGGTAAGTCGATTGCATAAAACCGCTTCTTGATATATCTTATTGTCCTTGCTCTACGGAAAGCAATATTTAAACTGGAAGTACAAGTAATTTTCAACCGCATCTAGTTTCCGTAATGTTGCGGGTAGCATTGGTATGCTCTCTTAAGATGCTGAATTGACTGCAAAAATACGTGAGTCTTATCTATGACCGTTTTTGTTCTATAGGGGAGTCACAACGTTGAAATCGGAAATGGATTTTTTCTATCACTTCCGGTTTGAATAGAGGGTTGAAAAACGAGGTGGAACCTATTCTTCAGACACTGAATCAATTGCAATAAATCGGTTTTTGTTCTGATGCCTGTCGACAAACGGACGGACGGTCGGATACATCCGTTTCATGAGATTACCGACACTTACGCACAGAATAGTTTGGAAGTACAATAACAGACCAGTCACTCTATATTTATTCCCCTGTGTTTAACCTATTCATTTTATTAGACTTACAAGCTATGTTATCCATACGCGTCGGAGGTCTTTTACAACGGTTATGTCCGTCCATCCGTCTGTCTACAGATATCAGAGCAAACACTGTAAGAGATATTGAGAAGCAGCTTTTTTGCAACGATTCATCGTCTCAAGAAAAGATCCCATCTCCTCCGTTAACTCTGTATTCAAACCTGAAGCGGTCCAAATTAACGCATTTCGGTTTCTATATTTATCGCCATAGAACTGAAATGGTAATAGATAGCGACAAGATGTTTTTAACAACCGATTCAGCATTTCAAGAGAACATGCAATCACTACGCACAACACTATACGGAAACCGGAAGTAGTTGGAAGCTACTATATAGTACTTTCTGTTCCAATAGCTACTTATTTCCAACTATATAGTACTTCCAGTTCCAATACTTATTTCCAAGAATATTGTACTTCTAGTTCCAATACTTATTTCCAACTATATAATACTTCCTGTTCCAATACTTATTTCTAAGGTGCAAAAACGGTAAGAGATATCGAGAAGCGATTCTTTTGCAATTGATTCACCACTCCAAGAATAGGGTACATCTCCTCCGCTAACCCTCTTTTCAAACTAGAAGTGCTTCAAACTAGCTATTTCCGGTTTGAAGATTTATTCCATTGAACGAAAGTAGTAAGGAATAACGAGTTATCACTTTTTGATATGAATTCAGCGTCCAAGGAACAGATTCTATCATTGATCTTATTTCTCTATTGCAACCTCTAAAGCCTGTGACAAACATCTTGGCATTTCAGCTAAACGAATAAAACGCAAGCTCTGACGCGATGTTGCCGAATGCTAAGAGGTGTGGTTATGGCTAAGCAGACGAACTACAGCGCGATCAGGTGGCAAAGGATAGACTTGGATGTGTGCAAAATAAACATGGCAATATCGCTGGGAACTTATGTAGAGCGCCGCCTTCAAATGCCAAGATGTTTGTCACGCCGTTTAGTTCTAGACGCACTACTTCAAATTTGATTATTAAATTCGCACAGTTCGGAAGGCTTGTTTAGTTATCTAATAAACCCACAGAGAAGCCTGAAT
Organism: Thermobia domestica; assembly: GCF_964235325.1. Lineage (NCBI taxonomy): Eukaryota > Metazoa > Arthropoda > Insecta > Zygentoma > Lepismatidae > Thermobia > Thermobia domestica. The sequence continues at coordinate 79,705,109 of NC_137466.1, forward strand.
CCTAAGAAGCAACAATGGAAAACGAAGTATTATATTTTTGAATATTATGTCCCAGGCTCCCAATTTAGCCTAAAGGAAACGATGATAAATGAATATTATAACGAAATGAATTGTGAAAGGACAATGTGTAGAACAGGATTTTTGACATTACTCCAAAATCGTAGAATTAAGAAGTAGTGAAGACCGATTTAGAAAGCCAAGGGAAATATATGGCACGAAGAATGCAAACAAAACGAAATGAGAAGAGTTCTTCCAATAGAAATACATTTTTCAAAAAGACAAGACATCACTTTCATTATACATTTTCGAGACGAGTCAACCTTAAGAGCCTGACGTACTAAAAATAATATAAAATTTACCATTTTTCTTTTGCTTGTTTTCCGTAAAAGTGAAAGGAGATAATGAAATGCAACTTACCACAATCATAGATAGTGTTACCATCCATAGAAATTACAGTATTGCCAGAATAACATTTCCTCCAACATTTAAGTTAAGGTCGTATTGTATTAAATGTATTTGATTATACTGTGAAGTACTTTTTAAATAACATTATTGTTTAATTTTAATAACTGTATGTTAAAACTATTTTCTTTATTACAAACTAAATACAACTATTATTTAAAAAGTAGTTCACAGGATTCCAAGACAATATGATACGTAATCAAATGCAGTTGAGTTAGTCGCGGCCTTAACTTAGATTTTGGAGGAAATGTTATTCTTGCAATGCTGTAATTTCTATGGATAGCAACACTGAAAATTCTTCAGGTTCATATTTTCTTGCTGTAGAATAATATTATATATGATTGTGGTAAGTTGCATTTCATTATCTCCTTTCACTTACGAAAAACAAGCAAAAGAAAAATGGTAAATTTTGCATTATTTTTAGAGTCAGGCTCTTAATCGGGTCTCTCTTAGAGTCATCGTGCTGGTATTTCTAAATCACAACAGAAATTGACGTGCATAGTACGTGTAATATGTTCTAACCAATGAGCTGCTTCATCTGACCGATCACATCCCTTCATGGGTTAGTGTCATGCAGTTTATTTCCTTTTAAAGTTGATTTCCTCAGAAAATGAAGCTAAAGTATACCGCAAATGGGTTTATCAACAGAAAAAAAAAAAAAAAAAACTGCAAATGAACAACAGAAAACGTGAATAGCTTAAACTACAAAAGGCGGATAACGTGACTTGTCCGCGTTCGCCAAGAATTATTTTAGAACATAAGGGAACAGCAGACAGACGCTTTTCTTGGAAATGATGGGTAAATCGTGTGTAATTACAAGAGTATATAATCATAAGTTGACATAGCGTAGGCAGGCAGGGTACCTTTAAAACCTATCTATATGAACACAGGGAGGAAGAATATAAAATCATTAGGTGCCTGTTGCTACATTATAGGAAGGATATACATTAACTTGTGACTTCTATAATATTTACAGTATTAGGAATCCTTTGTAATAGTTCTAAAAGGAATTGAAAGGGGTTAAAAAGTACGAAAAAAGAATACACAAAGATGAAGAATGTTGGCGATGAAAAGCCGGCATAATATAGAATATTAGATGTTTCAAGTAGTTATAGCACATAGAAGAAACTACGCGAGCAAAATTCATTGGAAATAACACTTTATGCACATGTAAAATTGTGAAACGAAGTTTGATTATGGAGGAGAGGCCTCACGAAAGATGTAATAGGTCTCTGACCTTAAAGAAAGGTTGAAGCTAAATTAGTTTGAGTTGTCTCATCTATGTCCAGCATTTTATTTATCTATTTCTTTTTTTTCGGTGAAACAAATACGAGTTAGATGGTACACTAGTGATTGGGAGAGCTCAGCATGAATCACTTCATCTCTGAGACTTTCGTAATAGGAGCGACATTGAGGAGGGAAGGAGGCAATTGCCCACCCAATTTCGAATGTATATACATTTTAATCAATAATATAATAATAATATATCAATTTAAAACGTTTAAATCGAAGTCTTCCCCATCCCCCGATCTCTCAAGCCAAAACACTGACAGTACTGCTCTGTAACTGAAGGGAATTATAAGCTAACACAATACAGTATTGTCATATAAAGGGTGTCCCATTAAGAACGCAACTTTTAAAATACCCGCTATTTCTGTTCTCGTAAGTTGGCAGCACTGAACGTTACACGAATTTCATCTGTTGCCTTTTGTAGTTAATAGTTCACGGAACGCCGTATAGAGCATGACCATCATCTGTTTTCTGTACGGGTAGGAATTCACAGCATTCACCACATTTATAATATAGTTTTCACTATGACAACACGCTGTTCCGTCGTGAAGCGCTTCATTCCTACCTGTACAGAAAACAGATGACGGTCATGCGCTATTCGGCGTTCCGTGACTATTAACCACGAAGACAACAGATTAAAATAATGTAACGTTCAGTGTTGCCAACTTACTAGAACAGAAATGGTGGGCATTTCAAAAGTTGCGTTATTTATGGAACACCCTTTACTTACAACAGCTGGATGAGAATGAATCATTTCTAGCTTATTGCCTTCCATGCTTCATTACGAATCATTTAGCTATTGTTCTAACTCAGCCTACAAATAAGTAATTATTTTCGGACCATAGCAATTTCATTATATATAGTATTATTTGTTATGCATACCCAGGGAAATGAAAGATTTCCCGTGGTTGCATAAGAGATAAGTTTCGAAAAGATATCATGAAAGTGATGTGTCATCTCAGAAAGTGTATCTGTCGCTATTGGAAGAGGAGCCTCTGTCTCGTCTCATGTCTTCGTTACGAAAATTCTGTCTCGTCCAGGGGCGGATCCAGGACGGACTTCTGGGGGGGGCGGTCGGCGGTAATACTGCTACTTTTAAGAGCTCCAAACTTGTTATGGATGGGTTTATTTATATATAAAATAAGAAAGTTTCCTCTTGTGGGGGGGGCGATCGCCCCGATCGCCCCCCTCTGGATCCGCCCCTGGTCTCGTCTCGCCTTATAGATAACGACCGTAGCTCACTCTCACCGAAGATGTGAAACAAACACTAATTACATTTAACAAAGTATCTAAAATGAACGATGGTTGTGATTTGTGTAAATTTTCTTTACAAATAGTGTATGCAGAAAAGTTCTAGCTGGTGGAAGAGATTTGCAGAATAAAATCACTCTATCTTAAGGCTGAATGTAGGCTCATATTAATATTATTATTATTATTATTATTATTATTATTATTATTATTATTATTATTATTATTATTATTATTAATAATAATAATAATAATGAGAAGAAGAAGAAGAAGACTGGAATGAAGATAGTGGAAAGGTATGGGAGAATACCGAGAAAACCCACAAACACAATGCGTTCCACCACAACTTCATATAGCTAGGGAGGGATCGAAACGCGAAGTTAATGCCCCAAATTTTGAAATGGGTATTTGTGGACATCATCGCGCCTCGTTTCAATGTTGAAAAGATACATTGAATTACAAACTTTAAAAAAAAAAAAAAAAAAAGCCTTCTACAGCGCTCCTTCGAAACAAACAGTGTTCATCAAACATTTTCCCGTGAAGAATTAATTACGAATTTTTGCCAACCGAGTTTTCTTTGTATAGAGATTTGAATGTATACAGGGTATTTCAAAACAACACCGACAACGTTTGGGAGGTGATTCCTGACACCAAGATAAGATAAAAAGTATAGAGCAACCTGGGTGTACAAATGCTTCCTTTCGGAGTTATAGGCTGTTGAAAACATGAAAAACTGAAATTTAAATGTCCATAGCTTCAAAACTATGGGACCTACCGTAGTCGGGTCAAGACTTCACTTAGGAAGTAATACGTGCGCTATCTAAAATACATGTTTCAGAATCCTAAGGTACTCACGCAACAATTTTTACAGAATGAGTTTGGCTACGAGCAGATAATTTGAAGAACTCAACAACTATCTCTACAAAAAATGTTGCGGAAGAACCACAGGATTCTGAAACACAGATATTTGGATAGGACAGATGCTGGTTCCTAAATGAACGCTTGACCCGACTACGCTAGGTCCCATAGTATTGGAGCTATAGGCCTTTAAAGTTCCTATCCAAATAAACTTTGGATTAGTTCAGTTCTCTTTGTGTGAATTCTAAATAATACAACGAGATACTTTGTATAAATTGATAATTACTTGTATTTTTGGGCAGAAAGTGCTTCTACATAAGCACTATACCAGATATAATGTTAATTTAAAAATAACAGAAGAAGAATGTTTTTTAATATATGTAAGAAACATACATTATTGTATAATTAGTTGCTATGTAGTTGTTGATAGATACCTAACAAACATGTACGATTGCAATACAGTCTATGTGCATATTCGTTCAAAGAAAATCAACGAATAAAATTGTTTAATACGTATCATCGTTTTGTGATTTCAATATAAAAGGTGAGAATACTAGTAAATGTAATCACGGAAGATATTTTAATGTGTAAACAATTACTACCACTCGAAATCTACTTATATTATTAGCCGAACCAGGTTGATGACTACCTTTGGTGAGTCGTTGTAATAAATACAAATAAAAAAACAACAATATATAAGTACCGTTGCCTACAAGATAAGTACTTTTTCTTTTCCTTTCTTTTTTTTCACAATTGTTGGTGAAACGAGAAACATGATAATTATCGACTAGTTTTCAAGACGAGAAATTTTTCGAGAAATTTGAGCAACATTAGTATCACCCAAATTTTAGATCTAAAACACTGTTTTAAGTGTTACAGGATTCATACTATAAAAAATTATAAATTGAAAGATAATTACGAGTATATAAACTTAATGAAGAACATTTATCAACATTTCAAGATACGCAAGTCATTGTACAATATACTTCCAATAATAAATATGGTTTAAATGTAATTATATTTGGCATTAGTACTGTATCGCCGGACCAATTTGAAAATCGAGAAAAAGTACGAAAGTGTACGCATTTGGTTATATTTTTTGGATTACATTAACTTGTTAGATTACGTTACAATAGGCGTGCAGTATTTCTATAGATCCATAGAAGTAGTAGTAGCAATAGTAGTAGTAGGAGGAGGAAGAGGAGGAGGAGGAGGACGAACGGGTTATTAGCCCCGCAGATGTTGGGTTCTATTCTCGACATGAAATGGGCAAACTAAAGACTTCCTCAAATTTTCTGTTCATTTTACAGTCTATGGATCAGTATAGTAAAACAAGTGTACTCTCCGCGAAATAGCCCATCCGCCTCCACATATAGTGCCGCTTACAACATCAAAAACAACCAACAAATACAACCACTTTCTTAACTTTTACTATTCCCCTTACCTGACTTTCATTCATTCTTCCTCACAAACTTAAATAAATTCTCCAATTCACCCGATAAATTTCCTAAAATTGGCGATACAGCACTTAAGCCTCATATTTTATCCTTCGTAGACCTCTCGTATTGTGGAAGGATTCCTCTAACTTCTAGATAGAATTAAAAAGAAAATCAGAGCATGCCAGAATCGAGACTCCTATAAAATTTACGGGAACGATTTGTCACTTCGACTCGAATTCCATATTGAACAGAATTTACTAATCTTTCTACAAAAGTAAACTAGGCTAATTTTGGAAAAACAAATTCTTACCTAGGGACGAGAAATTAAAGCAAATATAGGAATGGGACGTAAAAAAAAAGTCGAGAAAAATAAAAGGAAAGTATATTATGCGGATTTATTTATGAAAGAACAAAATATTTGTAATTCTATGTTGTACAAGAAAATTATGAGAAACAGTATTTTCTTTTCAATATGGGTAATTAAGCATTCATTTATAGATGCAAAATTATTATTAAAGTGCAAATTTCTGAGACATCTACAGTCGTCCAAAAGATAAAATGGAAAAAAGAAAAATATACGTAATATTGTTTTGTTCTTACACTAGAACTCTAGTTCTTCTTATGCATCAATCAGTGTCTCGTCCAGATATGTTTTTGGGGGCACTGTCCCTCCCCTCCTCTGCAGCTCTCAGAGTGCCCCCTCAAAGGAGACCAAAATAATACGTCTATAATACATAGAATAATAAATAGAATAGTACCGTGTGAAAATAGTATGTGCCCCTCCGAATACTAAGTATACCTCCCCTTCCCGAAACATTTTTTCTGAAAGAAACACTGACATCAATGATAGTTCTAGACAGGCTTGTAGCCAGCCCAAAAATGTAGGGGGGGGGGGGCGATCCAACCATATTATAGCTCATCACCATATTATAGTTAATTTGCAAGCCTACCGTGAAAATTTTAGGGGGCAGCCAAATTTTAGGGGGGACCGCCCCCTAGACCCCCCTGGATACGGGTCTGGTTCTAGACATGTTAGCACAGTATCAATACTGAAGTTTTGTGTAGGCTTACATTAATTTAGATAAACTAAATGCGATATAGATCCCCTAAGTATTATTGAAAAGAATTGTCTATTCAATTGGTTTATTATTGAAGATACTTTAACACATCTTTTCCCTAAGGTTATACACAGCGCGAATACCTTAAAAAACGAATCCGAACCACTACCCGGGTTTTATCCAAGGCTGGTGTTCTCATGGAGAACTTGACCCAGGATCTCGCAATAGTTATGTAAGAACTACGGCAAGTAGATAGACTCGATCGGGTTACAAGAGTGTCAATCCTAGGGGAGAGGCGGAGGAGGAGCGGTCGCCCCAATGCTGATGTGTCCACATGTTTTTTTATGAATATGCATTTTTTATTGTTTTATGTATTTTTTAATGAATATACAATATTTGGCTTAATTTGAATTCAATTTACCTTAAAATACTCATATAGGTCTGCAATCAAACACACATCTGAATGCTCCTCCCAAAGTTACAGAGAAATCGGCGCCCTTGCCCACTTATGAGACGATACGTTCTAATATAAGCGGAAACACAAGAAGTTAGTATTAGTTGGAAATGTAAATAAATGAAATTTTTGAGTTTTACGTCCCACGGTTATGCCGGCTAGGTTAAAGGAGACGGTGATGATGAGGAATGAATGAAATGGTGGAATGAACAAAGTGGCAGGAAACGGGAGAACCCCGAGAAAACCCACGCACACGGTGTTTGTCCACCACAAACTTACTTGACTGGGGATCGAACCAGTGACCCCACGCACTGAAAGTAGAAAAGGAAGCGTACAGATAAGACTGTAAAATCAAATATTTAGCCTGCTGTTAAGAAAGCCTGCAAATGTAAGTCGAGTTACAAAATTGAGGGAAGTGTCTGGATCCAGTGGACTCCTCCCATAGGTGCACCCCTGCACATACACGCCTGTACCTACATCTCCACACGCCTAGGAGTGATTACAAGCGATTGTCATAAACGTCTGATAGAGCTTTGTGATCAAAAACTACTTTTTGTTCTTTCTTGCATTTTTTTAACCTTCATAGTCAGTTTAGTTTAATTTAGTGTTACTTATATGCCTTTAAGAAGATAATACATTTTCACTTCATATTCTTCATCACAGAAAAATCAAAAATGTAAAAAAATAAAAATAAAAATAAAAAAATAAAATACCGTGTTTCTGTAGGTAAAACGGATTAATTGTATTTAAAATAATTTTAATGGGAAACATAATTTGGATTTACGAACATCCCAGATTACAAACAGCGTTACGGAATGAATTAAGTTCGTAGCCTGTGAGTCCATTGTACTCAGAAAAGTTAATACGCTGGGAGAATTTGGGAGAATAATTTGAGAAATTGTATTCTATAATATAATGATAGAAGGAGTGACAAAGACGAAACGGGGAAATTTTGCAACAAATTGACAAGAACAGAAAGAATACTGCAATAAATAGACAAGAATGGAATGAATTCTGCAATAAAATTGAAAAGAATAGGAGGAAAACTGCAATAAATTGACAAGAATAGGAGAAATACTGCAATAAATTGACAAGAATAGGAGGAATACTGCAATAATTTGACAGGAATAGGAGAAATACTGCAATAAATTGTCAAGAATAGGAGAAATACTGCAATAAATTGTCAAGAATAGGAGAAATACTGCAATAAATTGTCAAGAATAGGAGAAATACTGCAATAAATTGTCAAGAATAGGAGAAATACTGCAATAAATTGTCAAGAATAGGAGAAATACTACAATAAATTGTCAAGAATAGGAGAAATACTGAAACAAATTGACAAAAAGTGGAGAAAAATTGTAATATATAGAAAAGAATTGGAGTAGTACTGCAATACAGGTCCTATTGACAAGAATAGAAAGAGTACTGCAATGAAATGAAAAGAATAACAAGAATTCTGCAATAAATTGGAAATACTAAAGAACATGTCTTATCTGTGGAAGAGAATGTTACGGGGATACCATAGTTTTATAACAAGTGACGTGACAATCACGATAGAATACTAATGACGATGACAATGACATGTCAATGATTACGATACGAAAAATATGAGTTATAAAAGACCAGGAAGTAATTTAAGATAAAATTGCTTAATAGACGTATTTAAACCCTTGATTCCAAACAGGCTAGGTGTACATTTTTTCCCTACCTAATTATTCGTTTCATGTCTGGAAACAATGCTAAGATTGGTAACAATAGCGAAAAAAGAAATTTGTAAGCTATATACGAAAACTGCAAAATATTTCTGGCGAGAGGGAGAGAACTGATTACTATTTAGCCAATGAAGTTGCAATTTTTTTTACACTTCCCCAATATGCCTATCTTTGCACCTTCTTCATCCATTCTATTCCATCATTCATTGTGTCAAAACATTAGCACACAAAAGAAAAAGAACAAAAGAGAATAAATAATACTATCTTTAATATTGCAAACACGGTTATATTAGGCTCAGCTGATGAGATGAATACAATACAGGGAAAATCAACTGTGACTAAAGAATTACACAGAATTGATATACTGTACATATATAATATACAAGCTACATTCATTTTTCCTTCTCCTGAAAAGTCTTTTTAAAGCAAAAATTGGGTGCGGACTCTTGCACTTTCTTCTAAGAAGTTTAATTATAGTTCTTCGTTGGCGCCGTAATGTCGTCCATTTTGTCTATGCCGGAATATCCAACACGAACAATCCCAGCAAACGTTGACAATCACCATACAAAAGGTATAAAGAACGCGAAAAGCAGAATATATAGGAATTCCAGTACCACGCCTCTTTAACAATCATATCCAACAGTGTGGTTTTTCTTTCCTAGCACTCTGGAAGACCTTTCAGCAGAAACGATTAGTGTCAAACGGATGAGAAGCGAGGAAAAAGGTAAGCCACAGGTGGTACTATAGGACATGAAGTGTCCGAATTGTAGGGTTACTTTGTAATTTCTTTTTTATCTAGTCGTTTGTGTGTACTTTAGAAAACTAAACATGTTTGGACATGTTTTTAAATTATTATAAGGAATCTATTTACCGATCTCATCGGTTAGTTCTATAATTTATAGATTAATGACTAGAACTGAAAAATTCGCGGCTAGTTTCACACAGATGCTTTCAATAAATTACAATTATTATTTTAAAGGGAAGGATTTTGCTTTTAAATTGTAAAATCTCTCGTTCTCAAAAAACTATCGATTACTTCGATTCGGATCCAGGCTTTCTTTCTTTCTTTCTTTCTTTTTTTTTTTAAAAAAAAAACAGCCCACGAGGGAAGGGGATTAAAATGTAAGGGAGTGTACTGGGCCATTATTTTGGTATATTGGCAATAGAAATTTAATTTTGCTTAGCTCCAGCGAACGGGGAGCAATGATGACAGGAAGAAACACTGTTAGTATCTTTCCTTGTTGGTCTGATGGGTAGTGCATTGGGTCCTCGAAGTTCCGGTTTCGATTCCTGGTGGGAGAGCATGGTGCTTCAGATTCCACTTTAAAGTGGAGCTCATTCGTGGCTGAACGGTTAGAGTACGCGCCTTTGGCGTAAGAGACCCGGGTTCGATTCCTAGTGAGAGCTCACATATTTCGGATTCCACGTTAATCAGTAGGTCCCGTCTCATATAGCCTTTCTGCTGAAAGGGACGTTAAACTCAAAATCAACTCAACTTAACTTCATTTTAAAGTGGAGATCTCGTCATATAATATAACTTGCTGCTGATAAAGGATTAAGGGCTAGCTTTAGAATGTGCTGGGCCTAATTAGACACAGTTTTGGTTCCAAGCTATCTTTCAATGTGTTGTTCTTTGTACTTGATACGCTTAGATTATATTACACTATAGCCCGGGGCTGACTTAGGCGGGTCACTTAATTGGGAAGAATCGGATTATAAAGGCCAGCCTTAAGAGGATGTAAATAGATTTCAGTTAGTCAATTTAGATTGTGTTACTAAAAATTCACAAAATGTTGCATGTTTCTAAGTTCTTTCTAGAATTTCTTCAAATTTGTGATTGGATGAAAAAATGACACGGATATTTCTAGTTTTACCTTCATGATTGTGCACTTTACATTGTGCACTTTACAAACTCACATGGTCTGGATCAAATCAGGGACCCTCTAACATCAGAGGTGAGCGCTTTACCACTGAGACCCCGTGACCCCGTTATTAAAGGGAACATTAATTAATAGGAGGAAGGTAAAAATACACTGTATATTTCTGAATTCACTTAGCATGAAATCCAAGCATTCATGGTAATGCAACATACGAAAACTATTAACTTATGGTAGAACATTCACATCTGCGTAAAGGCTCCTTGATTCAGCCCTAGATCACGTGAGATTATACAGGGTGTTTCAAAACAACTCCGACAACGTTTGGGAGGTGATTCCTGAGACCAAGATAGGCCTAAGACAAAAAGTATAGACCAACCTGGGTGCACAAATGCTTCCTTTCGGAGTTATAGGTTGCCGAAAATACGAAAATCCGAACTTTAAAGGTTCATTGCTCCAAAACTATGGGACCTAGCGTAGTCGGGCTAAGACTTTCAGTTACAAAGTGTGGCCTATACAAATATCCAAGTTTGAGAATCCTGCAGTACTTCCACAATATTTTTTATAGAGGTAGCCTAATTGGTGAGCACTTCAAATTATATGCCCGTAGCCAAACTACTTTTATAAAAATTGTTGAGTGAATACCTTAGGATTCTGAAACTTGGATATTTTGGATAGGGCACATACTAGTTCCTAAGTGAAGTCTTGACCCGACTACGGTAGGTCCTATAGTTTTGGAGCTGAGGACCTTTAAAGTTCATTTTTTCATGTTTTCGGCAGCCTATAACTCCGAAAGGAAGCATTTGTACACCCAGGTTGCTCTATACTTTTTATCTTATCTTGGTGTCAGGAATCATCTCCCAAACGTTGTCGGTGTTGTTTTGAAACACCTTGTATACGTGGAATTTCGTGAGTTATCTTTTTCTCTCTCTCTCTCTGTCTTTTTTTACTGTTCCTTCATCGCCATTCTCTTGGATTTGTCTTCTTCAACATACAAGACAAAAAAAAAAAAAAAAATCATTTTATGAGAAAAAGAAAATAAATGGAAGCAAACTAAGTTATTCGTGGACAAACAGAGGCATGTGATGATCTCTAGTACCTTGCTGGCTTGTTTATGGTGCAAATACATTTCATTTAGGTACTTTTGCCTTTGTTATGCGAGACTCGAGTTCGATTCTCGTGGGAGTATTGTGTGTTCAGATTCCACGTTGAATTATAGGTATATATATATGTCACCTCTAGTGTGGGCGCTGAAACGGGACATTAATTATTAAACGAACAAACCTCCCAGTGACAAGTACTTGATAAGCTGACATGATGAAGACCTTAATGTATGTTAACAATTGTAGCTATGGCCAAATCAACTAAAATACAATAATGGAGAAACAAGAGCAATCGTATCTAAAACAACCTATTCTCTCAAACTGCTAAATTGGTTGAAAATTTATCAATTTCTCAAAATTTATACAAAAAGTTAAAGTGCAGAAGAAATACTTTTATATATAGAGAAAATTCCCATTTTTTTCTCATAGATAATCGGAGCAGACTCCAACTTCTTCGAGTTGATGGAAAAGACATTTCAGAATAAAAATCAAATAAAATATTGTAATTATTGAACCAAACCTAATACGTATAGTTCGGGTGTCTACAGGCCCGTAGCCAGCCCGAAAATGTAGGGGGGCGGTGAAAGTTAAGTAACCCGATCCAAAAATGTTATAGTTCATCACCATATTATAGTTCATTTGCAAGCCTACTGTGAAAATTTTAGAGGGGACCAGTAAAAATTTAGGGGGGGGGCCGGCTCCCCTATACCTCCCTGGATACAAGCCTGGGTGTCTATGGTATAATAAAGAGTCTGTCTGTGAAGGATACCCATCTGACGTTGCCAACCTTATGCTGACAGTTCTTAACGAGTTTGGAATGCATATTAAATATTATTATGTGCAGCCTTTTGATTCTCAAGTTATGAGTCATCAACTTTGGGTTTAAACTTTTTTTTTTTAAATTTTCTCTAATTACTATTTATAACAAAAGTACAGTATTCTCCCGACTGTCCGGCGTAATATGATAGGGATAGGCTAGAGATCTATAATCACTAGCGACCGGATGTTTAGGCATTAAAAACCTGGAAAATAGGCAGGCAAATAGGCACTTAAAATTTTAAAAATAGGCAGTAAAATAGACACTAAAATGTAACTCGAAATAATGAAGATAAATATTCAATACAATTAAAAATAAATCCAGGTCGTAGATAATGTTCAAAAAATATAGAAATATACCTGTTTGTTAATATCTACTTTCACTGCATAAAAACGAAGCTTGACGTGTATTCCATGTATATTTTATAAATACATTCTCTACAGCACTTTATCACTACACCTAACAGTCTAAATTTTATTCACTTATCAGTACATACAGCAGTCCAAAGTTTCACAACACTTTATTAGTACACATAGCAGTCCAAAGTTTTACGACATCTTATCAGTACAAGCAATACTTACATTTCTCGGAAGAAGCAGAATCCTTTCTTGAAATACTAAATTATATATTTTTCTCCACTAAAGTCTTATTTTGAAGGAAATGCATATAATAGGTGACATTAGGCACTAAAGCAATTATTTAGGCAGGAATGGGCGAAATAGGCAAAATAGGCAGAATAAAATTGCTTAAATTGACACTATAACCCCATACAAACTTTAAAACGTTGTTTTTGATCATATCTTTAATATTAAAGAATAGACAATTTTGCTAACATCCGGTCTCTAATAATCACTCATTTCTTGTCACACCCTTACCATTAAAACCACTCTTTTTGTACCAAAACTCACTTTTATTCGTATGTTCTGGCCTCTTAATACAAGCCAGTTCTTTGGTAGGCAGTAGTTACGTGCTGTGCTATATACATTCTAAGAAATTATTACAGAAAAAGGAAGTGTCCAAAACTAAAAATATTGTACACAAATTTTAAGTCTAACTTGATTGCTGGAAATATAAAATGACATAGACTGTACATACATAAAATGTTAAAATGAACAAAACATTAACGCAGAACTTATAAATAATAATAATAATAATAATAATAATAATAATAATAATAATAATAATAATAATAATAATAATAATAATAATAATAATTAGGGATGCACACGAGTCGAGTCGAGACAGGATTTTCCTGACAAAATTCGAGTCGAGACACGGCTCTTCCAATAGTAAAATATACATTTTTCGAGTCGAGACATCACTTTTACATCTCATTTTCGAGACGAGACAGCCACAAATCTTGTCTCGAGCGCATCCCTAATAATAAAATTAAATATAAAATTTGTATTACTGTTCATTAATGAATGATTACATAATTTTGAAAAGTGCCTAAAAGAGTCAATACTTATCAATTTTTAGTTTTTGAAGAAAAACAAAACATCCTTGGTAAGTGACTGTTTTTCATGGGCAAAATCACGTTTTTATGAAGGTGTTACAAAGTCAAGTAGTCGAGTTCAAAACAACTGTTCCTCATTTTATTACGGAAATTTTTTAAAATTAGATCAGATAGTCGAAAGTTTTTATACGAAAGAAACCTGTTATGAAACGTCAATTTGAGGTATATGAAAGTAAATCACGAGACGATTGATTAGCTTTGCTTTAGAACAAATGAAGGACGATTTTTTTCACAACAGAAAAATTATTAGATGCCTGAAAAAGTACAGGAAAAAATAGAAAATCGAATATACAGATGAAGGATATAGTTGTATCTGTTGTTTACATTTTAATCCACTCAAATTATCTAGCTATATATCATGGTCGGTTCCCATCGACCTTGAAAACCTGAAAAAAATCAGGGAATTTCATGAAAAACTTCAAGGAATTTTAAGAACGGATTTTTTTATTTTTCAGAATTAATTGTTTGAAACTTTATTTTGATATAGCTGGCATTTGTTATACAACAAGAAAGGCGAGCTTTGTCATGGCTAAGCGATTAGCGCACGCGCCTGCCTGCGGCGTGGGAGACCCTGCTTCGATTCCCGACGGGAGCTCATATGATTCGGATCCCACGTTAGTCAGTAGGTTCACGTATTATATAGCCTCGCTGCTGAAAGAGACGATAAAGACAATTCAAACCAAAGCAATAACAAATACCTGAAAGAGGTGGCGACTCTTGCACCTGGAACCAGTGCGGTGCTTTAGTATTTTCATTCTAATATAAATGTATACACACACTACTATATACGTACATATATATGTTTTAGAGCAGGGTTTTCACTGACAATATCCATAAAATTACTTACTATCGTGTTTCGGTTTTTGGAAAGGATAGTTACTTATGCCTTTACTTGTATTACGTCTTAGCGGATTTTTTTTTTTTTTTACAGAAGATGTATATTTTTAAATTTGTAAATCGTGACGTGGAAAACCTTGGAAAATCAGGGAATTCGTGCTTACGAAATAAATGGGGACCTTTAAATCGAAAATAATAATAAAGTAGCTGTGTCAAAGAAAGGACGTTACTGTTTATTGCCCGTAGTTGGATAATGTTGAATCGTACAAAATATAAATATACCACATTGACTTGACACCTAGTCTTCCGTTTCAGGCGCTGCTATCGGCTGAAGGAATTCCACTCTCTTTCGCTAAGGCTCTCTCGCTTAGCAGCTGCTGAATCCTTATTGGCTCAGCGCGTGGGTGTGTCGGGGTGTGAGCTTTAGTTCGCATTTTTGCCACGGGTCAAGACATTTTGGCAGCACAATAGCCAAATCAAGTAATTAATACATAAATATGCGAAAAAATATCTTAATATTCTTTATATATATATATATATATATATATATATATATATATATATATATATATATATATATATATATATATATATATATATATATATATATATATAATATTTAAACATACTTTATGTAATAATAGAATATTTGACATTTGAAAATTTGAAGTGATGGAATGATTTTTGATCTATCGAGTTATATGCACCTCCGTTCTATATGCATACATCTTTGATCTTAGAAATATATTAGGTTTAAGAATACGGACATTATTTCTTCCTTATAAGCACATCTAAGAATACATAGATTATCTGTAGCCATCATATTTGTTCCAAAATAAACATCGTGCAGCTTGACAACAATATCTTTTGGATCTTTAACGATTTTGAGCAACAAAGTAAAATCTGTAGATAATGTTCCTACCACTCCCAAATTTACCGGGAGTAATTATTCTTATTTAAACTTATTTAAACTTAATATTCTTATTTATTTTTAATGAAGTAAATATTAAAAAGAAAACACACAAAATTACTTACAATGTATGGAGTCCTATATTATCCATAGATTTTACTAGAAGTGGCAGCCACTCCTAGAACGTTTAATGTCCCTAGAACACCATTGGACTACAGGTAAGCTTTCAATGCTCAGAAGTGAGAGGCCATGTCCCTTAACAACATATCCTAGCTACACCAATGATATTGCCACAAAATAGCTTACCTGTAAAACAAAAAAAGAAAAGAATTTTATTAATGTTGTGCCTTTGAAACATATCAGTCACACTAGCAAACGTAATTTAAAACCATTAAATACAGTGCAGAAAGGAGGTTAAATTTTTCACTAAGAGTGAATTTTCGAACACGTTGTTCGAACAATTTGAAATTAATTTTTTATCGCTTTAGATTTCCACCGTTCCATTTCGATTGAAATACGCATCCTAGAGTTTGGGAAGAGGAGGTTAATATATATCATTCAAGTATTTCTCATAAACCTATTTTCCCCGTGCGAAGAACGGGGTTTCAGCTAGTTCGCTATAATTAAATGTTAGAGTAGGTACTATGTATGATACAAAGGACAAAGGACAAAGTGGAGATATTGTAGGAAAATACGAACACAAACTTACCGATATATAAGCAAAGCATACTTACAAAGTTACACTCCTTGCTTTTGTACCCACAGAAATATGAAATATCTCTGAATTTTCATGTCACTCTGTTGCAGGCTCGTAGCCAGCCCCAAAATTTAGGGGGGGGGGCTTGGTAGAAGTTAGGGGCCACCGATCCAACCATGTAATAGTTCATCACCATATTATAGTTGATTTGTAAGCCTACCATGAAAATTATAGGGGAGCAGTAAAACTTTAGGGGGGCCCGGCCCCCTAGCCCCTTTAAATACGGGCCTGCTCTGATGTCTGTTACATGACTAGATCTGATTGTTATCGATGATTAGGAAATTTTACTTAACAATTTCATACTACCCGAGAGAATTTTGTGGTAATAAGTTGTTGTTTTTTTCCCACAGTGATCAATATATGAGCGGTTCGGAGGAAGACAATAGTATGTCACATTTTCTAACTTTTGAGTAAGTGTGAAAAGGAAATTCAACATTCCTCGTGGCTCGTGCAACGCAATGCAATGACGCTGCATCTGCGGTTACAGGATTAGGATTAGGATTTAGATTTCTGGATTCTCGGGTTTCGGCATCTATGGCTATGTTAGTCCGTTACATATGATGAATAACGCCTCTCGGCAATCACACTATCCAAGGAATGGGAAAGAAGAAAGAATTGGGGGAAGGTAGGAAGAAAGACGGCCTGGGAACTGTATATTAGGTACCATTCTGGCATTTGCTTGATGTGAAGGAGGAAAACCCACTCACTCAGGATGGCTGGCTAGGAAAAAAAACTTTTACACTTTTTCGACCGAGTATCCCCACCGGGAATCGAACCTGGGACCGCTCGCACCAAACACGAGACCGTTAGCGAATCTGTGGGTACATTTCCAAAATTAAACAACCTATATACTGTTCTGTTGTCCGATCCCAACCCATTCCATTTGATAACACAATTTCATCGAAAGTAATGTTTACTATTGTTTTTCCCCGAATGCAGAGTCACTCAATATTTTTAATTATTTGTTTTTCTACTGTGTTTTTAGCTACAGTATTTATTAACAACTTTTATTTGAATCAAACTATCAAAAATAATAGACCTTATGATTATTTAAAGACCTTAATGCTCACGTTAAACTACGTAAAAAAATTGCAATATTCAGTTTAATAATTTCGTTTAATGCATATCGATGTCTCTAGGATTATCGTTATTAATAGTAACTAGAAACATTCTGACAAAATCCATAAAAGGCCATTCTACATTAGAAATTGCACATACTTAAAAGTGTTGAGCAATGCGCCATCTTAACGTATTTATTTTAGTACTTTAGGGAATTGCCGGTATTTTTGCATTAGGGGCGGATCCAGGGGGTGATCGGGGCGATCGCTCCTCCCCCCAGAAGAGGAAACTTTCTTATTTTATATATACAAATAAAATCCATCCCAAAGTTTGGAGCCCTTAAAAGTAGCAGTATGAGAACCCCCCCCCAGGAGTCGGTCCTGGATCCGCCCCTCAATTATACGTATGATTTTTACTGATTTCAAGGTAAATGTTCCTTGCTTTTTAAAAAATGAATTTACATATATTAATTTAATATTACTTAAAATTAATTTTTAAATTAACCCTATTAAATGTTAAAATTATATTTAAAAAAAAGTTTTTACGAAGTGAGGGGACATTTCAATAGATTAGAAGAGATCTGTAAAATATACTAACTAACCAACCACTGGCGTGAGAGTTCTTCGCGAACTTGAGCCTGCTCCAGTGACATCTGTTAGCGACTGCTGGAACTACGTCCCACTTAGCGACGAACGCGTAGTCAGTATGTTACACCATTGGAAGCTTTCTTTGCTGAGTGGTTCTCACGTCTTTTTTTTGTTCACGTAACTTCCTAGTGTGCTTCATGACGCTGGGTGGACGCCGAAAATTAGGGTATCCCAGCCGAGAATCGAATCTGAGCCATGCGGATCTAAGTTCAACGCTCTAATCATTTGACTACTGAGCTTTCAATCATTAAAATCACTCAAAGAAAAAAAATCCTACAAAAAAAAGTGGGTTAAAAGAGAAAGATGTACTCAACACTGCTAAAGAGAGCAATTCTCTATTTTGTGAAATAGGGGAGGGGGTACAGAAGGTTGGAGTGAATGTGTGCAAACTTCACTGAGTCAGGGTTCGTAGATACAATAAACTTACATGATTCTTACAACATTTCGGTACACTAACAGTGTTTCCTTAGGTTGTTCTTGGACTGCCGGAAGAGAGGTGAAACTTGGTGTGAGGAAGGTAATGTACTTGTACCGAAACGTTCCCTAACAGCACAATTACATAGCCGGCCTATGCCTATCATGTTCCCTCAGGTATATGGGAACGTGTCCAGTATGTGCCTTATGTACCTCCGAGAGAGAAATCACATGGATGGCAAGTGATAGTCACAGTCTATGTCCGCCCCTAGGCACATGCCTGACATGTACCTCAGGAACGTGCCTAGTATTTTCTAGGTATGTTCCCCATGCCGTAAGCGTCAATGAACCACAAAATTACTCCGCCGAAATGTTAAATCACCTGTATGTGTAATGTGTTTACATTAAGGTGACTCTAAGAACACTTTAAACAAGTAAAACAAAAGTACCCCTGCGTGGGCGCGAACCACCACCCTAGCCGCGTGCTCTTCCGACATTGCCACGATGGCGATGAAGAGAATGTCACTTGTAGAGGGATAAATAGTTGAGGTCTTTTGAATTTGGCTAATCAGAGTGCTCCTTTAACCGCGTATATTTGACGATAACCGTTTGGAATCAGATAAAATCTGCTCGCCATGTAATTTTATAACAAAATGACGAGTGTCTATTTACTTTATTTCATGGTTCTTCCATATTCACTTTCAATGATCGGCGACAATTGCCATCTATTAAAGATGATGCATTTGTTGCTTCTAGTACACAATCGCTTAGAAAAAGAAGCAACAAACGCATCAAATGTGGTAGATGAATTTAGAACACCTAAATGACGCATACCTAGCATATCTTGTGTTGTTAGGGTATCTGAAACAGTATACCTAAAGGACGTACCTAGAACATGACAGATATGTCGCAAGTGACGACATAAAAACAAATGACTGTTAGAGTACGAAACTGAACCAGGTATATAAATGCTACATTTGTGTACCTACATAGTTGCAAATATCAATTAGGTGTAACAAGTACCTAAAATTGTAGGTAGCTGAAGTACATACTTAGCACATGAATATAATATATGCCAAGCGTCGGGTACCTAAAAAGTAGCTGGGACACCTAAATGGCACATGCCTAGCACATCTTGTGCTGTTAGGGTTATTTATGAACCTTGATTCAGCCAAAGTACCTAGAAGATGAAAACAAGGTGGGAAAATGTATGCTAGAAGGAATTAAGGTTTTCGAATGCGAGAAAGTGACTGAATTGATTCTTGACTTTGGAAAAACTTATTTAGTTGAGAATGGCGCTAATCACTTAATGACTTTCATTAAATTGGATGAATCTACGTAAGTAATTCATCCAGATATTTATTGTAACGAGATGTGGAATTCATGAAAAGAAGCGAAATAGAACCAATACTATGTCAAACAGTAGCATTGATACATTCTTCTGGCAGAACTTTGAAAAAACGCAGGATGGCTGGTCGTGGGATTCGAATCTAAAATCTAATTGCAAAGCATTAAGAAATGTGTTCTATGAAGATTTTATTTTTAAAATGTGTTTGATTGTCGTGCAATATGACGGACACTTTCTTTGAAACTTTTGAATCTTCCCCTTTTGATGGACCTATGATCAGGGAAGAGCAAAAGGTGGATTAGCTTTTCTTCCCCCCTTTTTTTGCTTGTTTGTTTCACGATAAGTTTCGTATAAAGATTCGATTTTGATAGAATATATGAACATCTTCTTTGAGGCTTTTTCTCAGTTCTCAGTATTTAGAATTAAAAACTGTCAGGAGTGAGCGGTGAATTTACCCCCTGATGGGCGAATATACTCCCTTCAATTAGGAAAAAATGTTCCATAGTAACTATCGTTAAAAAAAAAAAAAAAAAAAAAAAAATTGATGCAATATAACGCATATTTGTTTGAGGCTTCATTAATCTTCACACTCCACTATTAGGATTTAAAATCAATTGGCAACGGGAGAGTGAACTTTTCTCTTACATTCTTCTCTTCCCTCCCCGATGTAAAAAATATGTTCCAGGATTAACTAAGTAATAGTTATTCCATTTCGATACGATATCATGTTTATGTTCTAGGAACTCAGTAGGAAAGTGGAAGTGGGGTGAAGGGAGCCTGCTCAAGGCGTAAATGATTATGAAAATAGAGGTAGTAGACAAGAGTTTTGCTTCTTAAATTGCCATAATGCATCCCTGCTCATCACGTGTTCTTCAAAGAATATCACCCGTAGTAATTTATGAGATGTGCAAATGGTCATTTGACATTTTATTTGTAGTAATGATTATCTTATTACGAAAATAAGTATTACAATTAATCTAAGTGATTAGGTGCAAAATTGTGACAATAATTTGAATTGTATTACTCTTTGGCATCTGTGTACAAAATTGCAAGTTCCTAACTGCAGTATATTGTTAAAATATTTATGAATTAAATGTTACATGCTATGAAGAATCTGAAGCCTCTGATGATGGGTAGGCATCCCTTAAGGTTCTCACACAATCCCCAATACTTGGAGTCGAAGACAGTCAGAAATGAGCTCTCACCTCATCTTCAATGCCGTGGTGGTTCGAATCCCATGTTAAAATGTAGGTTCACATCTCATATAGCCTCATTGCTGAAAAGGACGCTAAACCGAAAATCACATCAAATCAAGCTCTTCCTCAATATACTCAGATACATATACACTATAACTTTTTAACTGTTCAAATATGGCTTTTATAAAATAATAATAATAATAATAATAATAATAATAATAATAATAATAATAATAATAATAATAATAGTAAAAATCATTCAATTTTGGTGAAGTATGCGTAAATATTTCTGATTCCTAATCATCCTAGTGACGGAGCTGAAACGGATCTATAATGAGAGAGTGAATTTCCCCTCTCAGTTTGTAAAAAAAAAAAAAAAGTATTTCCATGAGAATTTTGTAATAATATTCCAATTTCTGTAAAACATAATGTGTGTTTAGCTTGATATTTGACCTAGTCGCGTAATACGGGGTTGAAATTAGTGAAAGGGAAATGTGAGGACCCTGCTTCGGTGATAATAAGATAGATGAAAAAGGGTGCAATGAAGAAAATGGTAGAACGCCTAGAAAAAAAAACATGTACACGGTGTTTGCTCACCACAAAGCCCATTAGGCAGGAGCTGGGATCGAACGAGGTGTGCTCTATCACTGAGCCACCACTGCCTCGAAGCTCGTTTCACAAAACTAAGTTCTATAAGTAATGTCTACAAATCGTAAATAGTATGAAGCAGGAACACTAGAATATTAGTAAAAGTCCTTCTGTATTTACTTATTTATAACTATCTCCCTTAGCCTCGGTTATAAATATTATTGTACCTAATTGTTTATAATTTTATATTTGTAAAGAAAATCTACACTACTGTTACAAATCTAGTACATTTATGAAATAGGTCCATTGATATCGGGCTGTTTATTTTTCATACTTGAGTTCTGGTTCTAAATAAGGCAAGCTAAGTAATTAAAAATTACAATTCTCCTAACATCTTTCTACCAGAATACGTAATTAGTTTCTGTCTTCGTAAGAGCTGCTGCAAGTACACTACTTTTGATACGATAAACAAATAAACGTCAGAACTTGCGGTAAAAATCTCAAAGATAACATGTACAGTAATATATGCATATGTTTCTCTGTATACTCGATCCACTTGTTTTTGTCAAACAAAACCCACCAAAACACACAGATATTCTACCAGTGACGTCAGATTTGTACAAACAATCTCTCTTAAAACATTTTCAATAGATTTTGTGCCAGCCTGTCTGTGTTTACCAAGATCCACTGAAAAGGAAATGGACAACGTCATGGATAGTGCACTTGCTTACCCAACCGATACTAACAGGAGCAGGTGGTAGAAAAAGACGTGACTTTAAACACACGAAACAAATATTCATTTTTCAGAACGCTGGTTCTGTTGTTATGCTTATATTAAGTCTATATAGGTATATGAGAAATAAATACAATGAGTACATATTAATTTTTGATGCGTGTGGCCCTGGGTTGGATTCATGATCGCGGATCAAGTGCGGGTGCCAAGAAGCAACTTTATCATAGTTAGTTTTCCCATATGGCCTACCAAATTCTTCTTATGGTTTCCCCATCCCAAAATTAGTTCCACTTTTAAAACTTACACAATAGTTCTAACTAGTGATGTCAACCGGCTCAGCTCGGCTCGGCTCTACTTGGTTCGGCCTAACTGAGCCGAAGGCTCGAGCCGGTGTCACGGTAAAAACCTGCATCGTGAAAAACGTACCCAGGGGTACAGAATCACCGGAGATTTATTACCCCCCGGTAAGATTTCACCTGTGAATTTGTATACCCATGATCTATTAAAATATATAAGTGGAATATTAACTTCAATGGTACAATCAGCGGCAAAAAACCTGCAACATAATCATATAAGTTTATTGTGAAATGACGAAGTCTTTTGCTCCAAAATAAGTGTTCACGGGAGGACGTCGAGGTTTATCCTGGCGTGATTTGTCCCACTTACACGTTATGTTGATTCCCTGTGCTGTTAGGCGTAGTATCACAATAAACTTACATTCTCATGTTGCAGGTTTTTTGCCGCGGATTGTATCAATCGACTGGACATTGCCAAAGGAGTCGATTAAGATAGTTCCGACACTATTGTTATAAATTCCATTTGATCTAGCCAGGGGGGGGAGGGGTAAGATTTAAGCGGGGAATTTGTACCTCCCAAGCTGTTTTAAAATATGTAAGTGGAAAATTAAATTCAATGCTATCAATCGACTGAACATTGCCAAAGGAGTCGAATAAGATAGTTCCGACACTATTGTTATAAGTTCCCTTTGATCTAGCCGGGTGGTACTTCTATATTTTAAAACAGATTCACCGGTGAAATCTTACTGGGGGGTAAGAAATCTCCGGTGATTTTGCACCCCCAGGTACGTTTTTCACAATGCAGGTTTTCACCGTAACACCGGCTCGAGCCCTCTTCTCAGTTGGGCCGAACTAAGCCGAGCCGATGATTCGCCTGAGCTGAGCCGAACCGAGCTGATGGCTCATTCCAACCGAGCCGGCTCGAGCCGATGGCTCACCTAAGTCTAACCGGGTCGAGCTGTTGGCTCAGTGGAACCGCGGTCGTGGCAATCTGGAGGTTAGTTTACAAAAAAAAAAAAAAAAAAGATCAAAATATGTATATTTTTCCCCTTATAGTAAAACAAATGGGAAACAGCAACAGCAGCACCTTCTAATTCAATAAGTAGAAAAATATACGTGTGAAATTATACGTATTACTATCATATTGAGAGGATGAGGAGCAGTTCTGGAATGCATAAGAGTGTGTTGATGTGATTCAGGTTCTAATCTCTCATACCCCCTTCCCTTCCTGATACTGTGTTGATTAAAACGTGTTTTACTTGTATAGATTTTTTTTCTACAATCGTATACTTCTTTTCCTTTATTTTTTTAAATGTTGCGAACAGTGTTGCTCACAAGATGAGAAAATTTTAGTCTCGTCTCGAAAACGAAACGAGAAATAAGTACCATTTCAATTCGAGACGAGACGAAAAACTCTACGAGTTTCGTAGGCAACACTAATACATCCAAGACTGTTAGATTTCAAACACTGTTTTAGTGTTATTCTCGTGAGCAACACTAATCGAGAAAATAGTTTAACCATTTCTATTAATTTTTTTTCTTGCATCTAGCCCCTCCCCTAAACATTTCAAACACTTTTTGGCACGATTCCTTACTCTCTTGTGGCATTCCTTAGAGAAGTACACAGAGTGTGAAGGTTTTTATAAATAAAGTTTACAGGAGAAGATGATAGACACAAAAGGGGCTTCCGGGAAGACCCGGGTTCGATTCCCGGTGGGAGCTTATGTGGTTCGGATTCCACGTTAATCACTAGGTCCCGTCTCATATAGCCTCGCAGCTGAAAGGGACGTTAAACTCAAGATCAACTCAACTCAACTCAAAAGGGGCTTCGGGTTTGATTCCCTGCACCAAAGGCCTACGCTAGCCACAAGACCTACACTACGAGGTCCCGAATTCGATATGGCGATTCAGATTCCACCATAAAGTATTAGGTCCACGTCTTATGCTAAAAAGTGACGCTCAATTATAAGAAACAAATAAACCGGAACCTCATGCAACCAAAAGTACATGCGCTACCCACTAGACCCACATGAAGGGGAGAAGGGATATTAAATTCATTTGTGACGACAATGTGCTACTTTCGGAGAATAGAGGAAAAATTCCTTGAACACACGTGAGAGAAGGTAAGCTATCTTCTCTATAGGTATATTTTAGTATTAAGTCAATTGCTCCGTGTATTTCCAGGGATAAAAGTGAAGGGATGTCGTTCCCTCACTTCTAAAAATTATATATGGCATCCCTCCACTTCCTAAAAATTACAAGGGGCAAAGATAGACACGTAGAACGACGTGACATCATGCGTCCCCCTACCTTTTCAGATCCACTTTTATCCCTGCTGAATCTACCTGAATCCCAATAAACCTCTAATCGACAACCCTTGAGTCAAATCTTGTGCATTTTGGTGTACTTTAATGTTCATCTTGGAACGTTATAGATGAGTACACATCACTGTCAGTAACATGTGAAGTAACAATATTGAATGAAGACATTAGCTATGCTAATTCTGATGTATATCTAATGAACATGTTCCATGCTAACATAATGGTATGGTGTATGATCACGTATTGCAGAAACAAATCGTCGTTCTTTCATTCTTTTCTTGTTACCACCGTGAATTGTTGTCTTTTTATTGACATACTTTTGCATAACGATCTTTTATCAACTTTCATTCTTTTGCAACACCTTTCTTTCAATTGTTTATATTTCTTTCTTTCTTTCTTTCTTAAGTTTATGATTGATTATCATTACCGTCGTTACAGTCTTGCATTGTATGGATTATATCATTTCTTATATTTATAGATGTCAGGATTTAGTACGAGGTTTTTTCAAGAACTGACAGCAAATCAGTAAAACAGGAGGAGGAGAAAATGAAATCTTTTAGTTTACGTCCCATGGTTATGCCGGCTAGGTTAAAGGAGACGTTGATGATGAGAAATGAATGAAATGATGGAATGAAGAAAGTGGGAAGAAACGGGAGAACCCAGAGAAAACCCACTCACATGGTGTTTGTCTACCACAAAGCTCACTTGGCGCGAGATGGGACCGAACCAAGGACCTCATGCACCAGAAGTGAATGCTCTACCACTGAGCCACCGCGGCCCAAGGGGGAAGGAAGAGAATAATAAAATATTGTCATTTTAATATTTCTACAATACCATTTCAATTGATCTCTTTTCACACGGGGAACTGATTTGTGTATGTTCGGTTGATTGGAATTAAGGGCTATTATCCAGCACCGAGACTTATGTGACATGAATCTACAGTTTAAGATGAAACCCAAACCACCGTAATCCATTAAAATTTTGAGGTTTTTCCTACAAGAACCGAAGACGGGAACCCTTGCATCAAAAAGGCGCTAGTAACTAGATCAATAGAAAGATTGTGTATATTTGAGAATGGTCAACTTAGAATACACCAAAGATCTATTATACGAGGGTGATTCAGAAAGTAATGCCTCCAAGCAAGGGGCTGATCCTGGGGGGCCGAGGGGCCCGGGCCCCCCAAAGTTCATGTGAGCCCTTATTGTAGTTATGAGTATACAATATTTGGCATAATTTGAGTGCAATTTCTCTTAAAATCTTCATATTCTATATATACCTTCTGCATCTGAATGCCCCTCCCCCAAATTTACAGAGAAATCGGCACCCTTGCCTCCAAGCCCACTACTTGGCCAATAGTATTGCAAACCTTCTGAACTGTTGATTATTAATGCACTGATGTTTAAGCTATAGAATGTCACTTGTTTCACATTTTTATCTCTTCTCATTTCAGAGTAATGGAGCAATCCATGGCATCTAGTGGTGACGTTCGGTTGAAACTGGTTGTCATTGAATTTTTGACTGCGGAAGATTATGCGCCCAGAAACATTCATCACCGGCGATGAGTTGGATACACCATTACGATCCGGAAACAAAGCGTCAGTCGATGGAGTACCGCCACAGGTCTTCTCCTCCTGTGGAACAAAAAAAAAAAAAAAAAAATCAAAGCTTTCCCATCTGCTGGCCAAGTGTTGTTGGCATTCTGCCTCATCCTGCCTATAGTCCGGATCTTGCACCCTGCGACTTTTTTGCTCTTTCCCAAACTTAAGGATCATCTTAGGGTCAACGCTACAGTTGAGATGGAAGCAGCAGTTCGGTAATGCTGTCGCTAGCAGTCACCACAATTCTTCGCCGACAGAACGAAAAATCTTGCTTCGCATTGCTTCAAGTGTGTTGCACGTAATGGGGACTATGTAGAAAAATTTGTAGCTAACATTGCAAGCTTTCCACTGATACCTGCATCAGTGCTATCTGTTAAACACAAATAAAGCTATCACCTTGAAGACATTGCTTTCTGAATCACCCTCGTATGTATGCCTTTCATTGTGTCGCTTCAATTTAACTCCTTCTGTTGAGTATTATAAACAATGAGTGGTCTTCACATTTTTAAGGAGTTTGCTTACCAGAACTCTTTGTAGACGGGAAATAGGAATGTATATACAGCATTTACTCTATTCGTCCGGGAGGCAAAAAAAAAAAAAAAAAAAATCGTGAACTACTTGATGGATCAGAGTTGAATTATGGCCATGAAATAGAAGATCAAAAGTTAAGGATCGAGTTCGTTGATAAACATGATATTCAAATCCGGAAGTAGTACAAACCAATCACTTCCGGTTTCAACGTTGATCACTATAAAGCAAAAACGGTCATACTCTAGATCAGCGCTTCCCAACCGGTGTGCCGTGAATTGGCTGCTGGTGTGCCGCGAGGAAATCGAAACAAAATTACTAAATTCTGTAGCAATCAAATTGCAAGACATAGGGAAAACTGTATATTTGTATTTCCCATTACTAGGAACCTCCACTAATGAATCTACAATTTTAACCCTTATCCAGGCAACCGGGGCCTCCCAGGCCCAGTAGCTTCATTTTTCTAAAATTTCTCAATAACCATACATGTTTCGAAGACATAAAATACTGAATTCCTATCTTTCGTCGAAGTTAAAATCATGAACATATCGAGTTGGTAAAGTTTTTTTTTTTTTTTAAATTTGAAAATCTTTTCCTGAAGTAACCGGGCAACCGGGGCCTAGGAGGCCCCGTAGAACTTTAGTGAAATTCCTGTCAAATAGATCAAATTGTCACATAATTATATATTGAACACGTGACTATTGTAACCTTTAGTCGGAACAGTATGCTGCAACAGACATTGAATTTTGAGTGTTCTGCACTTAAAATATATACTGGGCCTGACAGGCCCCGGTTGCCCGTTTACGTTACAAAAATGTCTGGACCGGATTTGCTATTCTGCTTGGTCGGCTTACAAAAGCGTGACACGAAGTTTCGCTACTTGACAAAAATATATAAAGGTACATTCTAGACTAGTCTGAACAGTAAGTGACAATAGGCATTGATTTTGTGTATTCTGCACTTAAAATATATACTGGGCCTCACAGGCCTCGGTTGCCCGTTTACGTTACAAAAATGTCTTGCCCGGATAAGGGTTAAGTTTCATACCGTGTTACTTTTCTGTACAATTTTTAATGTTGAAAAAGGTATTTTTCATTGTTATGACCATTATTGCTCCTTCATTGTTGCAGACTATTTCGTAACTTGAAATTTTAAAATATCATTCAATCCTTTCGACAAAACAAACATGCATATAAATTACCTACATTTGTGTTTTAAAAGATTTGTTTGTTTGTTCGTTATTTAGCGATCTTCCTTCTTAGTGAAAGATTGGATACCGTTTTCGAAAATGAAAGCGTATTTTTAAAAACCCGAGCCCAATATTTCATTGCAATTGTCTTCTATTTTTAAATTAGAATTTAAAATAATCATAATGATTTACCACAGGGGAAAGCCAGTGATCGAGCTTTCTTCTCTGTGAGAAGGTGGTCAGTAATCACAAAAAAAAAGTTATTTTATATTTACAAATAATAATTTCTGAGCGTGCCGCGAGAATTCAAGTTAAACCTGTAGTGTGCCGCAAATTGAAAATGATTGGGAAACGCTGCTCTAGATAGCGAGAACGAATTTTCTTGGAATCGATGTATTATTTTAAGAATAATGACCATCTTTTCTCTTATCACTCTATTAAAACCGTCTGTAGCCGAAATGAAGCACTTTCGATTTTAACGTTGATCGCTATACGGTATTAAAAAAAAAAAAAAAAAAAAAGGAAGAGGCAATGGGACGAATTAAGTGTTCCTGGAATATATTTCGTCCCCACTCTAATCTCTTTGTTAAAGCTGGAAATGATAGAATTCTACTACCAATTCCGGTGTCAGTAAGGAGAAAATGACACGCCGTAAGGACAAAACTCCTTCGCCTGCCGTTCTACAATTACTGTCCCTGATACAAAAGCAGTTGAACAAACATATTGTGCTTGTAGCATGTTATACTGTAAAGCTTTAGAAGTATGTGAGCCAAGCTACAGGGAAATGCTATTGACAATGGTTGTGTTCTCTTGTTTCGCACGTAGCAAGTGGGTTAGGGTTGTGAAAATGCATTAAAAATGAAATCTTTAAGTTTTACGTCTCACGCTATTGTCGTATAGGCTAAAAGAGATGATGATGATGATGGGAAATGAATGGAATGGTGAAATGAATAAAGTGGGAGGAAACGGGAGAACTCCGAGAAAACCTACGCAAACGGTGTTTATCCACCACAAAGTTCATTGGCGCGAGCTAGGATTGAACCACAGATCCCATGCGCCAGAGGTGAACGCTCTATCACTGAGCTACCGCAGCCCATGTGCAAATGAAGAAAACTGAAATCCATACCCTGATCAAATACTTCTTGATAAAGGTCTAACACTGACAAAGATCACGGGGATATGGTTAGTGTGTTGGGTGATAGTAACACCCAAGTGATAAAAAAAAAAAAAAAGTGGTCACATTCAATCCCTAGTGGAAAGCCAACTTGTGAATACGCTGTGGAACAATGACTTAATGACCAACTCCCTTTTTATTATTATTATTATTATTATTATTATTATTATTATTATTATTATTATTATTATTATTATTATTATTATTATTATTATTATTATTATTATTATTATCTACATCATAGGTGGACGAAGTCCATTTTTGTAATGGATGAATTAGAGATAAAATAGACTTTCTTCTGCATCAGACATAATAATTGTTGAACGTCTCTGATATATTTGATGTTTTCCTTTCAAGTTTCATCTCAAGTTTTTCGTTTGTCTCCGAACTCTGTGTAGGCTATAGCTATTTCTACTGAAGTCTTAATAGTAGATGTAGAAGTAAGACTATTTTATATCTATTATAATTTATAAAATTTTCATAATTTTAACAAGTATACTGAGACAGTAGGCTTACAATTCAAAATGGAATGGTTTTCTAAATATTCCACATCAAGAATAATAACAATACTAGGTCATTTTGTGTTTGTATCAGATATCAATAAGGTAAGAAAACTGGTTTGTTCTTTGAAATCCATTGTCTCAGAATCTCATCTTATCTTCTTATGATATCATTTTATGATGTAACAAAAGAACAAAAAACTCGTTTCTAATTGTTAAGTTAACAATAAGATGAGATAGGTGTTGAAACATGAAACTAATATGTTTTTCTCATGTGAATATTTGTTACTCTCAGCAAATATACAGAAGGTAAGTAATGATAGAATCTTATGTAAAAATGCTCCATTTCAGACAACAGGAAGAAGATTCGAAGGAATAAATTGCCATACCCAGAAAAAAATAAGCAACAAGATTGTTTTTCATATCAGTAAGTACTTTCTTCTCAATTAAAACTTAATTTTCATTGAAACACAAACAAATTTGCCTATTATCCTAATGATAAAGGGCACACATGAGGACGCAGTGGCTCAGTAGTAGAACGTTCACCTCTGGTTCGTGGGGTTCCTGGTTTGATCCCAGCTCGCACCAAATGGGCTTTGTATTGGACAAACACCTGTGCGTGGGAGAGCAGAGTTTGGAAAGTCTAAAACTGTACTGTACAGTGACTTCGTATGGGAATCCAACATACTTATAACAACTCATCATTTAACTATTACCAGTGATGATATGATTTAATTATAGTAATGGTAGCTGGGATGATGGAAGCTTAACTACTATCGACATCTAAGAAAATAAAGTACAGCAGATTGCTAATTTTCAATACCTATGTAATATTTATTCATGGAGATTACGGTACCTTAATTGAGAACACAAAACAAAGGTGAAGGATCTCTAAGATGATTGTTGTAATGATGATGATGAAAAACATAAGGTAGGTGCAGGTAAATAAGCCATGTTAAGAGTGTTGGATGTTTTATGGCCTTAATTTTCATGAAACACACAGGAGAAGACATGTACGTTGCAGAGTGGTCTCTTCCGCGTGTAGGAAAAGATGTGGCAATATGCGATTCACTTCTATTTTGTACTCAAGCTAAAAGAAAAAAAACTGTTACAAAGTGGCGTATTTACCAACAAGTGCAGGTAATTACGCCAAGTCTAAGATATTACTAGAAATCTGTAATAAATCTTGCAACTGCTTACATTGTTTGTATTATACGAACTCAAATATTACTACACAACATGGCTGAAGCAAAAAATAGAATAACCAAAGTGCAGGACGAAGGTAAAAAGATGTAAAAACGATCATCTCCATAGTTGAAATGAAGTTCCAAACTGAAAAGTTTTTAGTCCATAAGAAGATTATCAAACAGTGTCAGTGTAAAAAAAGAAACTTACATCGATATTACATGGAACATGTGGGACCAATGTAAACATCTTTGTCTTCTGCAGTCAGTCCTGCACAAGCCCTGGCATATTTCGCTGTACCATGCTTGGTATTGATTTAGTAGCCATGGGATCACAAATACTGAAATTACACTTAAAACAAAGTGTTCGTAGACAGAAACGAAATAACGCGTAAATTCTGTAAACAATCGGCAGTGTTTTGAGTTGGCACGGTACTAATAACAGATTCTTACACCTGTTGAAATAATAACGTCCTTCCACGGAACCTTCCCGAAGCAAACAAGACAACACGCCGTGGCGTTCTCAGCGCTGACTCCCGGAGTATTCGTCAAATCGGACTTGTCCAAGACCGTGGGACAGATTGGAGGCGCATTTTAGCGGATTTCGTCGGAAACGGAACACTTGGCGTATTTCGCTGCACTGGTGTATATACCTGCAGTTACCTTATGAGTCACTGAATGAACAGTTACAAGAAGAAAGAAGGAAACAAAAGTTGAATGTTGGGTATTGTTCTTCACGGAATAGAAAAGTGGTTATTATGAACAAACAACAGAAAATACAGTACTATAGTACTCGGAAATGTGCATATTGAGAAGAATGGAGAAACTCATCTAGCTGGAATTATAAACTAATAAAGAGTATTGGAAATGATGGGGGAAAATAAATATACGAAGTTATTAAAAAGATGTTAGAACAGTGTTGGTGAAGCTATATTCTGAGTAACGATATGGCAGTAGGT
The DNA here is from genome assembly GCF_964235325.1 of Thermobia domestica. Taxonomy (NCBI): domain Eukaryota; kingdom Metazoa; phylum Arthropoda; class Insecta; order Zygentoma; family Lepismatidae; genus Thermobia; species Thermobia domestica. The sequence goes on from NC_137466.1 coordinate 79,737,181, forward strand.
AGGGTGGAAGGAAAAGAAAGGAATCTAAGAAAATGTAATATTGTAGTCTAGTCTATGTGTAATGTGGTTAAGCCTATAGTTGCACACGGATCACGAGGGCCTGGGCCCAAGGTGGCAAATTCTCATAGGCGGATGTGTTTTAAAATTAAGATTGAAATATAGCATGTGGAAAAAGGAGGCTGCCATTAGATAAAAATTTAAGGAAGATTTATATTGCAACTAACGTTAGCACCACAACGCAAGCGAGTTTTGTCGCTACCACTACTAGGGCTAGAAGGAGCTGAGGCTATAAGTACTTATCTGTGTATTTGTTACTGTATACATTGCTCCATTGCTGGTGCAATAAGCAGACGTGTCCGTATTGTTTAGGCATTTACTGAATACGAAGAAATAAGGGGGAAAGGCACTAAATTTTCATGGCTCTACGGGGCGTAAAATACTTAAATATTATTGGTATTAATAATATATAAATATTTCCCTATTATTGGTATTAATAAAATAAACATTCAAAGGTGGCTCTCCGGTTTCTAATTTAATTTTTTCGTTTGTTTTTTTTTCTTGTTGGCTCGCAAACCCCAAGAGTTGAAACTGGTCTGAGAAAATGCAAATAATAAGAAGGAATTTTCTAAAGAGCAAGAATCTTACAATGCCTTAAGTATGATTGTTTTTTTTTTTTTTTTTCGTACACGAAATATTTACCTACATTTGCAAGGTGTGAAGAAAACTGACGTGTGTGCTCTAATTATTTTATTTGAATGCATTTTTCTACATGCAGCAGGGTGTTAAAATTCAGACATAACGTCATGTGTGTGCTAAAAAAAAAAAAAAAAAAAAACCTATTACCTAGCACGAAATGATGATGACAGCACTCACTATCTCGAAACATATTCCCCACGGCTTTTCATACAAAAGACACATCAAAAAGATCGAAAATTTGTAATACTTCGGACTATCAAAGCTCCATTTGCCTCAGGAGACGCTCTAATAAAAGAAAGCTCTAAGTTGGCAAGATGCGTGTGTTTACATATTCCCTCCAGTATATATATATATATATATATATATATATATATATATATATATATATATATATATATTTATATATCTGCATCCTTTCTGCATTTATTGCTACTATTGGACGATGAATCATTATACCGTAGCTTGTACGACCGATGGTGTGTTATACCACGATGAATTATTCAATACTAAATTCCACATTATTTCTGTTTTTTTCTTCTAAAACCAAAAAGAAAGATAGCAACAAATGCCTTGTCTTTTTGCAAAAGGTAGAAGAATGAAAATAATAATAAAAAGAGAAATTTAAGAGACTAAAACAATGAGAAAGAACAAAAACCCGAAAGCAGCAAAAGAAATGGTATTAAGAATGGTATAAAAGAAGAAGCAGCAAGAATTTGGTGGGATTTAAAATAAAGGAGATACGTTCCACATAGAAAGACTGAAAGGAAAAGAAAGAGAGAGAGAGGGAAATCGGCATTTTGTATGTTTTAGATAAAAAATGCAATTTCCAACGCAAATAGAAGCTTCCAATTAAAGAGTATCGCAGCAAATCTTTTTAGTCTTATTTCCGTATTTTCTTTCTTCTTTGTGTTGTTGGGTATTCTTCCGAGAGATTTTCTTAAAATCAAGCATCCCTATTCCTCATTCTAACTCTTTGTTTCTGTTCTTCGGAGATAAGAAGAAAGAATTACAATAAATCAATACTTTTTATATGTTCGAAGAGCTTACGTAGAGAAAATATTACTCAAATTCTGGTTTCACAAGCCAATCAAATTAATCAAAAAATTACTGAAATAATAAGTCATGGAGCCTCGTACCCAAGAACTACTGAACTACTGAATGTGTCATGGTTTCAGCCTGGTTCTCAGTAAACAAAAGTATTGTTGACACTTCTGAAACTTGACCATTTTTATATAGAACTACTTTTAAGTGGAATTTGTAATTCTCAGTAAGACACACATTACTTTTTAGCGAGTAGGGCAGGGGCGGATCCAAGACGAATTTCTGGGGAGGGGGCGGTGTGTTGTAATACTGTTACTTAGAGCTACTTTTTAAGACCTCCGAACTCTGGAATGGGTTTCATTTATATATATATAGAATAAGAAAGTTTCCTCTTCTGGGGGGGGGGGGGAGATTGCCCCGATCCCTCCTCTGGAGTAGGGGCCGTGGTGACTGAGTGGTAGAGCGTTCACCTCTGCTGCGTAGGGTACCTGGTTCAATCTCAGCTTGCACCAAGTGAGCTTTGTGGTGGACAAACACCGTGTGCGTAGACTTGCTCAAGGAGCTCCCATTTCCTTTCACTTCCTTCATCCCACCATTTCATTTATTTCTCATCATCAGTGTTTCCTTTAGCCTAGCCGGCATAACGTGGGACTTAAAATTGAAAGTTTTTTTTTTTTAAAGCGAGTAAGCTTGTTGCATTAGAACTTTATTCTTATAAATTTCAGAATGTTAAATTTACCTCTGTACGTTGACCAAATAAAAAGCACAGAAAATTTGCCCCTAAACGGAACACTCGACTGTATACGCGATTTTTTTGTTTTATTTTATTTTATTTTATTTTTTTACTATTTTAATTTCTTGGAAACTTGAAAGGTCCTTTGGTATTGTCGTATTTCAAAAAGCCAACGAATTCAATGTAAGTAATTACAATATTTTAGATTACAGTTGGTTTCATTTATTGAAACTGAATTTAATACAGATTGAATTTTATTTCAAAATATGGGGGGAGGTACGGTGGCTCAGTGGTAGAGCGCTTACTTTTAGTGCATGAAGTCCCTGGTTCGATCTCGGGCCAAGTAAGTTCGTGGTGGACAAAAATGTGTCCGTATGTTTTCTTGGGGTAATTCCGTTTCCTTCCACATTGTCATTCGACCAATTCTCCCACCATCATTCAATTGCTTTAACCATCACCTCCCTTATTAGCCTAAAGGACATAATCTTGAGACGTTAAACTCAAAGATTTCATTTCATTTTTCATTTTATTTCAAAATAAATAAATATTTTGTTGGTCACTTTTCTAACTTGCATATATTTTAATGAAAAAATGGTGGCTAAGACACTATTTATTGTGCTTCGAGTTATGCTTTACGTTATTATACAAAACATCGCGGTTATGAAGATCGACAAGACCTGCTATGAACGTAAATTTCGAGCCAGAACTGGATTCGAATCCGGTGCAGTTGGCGGGTGCACAGACAGTCATGTAATATCAATCCTTACAGTATATTCCATCATATTTACCGAGTGATATTATCCACGAGACAAAAAAAAAAAAAAAAAAAAAAAAAAAGTTCTCGTCTCGTCTCAAAAACAAGACGAGAAGTGACTTTTCAAATTCGAGACGAGACAAGAAATAGGACATTCTAGTCTCGTTTTTCGAGACGAGACGGAAAATTGTTCAAGTTTCGTGTGCACATTGATTTATTTGTGGATTTTGTAGAAGGTGGGAATATTTATGCAAGATTGTGTTCCGTATAGCAGAACAACTTTAAAGTGGGGTTGGAACAACGTTATTTTTAAACCTACCTACTTTGAAATTATACTAGTTTGATAGCCAACCACCAAGTTCATAATTTTTTTTCGCTTTTTAACCCATTAGTGCATGAAGTTTCCTAGAGATAATATTTGTGTACAATTTGTTATTTTAAGGTATGTTTAGAGCACTTTAAACGACTGTAGCGAATTCTATCTGAAATTTTTGATTGTAGTGGGCGGTAAGAGCAATAGAAAATATCACATGCACAGGAAATACTTGACTAATAGACGATATTTCACCAATGTGTTTATTATAAATAATATTTTATTCTTCACACAACATTAGCACTTGAGTTCTTTGGTTAACGGTTTTAGTTATTGACAACGAATTCACATTTCTTTAACAGTCATGTACTTGGAACATTATTGATATTTCAATAATAATGGCCGCCTGTGAAGGATTTGTCCTGTAAAACCAAAGTGACAGTTTTTTGAGAACAATAACACCCTGTCATGATTGTTAAAGGATCGGGCAACAATGATTTGTTCGCAAAAGTTATGGATGTTAGGTTATAATGAATTAAAATGTAATTAAAACAACATCCTATTTTAAGGATCATATGCGCTAATGGGTTAATGCGGTTTCCGACGTTGCACTACCTTCAGACGAAAGCCTGTTACTTTGTGTATCGGAATTACTTGCCTTTTCATCCTCAGGAGCTTTTCTTTTATTAAAATGTAGTCTAATATCCATTTCCTTATAACGTGCTTGTCAACGAAGAAGCTACCAATTCACAACTGCAGTGAGTGCTCACTGATAACTGAAAATGTTTATTGTTATTATTATTATTACTGTGCTACTCAGATGAAGAATCATAAGCAGTGGTATCAGATGCAACATTTTCCTTCTAGAAACAATTCTATAAACAAGACCAACATAGTTCGCGACAATAAACATACTAAAAAAGTAAAAAAAATGTTACTAAAACATGAAGTTGAATCAGTGTACTTTTTAAAAAAATTGTATAGCCTAAGAAAGGTGGAAAATGTCTTCCCAGGCTGGGAAGACTAAATTAAACTTAGAGACAGGGAAACCAAAACTTAGAAGGGGGGAAATTCCCAGGCTTCCCTGGCTACAAATAAACCCCTGCGTGTGCAACACTAGTTCATCCCATTCTTGGATCTCAAACACTGTTTACGTGATACATGACTATAAAAATTATAAATTGATAAAGTAGTTGAAGTGAAACATAATAAAGAGAACACGTTAACTTTCGGAGCTTAGTTTCCACGCAGTGTTTGCACTTTCTTCCGCTAAGAGTCAGCAGCGACCATGAAATGAATTGCTCATATTGACCGAAACATCCTGCAAAAGGTTTGGCAGAAGATTGACTATCAACTTGATGTGTAGTGTGTTACGCGAAGTGCTCACACAGAACGCTTGTGATCTGAGGCGGCGTTAGGTTTCGCGAGGCCCTAGGCGAGACCCTAAAGCGAGGCCCCCTAAAAAAAAACCGTCCCTGGTTACATAACTTCCACGTGAAAATTGTACTGGTTACATAAGTTCCAGGCGATGGAGAACGTGTGTTTAACAACAGTTGCGCACCCACAAGTTTTTGGTTTGGGAATGATCTGCTCGGGTTGTATAAGTTCTAGGCGAAACCCAACATGTTCTTAATAATAACACGCAATATTTAAATAAAGCCACTAACATGTATCGGAAATGATGATTGTGAACAATCGGACAAGGTGTTAGAAAATCGTAGTAACAAAAGAAAGGCGTTACTATGAATATGAATAATGAATAATTGTGTTGTTGTAGGAATGTAAGCCATAAGTGGCTGATGTTATGTGTATGTTTAAGAGAAGTTAGGGCCAAATGTTGGTATTGATATTTGGAATTGATGAGCCAAGAGTGGCTATTGATATTTGGAATTGATGAGCCAAGTGTGTCTTCTGATATTTTTAGGTATATGGTAAAGCCAGGTGTGGCTTATGTTATTGGAATAGTTTTGGGGATACAGAAAGGTTTCTGTATTAAATGTAGTGGCATAACTCAATTAAAGGTAGACTGTAAACAACAGGGATATAGTCATTCATTGATAGACTCTGGTAGATTTTGAAATTTAATTAAAAGTAAATATTTTGGGCTTGTAAAAAAAAAAAAATAAACAATAACCTAACAATGTGTTTACACATACAAATACACTTAAGTAGAAACTCACTTTTATTCTATTTAATCATCCATCTTGTTGTCTCTCTTCCTACTGTTCTAGGGAAACGTTTTCAGCCAAGATCTTCCTAGTCCTTTTATACGAATAAGATTTATACAAAGCAGTTTTTTCTTAAAAGTATTTCAGTTCTTGTTATTTTCCAAAATAGCCCATTCACTTGCATGTCTTAACTTTTTTTAAAGGAAGATTTTTTAATATTATTTTAATAAGATGGCAAAATCACTTTCGAATATGCACTTCATGGTTAATGTGTATGGAGTTATGTTTTTCCACTTATATATTCAAAAGTAAATAATATTACAGACACTAATCCAGAATAAAAAATTATATATACACAGTAATTACGAAGAAATATTTAGATCGTAATTTCAACCAAATTAGATCAGTTTCCATTCATTCAAGCATCATCATTTGGTTGTTAGCTTCACCTCATAGAGCTCCTTATCATAATCGTTCGATTTTTCTTGTTTGACTTTTCTATTGTGGAGAATTTCTTCGGCAATTTTTGAGTATACTTTGAATTATAATGACAATATGTTAAAAAAAAAAGTTGGGAGAACACCTTTGATTCTGTGTATAGAGAGAGATTCTTCAAATTAGATTCATAAATAATATTTAAAAATTGCTAAACTTATCTAAATGAGAACTTTACGAAATTTCCTGCTGCTGAACACCTGGATCGCTTCTGTCATATCAATACTGCTAGATATGTCGTTTTTGATAGATAATATAGCTAATGAAGAAAGTCTGTCCTCTCCTGACTCATTGTCGACCGCAAGTATGTTTTAATCAGCAAAAATCTTCTTTCTGCTGATGCTACCGACACAGGCATAGTCAGAATAACCCGCAAAGCCATCTCTAAATTAGGACACACTTTTCCTAACTTATTTTTCGCTATAAAGAGAGCGGAATCTTAAAGAGAGCTTTAACACATCTTCCTTTAAAATTAAGAATAAGGGTATTTTTTTTCTTACAAGTGTCGATGCGGGGCCCTAGGCGGTTGCCTACTTCGCCTATGCCTAACGCCGCTTCTGCTTGTGATATTTTTGAAGAAAACTTTCACAATTTACTTTTCTTAGTACATGTCTCACAGTAATATTAATTTATATTTTGACTCGCCCTGTATATCAACGTTTAAAGATACACGAGTTATCACACAATGCATTCCAGCAGTAAATTTGGTTTAAATATTGTTAGATCATATGATATCTAGACCTCTCGTGACGCAGAAAGATTCTGATAACTTACTAGATGAAATTTGAGAAGAAAAACCATAAAATTTCGTACATAAACTTACAAAACGAGACGAGATGACACAAAGGAAAACATTTCGAGACAAAATTAAAAGAGTTTCTCGAGAATTCGAGTCAAGATAACATTTCTTACAAGCTTTACGGGACGAAACGAGAAATCTTATTTCTCGACTCGGGAACAACACTACAAACAAGCTTTTATAGAAGGATTTTCAGTACATTTTATTATGCCTTGTGCATAGCGCAGAGAGTTCCGCTGTCTCTTTCGTACTGCTGAGTTTTAGGTCGTTAGTTATTTTCTAAGGATGATTACCAAGACCTAGAAGACACTTTCCAAATATATATTTTACAAGAATTGCTTTCATATATTAAGAATTGTAAAAAATGAAAAATAAACTACCTTAACAACACATAATCCATAATTCTGTGAAGGGACTAGTTACTTAATACGGACGAAAAAAAAAAAAAAAAAGCTTGACAGATCCCGTTGGCTTATTCATGGCAAAGCTATTAACCTTTCTATATTGTAGTAAAAAGAACTCGTATGGCGCACCCTCTCTGGGCAGTTAATTGAGCGTGTGGTTGGACCAGAGAGGCAAGGAAGATATACATCATACTTCATTGAAAAAAAAAAAAAAAAAAAAAAGTCAAGGCACCTTGAAAGGTATAATATGAATTACCCACCACAACATACGAACCTGTATGAAGAAGGGTCACTTCGAGAAAGAGGTGGACATCAGGCCTTATTTGATAACTTGATATCCGTGTCGGCCTCAACAACATGGAACTTGAGACCAGTAGCTACGTTTTCACATCAGGGAGTATTCCGAAAGATGTACACTCTCATTTAATACATATTTCCGACACATGATTCTATTTTCTTTTTAAACAATATCCATTGTATTTAACAAAATGACGAGTATTAAAATTGAAAATTGATGTTTAACTATAATGATGGTTCTTTTTCGTCTTCTTTCGTTTCAATTAACTGGGAAAGAAATTCAAGCGTGGGCGTGCAAAATAGGCGTGGCTCAAGAAACGTACCTTATGGCACATCTCTCGTACTTGATATATTATTTCATGAAGGCCATTTGTTACGTTGGTATAGGTTATGCTGTTAGTTTTGACACCTAAGTTATACATGTTGCTTATCTAACACCACCTGTCCACAAGTTAAAAAAATTAAATTGATTTTTTCCTGTGTGAAGAATACAACTACGTTGGCAAATAATGTTTTTTTTTTACGTTGAATATATCCTACTATATTTTTATTATTATTATTTTTCAATTGTTTCTAGTTTCAGTAAAAAAAAAAAAATTAAAAACAAAGTATTTTACAGCCCAGATCTACAAATTCCCCTCCTCAACTCACACAATATAATTAACACCTTCATTGGTATTCAGTAAGAGTTACATTGCGTGAATTATTTATCGTCGGCCATATTGCGTTTTTGATTTGTTGATTTATAGCTACTATGCAATATGGTTATTATTAGCTATTATATCTTTACGTTAGTAGAAATGTACACTTCAGATAATATATATATAGTGTGTTTCGTAAGGACAAATTATAATATGCGAAATACAATTTGCATGCTTATTTGCAATGTAGCAAATGCGTCACACGGATTTCTTAATTTTTTTCCTATTTAATATATAGATATATACCCACACACATAAGGTTATCTTGTTGTAAGACCTTTGCCTATATTTTATAGCAAGGCTGAGGTCTTTCATAATTTAATCTTTGGTGAATTGTAGATGCGGGGATAGGGAACATATTCTATTAAAATCCAAAGAATTTGGCATTCGAAATATTCAAAAAAAAATATGTAACCAATTCGAATATTTGAAAAATGGTTCGAATAACTTATTTGAATACATAAATATTTGAATAATGAATAATTTAGATATTTTGGTATTAGTCGATATTTTGGACAATGTCCCCTAACATGTGCTTTGAATATATAAGATTCATTGTTGTATTCAGGGTTGTTCTCGAGACGAGACGAAACGAGACAGAGATCTTGTGATAGAAACTGATATTTTTTCGAGTTACACACTATATAGTGGCTCAGTGGTAGGAATGCGCACGAGACAATATTTGTGGCTGTCTCGTCTCGAAAATGTGCCGTAAAAGTGATGTCTCGACTCGAAAAATGTATATTTTTCTATTGGAAGAGCCGTGTCTCGACTCGAAGTTTGTCAGGAAAATCTTGTCTCGACTCGTCTCGTGCGCATCCCTACTCAGTGGTAGAATGCTCACCTCTGGTGCAAGAAGAATCTTGTTTAATCCCGACCCAAGCGAGTTTAAGGTAGATAGCATACGCTAGTGGGTTTTCTCGGAGTTTTTCAGTTTCTCCCCACACTCTGATTCCACCAATTACAGCATGATCATTCACTTTCTTTAATCATCCGTCTCCCTTAGGTGAATAAGCACAATTGTAGGACGAAAACTAGAAACATCACTTTACTTCACTACGCAACTGGAAGCCTTTAGACCAGGCCCGCAACCAGACACAGAAGTTTAGGGGGGGCATAAATAAGATAGGGGGGGACAAGTCATTAAAAATTCTCTTACAAATATCTAAATTGTGATTTTTGTATTAATAATAGCATTTTGTACTGAGGTCTGGAGGGGCCATGAAAAGTTTAGGGGGGCAGGCCCCCTGGCCCCCTCTAGTTGCGGGCCTGCTATAAACCCTTTCAATTCTTTTTACAATCCTTTTTATTACGAGTAGATTTTTTTCTTTCGTCTCAAATCTTCCAACTGCGCGTCTGTTCTAACAAGAGCTTCTGAAATCTTGTCCAGATGCGTAAACCCGTTGACCAGAACTAGGTAAAAATAGAAGATTTACGGGGGAAATGAGTTGAATTAAAGAAAACGTAATTGATTTGTGTCTCATTTAAGAATGGAATAGAAGACATACATGTTGAGAAATATGAAATGCTATAGGGAACTATATGTACTTACCGGAAGCTCACATAAGGGAATAGGAATACAATGATGTAAGTAGTTACCCTCAATCTAATCTACATTAATCTGAACTAACCTAAATTAACTCAATCTAAACTAACCTAGCCTAACCTAACCTAATTTTAACAGAAATTAGCGAAATTGTAACATTTCTTTCGAAAAAAAGGCTGGCCCCCTTCAACTAAATATAGGTCTAAGTAAATTATTAATTGTTTTATGCATCCTAGCCTGTTATGCGACCTAAATTACTCTGGAGTTGGCACATACAGTATCTGTTTTAAGCTAGTGCAGCTAGTATATACTTCAAGAACTGAATGAATGTCAAACCATCTTATAATAATAAAAATAATAATAATAATAATAATAATAATAATAAAGAAATGAAGGAAGGAAAGAAATAATAGGTCTCTTATAAAATACACTAAAGAGAGAATAATTTTCTGATGGAATAAAATGAAGAAGCAGCAATAACACTAAACGCATCGGAGATGATTTCATAAAAGCTTCAACCCTTAAACTTTAAAGAGAGCTCTGAATACTTTCAGTTTTACTACTTTTTTTTCTTTTTACCATACACATAGACACATAAATTGCATTTTATAATTTTATTTTAACTTATCTTTGAAAAAGTATTTTTTATGAACAGATTATGAAGCGAAAGACAACAATAGATTACAATCAAGGAGTCAACCCAAGACGAGTGTATTCAGTGACATGTTGTGAGCGAGTTGTACAACACATATTTACATTAAAACTTACATATATTTATGGCCTACACAAACAGCAGAACATCTTGTGTTGACAAATTGTGCCACCTACATTCGAAGTCAAGAAAGCTTCTTGAAGCGAATTTCAATTGTTTTCATACTGGCTGTTACGAAAGGAACAATAGATGAAATCTGCAGGGTGCTGCCAGCGTTCACCTACAATTCTGTTTTGTGCCTTTCTGTATAAAGAGCAGGGGCGTACCCATGTGGGGCCACCGGGCCTAGACCCCTCCAAAACATCCTAAATCATCGTACACTTGTACACTTTCTCAATAAAACTATACTTGTTTAACAATGAAATGATTTATGTAGCATGAAAAATAAAAACAATTTAGTTCTAGTATTTTTTTCTGAAAATATAGGTGGAAGTATTTTACAATTATTTATTTATTTATTTATTTGCCAAAGTTCCAGATACAGCAAGGCAGCCATTTTACACTGAAACTATATAACATAGAATATATAATTAACAATAACAAGTGTAAACAAAAAGCTATATAAAGGTCCATAAGTGTAGCAATAACAAATTGAAAGAAAATTAAGGTTCTATAAGTGTAGCAATAATTTCCCGTCGGAATACATTCTCAGATTGCGTCAGAAGCAATGGAGTTATATTCAGAAGCCAGTCTATGGAACAAAGAACGCTGAATAATTGATAATCGAGGCGTATTGCAATGAAGTAGTTCACTATTTCTAGTTCTTCTTGCAGGTACCCGAATATTAAATTTAGAGATTAGTTCTTCAGTTCTAAGTTTCCCATTTAGAATTCTATGAAGAAACATCATATCAAGTAGCATGCGACGAGATGAAGGTGTTCAGATGCCAAGAACAGACAACAATTCAGGTTTACTTAAACAGCGTACAAAAGGTATTCTTTTCCTGACAATGGCAAGAAAGAAATTTAGAACTGAGTCAATGCGAGAGAGATTTGATACGCTGGCCATACTCCAAATGGTGGAACAGTACTTTATTTTGATTGAAATAAACATTTTATAGAATATACTTAAGGCTGTAATATCCCTAATCTCTGTAAACCTGTACAGGAGACCTAACAATCGCATAGCACTCTTGGTCATGGCAGCAATGTGATCAGTAGACAGAAGTCTTTCGTCGAACACAACCCCGAGATCCTTTTGAGATGAGACCTTAGCAATAGGATCATCTCCAATGAAGTAGGTAGAAGGGATTTTGTTTTTCTTTAATGAAAATGTAATAGTAGAAGATTTTAAGAGATTTTCTTTTAGATTTCACATGCTACACCAGTCCAGAAGATCTGAGAGGTTTTTTGGCAGTTCAATCACATCCTGAGCTGTCCTAATTTCCCGAAATAATTAATTTGCAGTCGTCAGCAAAGAGAAGAATTTTGGTGTCAGATAACTTAAGACGGGATATCATCTATGAAGAGAAGGAAAAGAAGTGGGCCCAGAACACTACCCTGGGGAACACCAGAGAGAACAGGAACAAAATTCGAAGCAGATCCGGAGAGAACAACACGTTGTTCACGTTCAGTGAGATAGTCTCGGAACAATGAGAAGAAGTTGCCGTGAATATTAAATCTATGTGCTAGATTATGAAGAAGAAGCTTAGTGTCAATGCGATCAAAAGCTTTAGTTAGGTCTAGATAGATTACATTGTGTATTATTGGACAGAGATTTAATTGCTTCCGAAAGTAATAAAGATAAATTTGTGAGAGTAGAACTGCCAGGAAGAAAGCCATGCTGAGCAGGATCTAAGTAGGATGAAATAAATTTATGCAATCTATCTTTGATTATTTTCTCGCACACCACAGAAAGGATGGGCAAGAGAGAAATGGGTCTGTATGATGAAACATTGTTCGCGCTGCCAGATTTCAAAATAGGAACAATATTAGCCTGTTTCCACGATCAAGGGAAAACACCTTCATTCAAGCATCTATTTAAAAATCGTGATAAAGGGTTGGCCAGAGATTTTGTAGTATTACGTAAGAAGATTGAACTGATATTGTCAGGAACAGGAGGACGATACAAAAGTAAAGAAAGACCTATCGTCTTTTCGGGTGCAGGATGACACTCGTTCAAAACTACATAGATGTTGTGGTTTGTATGAAGGTAACCAAGAAAGTTCTGTCGCTTTTTCACCCACCATATTCGAACATCGATATGTCACCTAGGACGTACCTGGAAGATCAAAAATAGTCCCCATCAGCATCGACGACCTTCTACCAAAGTTATGGAAGGTCATGATTCCATCGCGGTAGAACTTGCTTCCGTGAAGCAAAGAAGGTATCAAGTGCATTTTGCACCTCTACTAGGAATTTAAACTGACGTCCTCTAAGGTGATTGTCTAAGGAAAAGAACAGCTGATAGTCGTACGGTGCAATGTCCGGGGTGTATGGCGGATATAATAATGTTTCCAACCCAAGGCGTAGAATGATGTCCCGGGTCATACTAGCCACATAGGGCTTAGCGTTGTCCTGTAACAGGAGGACCCCCTTGCGATTCAGAAGTGCTGGCTCCAGACTTTTTCTTGAACGCGGCTGTACTGCTGACAGTACACAGTTGCATTGGTGCTCTGACCAGCTGGTAGCAGTTCCTGACGCAGGATGCGCGAGCAGTCCACCAAACACAGGAGGATCTTCTTCTGGTAAAGTGTTTTGGAACTGGTTCATGGGATTCTAACCAATGATGACGGCGCCGTTGAGCTTCGTATAGGACCCGCTTCTCATGTCAACACCCTATCCAGAAATGACTCCTTCCTCAGACGAGACAGTAAAGAAACACAAGTGCCTTGCCTTCTGGCCTGGAGTCAAATCATGTGGGGCACACCGACTCAACTTGTAGTGCTTCCCAACTTGAAGGAGATGCTGCCGAATGGTTTCTCCACTCACACTGAATTGTAATCTCGGTTCCTCATATGTCTAGTCATTGTTCGCCTAAATTGCTGCCTGAAGATCTTCATTTTGTACATGTGTTGGTTTTCCAGTACGTGTTGTGTCTTCGAGTATTTCGTCACCTTTCTTAAACTTGTTAAACCACCACAGCACTCTACGCGTAGTCAAGACTCCCTCACCAGAGGCCTGGCATATCTTCCGCTCCGCTGCAGCGGCGTTTGACCACAGTTTGAACTCGTACAGCATACCCGCCGTTTTGACGTTCTGAGGAGGTTCCATGTTTGCTCTGTCCTTACGCAAGTTCACGGTGTAACTGAACTGCTACAACCAGGTAGTATGTTGGATATACCCTCTCCAACAACTGACTTTCGCCTTATCTCCATTCGCATTCAACTCACGGTGTGAGGGCCAATTGTATACAGACCTCCACAAAAAGTGATAGAACGTTCTTCGTTACCTTTATAGTATTGGAAGCTGTCTATTGCTTGTCACACCAATATTTTTTTGGAAGAACTTTCTCCGCCTCTTCGTTGGTTCGTCGTATCATAGCGCACCTGGATCTGAGGCATGGAAATACCTCCTTCCTGGAGCTTCATCTGGCTCCCAAGGCACATAGGGCTCGTCATCCACTACGAGGACTTTGCGCATGGATTTTTGGTAAACGTAACGGTACCCTGACTTCGCACGCTCCTCTAATCGTTGATATGTTTGGGTGCAGTTTTCTTTACGTGTGTCTTAATTCCCAACTTTTTCTGCTTTATGAACTGCAGAGTTGACTGCTTCAGCTTCAACTTCTATGCAGCACGGTGAGTCGACATCGACGGATACCTTTGAAACAACCTCTGCACTTTCGCTATCATCTTCGGTTCTGATTTCATGACGACCAGTTTGTTTGCGGTAACTTCTCTGCTGGGTAGCCGCGAACCTGGAGATCACTCTGTACATCGTACTTTTTTTTTTTGGAACACCTTCGTCGCGAAAATGAAGCAGTGTTCTGAACTTCCTTTTACCTGCTTCATTTTCGTAGTATGAAATGATGCGTTTTTTCACCACTTCTTTGTCCTTCCGAAGTTTCAAACGGACAATTGTGGCCTTGAGGTAGACAGAAACATCGAACAGTTGGCTCGTGTTTACAGTTTGGTCAAATGACATGCTTGTTTCATTGTGCAAATAACGGCTTTCCAGTCTATCAATTTCTTGTTCACGCTTTAAGTGTTTTTCATTTGCACATCATAGGTACAGTAAACTCCCGACTAGTTGAGCGAGATAAGTCCACATTTTATTCGAAATTATTTGTCGTTTCAATCTTCCCAACACCTTCATCGAAGTAATGAGCAAAAATATATGGAATTGCATATTCATTCATTTAAATGGACAAGAAAATGTTACCGGCATTTTATTGGGCTAGATTGTGTTCGCTATAACACAATAAGGCTATAGCACTCTTGTGTAAGTATTCTGAGGCCATAGGCCAAGTCCGTTATATGTAAAGATACGAAAAAATTGGAAATAGGTGATTTTCAATCTAAAATGGTGGAATTTTTCCAATCGCGCAAGCTATTTGGGCTCCACACTGGTAAGACGGCCTATGTTTAAAAAAAAAAAAAAGCAACGTTTTTAGTTTAGCAGTCTGCTTGAACGAAATGTAAGGGTATATGCAAAAATGACAAGGGAAAATTGTACCTTGTTGCGTAAGGGAACCCACAACACCTCGAATCCGTTTCCCAATAGTATGTATTGTTGGAATTGTGAGTTCCGTAGGGAACAGGCTGCTGAACTCGGTGGCAACGTTACTTTCTCAGAACGCATAGGATGTCTTTTCTGTGTGCAGGGTTGTCATTCATCCCGAAAAATCCGGGACTGTCACGGAATCGAGATCTGCGTCTCGAAAATACTTCCCGGGACGCTTAAATGTCCCAGATTTCAGCGAAGAGGAAAGGAAGGGAATATTACAGTTTACTTTTTCACAGGATTAGGTATATAATTATTCTCTTCAACTTCTAAATATGGCAATTCAAAAGTTAAAAAACGAAAACAAACTTGAATACATAAAACATGGATTTAATTAAGTTCAGGATTTAACTTTTAACTACTTTGATATTGAAAGAAGCATTAGTGCGAGTTATTGAGTTGTTAGTTTGTTAAAAATAAAAATAAAGTAATAGTTCAACGAAAGAAGTTCTTTGAAGATAACAAACGCCGCCAGAACATATCGCCAATGAATTGATCGTTCTAAGAAAAAAGATATATAACACGAACAGACAAAACGTGTGAAAGGAAACATCATTGGCTAACTTGAATTAGCTAAAACAGACTCTGAAAGCCACGAAACATAACAGATCCTGAGAAATTAAAGAAAGCAATTTTACTTACCAGGGAGAAGGGGGTAAATCATCTGGGTGCTGATGTATTTTTGGCGCACCACATTTTGGAAGATTTACAGGTAAAATTGAACACTTCGCATGAAAAGACGTATTTATAAGGAACAATTTTCTGCAGGCGACAAAGTTAAATACAGAGTAATACAGCTGTATTTTAGGGTTACAAGTGTAGGTTTACTAGTGTAAAATCATTACAAATGCTTTGGGACGGGTAAAATAAGTGTGTGCATATGAAAGATGATTCTATTAGATGCTATTGTCCACCGACAGTGCATTTCTGTAGTGTACAGAAGCTGTATTTTGTGTTCACAAGTGAAGCGTTACTATAGTGCTGCCAAAATGTCAATCCGTGGCAAAAATGCAAACTAAAGCTCACAACCACGCGTTGAGCCAATAATGGTTCAGCTGTTGCTAAGCCAGAGAGCCTTAGCGAAAGGAAGTGGAATTCCTTCAGCCGATAGCAGCGCTTGGAATGGAAGACTAGGTATCAAGTAAATGTGGTATATCTTTAGTATGAAACCATGACAAGTGCTATTGAAACTCATATCGTTGCCAAAACCACTTATCCTATCTTATACGTATAACTACCTTCGCTGACGCACCTGCTCCCTTCATACGTACTCCCGAGCTATCGCACAGGCCCTCTAGCTTTGCCCTGTCTGACTTGGTTAGATAACATTTGTGCTTTTAGTGGCCACCTAACACAGGTTTGTTTGTTTTTTGCACTGTAGTTATTATGCCATACATTTGGAAGCCGCACTTATACACAAATCGTCAAAGATTTTTTTTTTTTTTTTTACAACAAATACTTTCTGGTGGTCCCCTTGAGTTTTATCTATGCCAAATGAGATATTTTCGTGTTGCCCACCACAATTTTTTAGGGGACAATAAGAAGGAAATTAGTGAAAGAATTATATGTTTTCAATAATTATTTCAAGTGGTGCGTGAAAAGTAAACCTGCACGATCATCTGCTTACGTTTGCTTAACTAGGAAGGAGAAGGTCTACTAAAATGAGTAAAAATGTGATTACGTAATGCTTGAACAACTCTATCTAATGGAAAAAAGTAAATTAGAACTTTTTTTTATTTTAAGCATTTCAAAGATTCTCGTAATTTAGTAGCGTCTCGGATTTTCATTTTTGAAACATGGCAACCGTACCTGTGTGGAGCCTGAACTGGTACAGGGTAGAGACCTGCACGGGCCGAATTTTTCGGCCCGAGCACAATCCAGCCCGAATGTACCTAGGCTCGGCCCAGCCCGGGCCCGAAAAGTTTTGGAGATTTTCGGCCCGAGCCCGGCCCGGCCCGATAGTTTTTTTTTTAAATTCTTGGCCCAAGCCCGGCCCGGGCCCGATAAATTTTAAAAGTTTCATTTTATAACATTTTTCACGGGCACACTTCTTCAACGTTTGCCTTTATTCTAATTATCGTTTAACGAAAGTCAATAATTATTAAAGAATTGCAATTAATCGGCCCCAGCCCGGCCCGACCTGAAGAGAAATCGTGTCGGCCCGCCCAAGCCCGGCCCACGGGCCGGGCCGGGCTTCGGGCCTTGGGCCGCCCGGGCCCGTGCAGGTCTCTAGTACAGGGTTCCAACCAGAAACAAAGAGCTGCCACGATTGGAAAAATTCCACCATCTTTGATTGAAAACCACTTTCCAACAACTTTCCTCTTTTTCCATTGTCTATGGTCCCTGACTCTTGATACATTCTGTATATGTGGTATATCGGCACCATAAATTTTTAATACTGAATATATTTTCCGAGAATATCGTTCGGAGAAAGCACTGTAAAGCAGTACAAGAATACCGTAAATAACTAACAGTAAATGAAATTTAAAAATAAAAAAAAAGTCCAAAATGAATCACATGAATCAATTTGATTACCAGAAGAAAGAAAGAAAAAAAAGTACCAGAAAAAGAAGGTATTCTATATATGAATCAGAGGGTGTAATTTTGTTTGTGGCTTCTTGGCTTTGAGATTTCTCTTCATTCAACGCTTAATTTCCTCTCCATCCATGACTGCCACCTGGGGCGTTGGCAGGCAACTCATGGCCACAACTTATGAATATGGAAGAAAATCCACCTGCTCGCCCCGGATTATCATAATACAGTTAAGAACGCCACGCCGACCGACCCTACTGCATTGAAGAATGAACCCCCTCTCACAAGCACACACACACGAGAAAGAGAGAGAGAGGCCACACGCCAATCACCATCATATCTGAAGTAAAACCGGTTTATCTCGCGCCTTCTTTCATGGTCGAATTAAAGTGTGTTTGATTCACTACGCCTCAGCTTGGACTACCATCACCTCGCAAGCATTTTGCCGATGGATCAAGGTTGTTTTCCAGTTCTTTCCAGAAGTTAGAACTGGAAAATTATGCATAATTTCGTTAAATTTTTTATTGTCCACTCTTGTCAAGATGTGAAGGGCAAAGTTTATGATGGAAGGAATATAATACTAATGATAAGTATAAACTGTCCAGGAGTGCAACTACAGCCCAAGGCCCTACGAGTGGCTGGACTGGTAAGTATCCAGAGGCCCAGATGAACAGGCCCATCGGTCATTCAGTAAATTTATTTATTTATTTTCAATGGTATCTTAACATTAAAAAGATTAAACGCATGGCATTCATTTCTATCAATGCAAATCATTCTAAAATCTTGCTCTATTTCCATAACGAAATCATAAGATTTCTGCCTTCTGTGCAGGTAATCAGAAACCAGAAGACGGAGGAAGGGGGAAGGAGCACCATGAATATGACAAGGGCCTGCAAGCCTCTAGTTACGGCCCTGAAATGTCGGTCTTTACAACTTACAAAGAAGTATGAGCAGAGAGTCAATTCAATAGTGATGAGTTGTCAGCACATTGATTTCAAATACCATTTATTTACGGTTTTATGGACTCATATGGCTTAAAATTTTCATTCCAAGGGCACCGATCCTGCGGGGCCCTAGCCCCCAATGCTCATGTAGGCCCCTGCATTGTATTTATGAATATACAACATTTGGCATAATTTGAATTTAATTTGTCTTAAAATCTTCATATATGCCTTCTGCAACCAAACACACATCTGAATGACCCCGAAGTTACAGAGAAATCGGCGCCCTTGTTCCATTCTATAGATACATGAAATAAATTTAAATGATATTTATCGTCTTCTTATCGATTTAGTAGGTCAAAACTAATTTACAGACTTACAGGCTTTTCTAAAAAGACCTGGGTAAACTACTGAGGCTTTTAGGCATGCTCTCATCCTTATTACTAAAAGTACAATATCATATTCACACATTTCATCATGTTTATATTAATTTAGATCAGTCTTTTAACCATTAATTATTTTATAGTCTGGGAACAAGCACTGTGAGAAGCACTTCAAGTGTCTACCTCGAAATTCAGGTCATGTCTTAATCTTGATTTGATTTGATTTTGAGTTTAGCGTCCCTTTCAACAGCGAGGCTATATGAGACGTGAACCTACAGCTCAACGTAGGATCCGAACCATATGAGCTTCCGCTGGGAATCGAACCGGGGTCTCCTACGCCAAAGGCGCGTACACTTATTGTGGTGCCAAAATGTCTTGAGCCATGGTAAAAATGCGAACTAAAGCTGACATCCACGCGTTGAACCAATAAGGGTTCAGCTGTTGCTAAACGAGAGCCTTAGCGAAAGGGAGTGGATTTCCTTCAGCCGATAGCAGCGCTTGGAACGGAAGACTATAGGTGTCAAGTCAATGTGGTATATCCATAACCGCTTAGCCACAAGGAAGCTCATATCTCAATTTTTAAGCAAGTTCAGTGTATTGGTTGGGGAGTTCGGGAATTTTATAGACACCATTGAAGGATTGATACAAAAGAATGAACCAGAGCATGGAATCACAATCACAGGCTAGCGTAGTTTTCCCCCCTTTTTGCTTCATATGTTGGTGCATTTAATACGATAACAAATTCTATAACACAGGTTGTATTCAGTTGAAATTATTACATGAAATGTTGATGTTTCTAGGTGATACTTTTTTTAGTTTTCTAAAGATAGAAGTATTGGACTTGTTCGAATTTTGGTTATCGACTCTTCAATAACAATTTTACATCCTTAATCTGAGGGAATGCGTATTTCTCACCGTAAGAGACATAAAGATACTATTTGATATCAAAAGGAATTTATGAAATCAATTATATTTGGTATTTCTGGAAACATACAGACACCATTCCAACTAGTTCTGATTAATTGCAAATGATTTAGGTTGTTATAGATGTATTATTTCACGAACTTAGCACACAACGCGTTTGCCAAAATTAACTGCGCAACTGAAAGTATAAATAGTAGTAAGTCCAAATAGTTTATTATAATATGCGGGTAGCAGTGTGTATCGTACGAGGTAATTGTGACGGGAGACTGAAATATTTATTATGTCTTTATATCATTTGTACTCTATGTTTGTACTCCACTTTCAGATAGCTGTCCAAGTGAATTTATGAAAACAATAAAAAAACATTACATAATTTCATGCTCCGAATATATGATGCTCTTCTAATTCATTAGTAATAGTTATTGTGGTTTTAAATAACTGATATGTTCTAAGTGAGTTTTAGTCAGAACTCTTGTTTGAATCTTCACTTGATAACATCGGTTACACATTGAGACAAATAGCAGACAACTGTGTTTTGCCATGCAAGTGGAAAACAAATGACTGTTCAATTAGTGGAATAACATAGATAGTTTCGCCGATTGTGCCTCTAGTGGTTATTTTATAAAGCTATGTATTTACCAAATATTGAAGTAGGAACATTTTTAAAATTTTAACTGGAAACCCAATCGGAAAAAAGACCATTAGGAAGACTTACGTGCATACAAGAGAAGAGGATTAACATATTTCTTCCAGCAATAGGGATACAAAGTAGGAACTGAATTCAGTTGGCTAATAAGGGAGGGTCACGCAGTGGCTCCGCTGAGATCCGAACGAGACAATTGTGTTTGCATTTGACATGTTATAACTAGACAAATCCCAAAGTTATACGTGCCACCGGGTGGAATATCGTGAGTTACATTTTTTGTAATGTAAAAGCTACAAAGCTGGCAGAATAATTTGAACCGAGTAATTTGTTCGGAAACGGTTGGGTAAATGGAAAACTCGGCCAATACGTATCCCATCATTTTCAAGGACACACTTTTTCGGATAAAAAAAAGTTCGCCCCAGGGTCCCAGACGTGGCCCAACTCAAAACTTTCAAATACAAGGGGGGTTAAGTAGAACATCGTTTGAAAGTTGTTGTAAAATGAAATAAAATGGAGTAAGTCTCAACTCTCTACGACAACCCTGTGCAAAATGGCGGCGGGTCAAAATGTAAACAAAAACTTAATTGAAAATCCATTGTCACTCCTATAAATTGGAAACGATGAGACAAATGTGACAACAGGAAAGGACGTGTGGCATTATTTTCAAAGTACAACCATTTAAGTTCAAACGTCTTGTCCCAGGGCCCCCGCAGGGTCCCAGGTGGAGTCCAACTAGAAAGTTTCAAACGGCAAGAGGGATTAAGTAGCACATCGTTCGAAAGCTCTTGTTAAATGTAAGTAGATGGAGCAAGTCTCGACTTTCTACGACAACCCTGTGCAAATTGCGGTGGGTCAAAATGTAAAAAAAGGCTTTTGAAAATCTATAGTCACCTTGAATCCAAGATGGCCACTTAAAACCTATTGATTCATAACAATACCTAGGTACAAATCTAAATCTCTGTTTTTCTCTACCTAGGTATTATGTATTTAGAAACAATAGGAAGACTAAAAGACAATTGAATTTCCATTCACTTCAATTATTATTTCATTCGGTAACAACACATATATGTTTTGTCTTAATGCACGTTCGTCACAGTTGTCTCGATATCATATACGTGAATATAACGAATTTGCGATGATCACACAACTCTGACTTCCTACTCATACTGCTAAACAAAAGTTGAATACCTTCTGGTATTTTTCTAATTTTGTCATGCGTAGTTCATACATAATGGACTTATGTACTACCATGAGCAAAATAAATGACGCGTCTCTTTATTTTGAAGTTTTTTGAAAATATCTCCGTTTTCTTTACATGTTCGAAATTTCGGAAGGTTTCCCCAGCAGGACAGGTTAATAACAAACCCGTTTTTAATATTTGTGTTAGATATTAGCTTAAAATAAAGAAATTAGAAGCAAAAAACATTAAATCGACAGAAATCTCGAGAATTACCAACTCTGCTAAAGTGGGAAATTTTCAAGAACACGAGGGAATTCTGCATTTCAACACGAAGCAGCGACATCTATGTCATTCAGAGAAGCGTGGATTAAATCTACAAACTAAACTTTTAACGAATATTTCTAGTATGTCTTATTATATGCATTATCTGCAAACTCCAAATATATGAATATATGCTAAGTATTAACATAAAGATAGAGCAAATAGTGGAAATTATCTATGGAAAAGGACGAATTGGTAGGACGATCGTAATGAAATATCGTCTTTACCGGAACAGGCTCAGTTCACGTAAAAAGCAAATAGCTCAGTTAGTTAAAGCAGAGAGTCTGTATGCTGAAGGTAGCGGGTTCGATCCCATGGAAATGCCGTTGTCATTTTTATCACTACACTACGGTTATTTTATTTATTTTTTTATGTGGGAAAGAATCAAATTGTAACGTATGTGTAAAACTCATGACGATACCAAAAAAAGAAAAAATGCCGTTGTCGCACTTGCATTAGCGTCCCTAATTTTGTTTGCAAACAGTTTCGTAATTATTTCCCCTGTGCTCACTGCTCACCATATGCTCGCTGGCGCATAACGATTGTTTCCCAGTAAATGTTAATTCTAATTTGGAGAATTTTATAAAGTTTCACAATATTTCTCACTAGATAGTCTTCTATCTACGTGTTTGGATATTTTGATAACAGATGTCCCTATTAAATGTTTAATTTTCCCTAGATCAGGGCTGTCCAAATGGCGGCCCGCGGGCCGCATGCGGCCCGCCAAACCATTTCCTGCGGCCTACAAAGCTTTCATGATTTACGATTGTAATAACTGATAATATTTTAATTTATATTCATTTAATGTTTCTACTCTTCTTTCGGAATAAGGCATCCATTTAGCGCTTCTATACAACAAAAAGGAGCAGGCATCCAAGACAACACTGGAGTCAGTAATGTAACCGTTGCTGAAAGGGACGATTACTTCAATGAACGAATTTATATTTGATCTAGCTTTTTAAATCAGACCCTTTCTTCCTCGAACTTTGCCTAGAAGCCATAGCGCGCAAGAAATACACCACTTCTTGTGATAAACACAATTTAGCATACTTTCCAAGCTGCAATCGTCTGACATTAGATTTTGAAAAGGAAGCGTTTAATTTTTCTGAGTTCTGTAGAAACATCGAGAGTATCATGAATGGATTTAATGCGAGATTCTCAGATTTTGACAAATTAAAAAAACGGCATAGCATTATTTACTAATGCATTGACAATAAACATCGAAGAACAAGCTCCAAACTTACAGCTCGAACTTTGTGACTTTCAGTCTGACCCATTGTTTCAGACAAGAACAAAGAAAGGAGTAGATTTTTCAGACTACTTTCTAACAAACGTTTCCCTAGCTTTTGTGTGTTGTGTTGGAAAATAGTGTCACTGTTTGGTGGTACTTATCTGTGCGAAAGTGCATTTTCCACCATGAAAATTGCAAAGAATCGCTCCAGAAGCTGCCTTGGAGATTCTTCTCTCTTACATCTGCGGGTTACATCTTTTACAAGAGGAATGGATGTAGATACCCCAGCCCTTGTAAACGCTGCTAGTCACCCTGATTAGTCACATTGAATAGGAATGTTAAATTTCAAATATATTTTTTATATTTTTCTTTTGTAGTGTAATAATAATAATAATAATAATAATAATAATAATAATAATAATAATAATAATAATAATAATAATAATAATAATAATAATAATAATAATAATTATTATTATTATTATTATTATTATTAGCTGCGGCCCTAAACCTTACTAGTAAAGACAGTTATGGCCCTCAGGCTTATTATAATTGGACACCACTGCCCTAGATGTTTAATTACGGAAAAGTTTTACAATGTATTTGTATTGAATTGAAATTGTTTTGAATTTACTACATAAGGTAAGTAGACCCAAGGAGGAGAACTCAAGTAATTGATATTCTACGTAAAAGCAACCTATTGTAGAATGATGATGCTTCTTACCTTCAGCACATAATCTTTACGTTAGAGAGTCAGAGAGAGAAAAATCCTATTTTTTCCTCCTCTATGACCACCCATCTTAAACCTCTACATATCATTGTTCGTCTCACAAAATTTCGGTGCTCCAAAAACATTCAAATAATAATAATAATAATAATAATAATAATAATAATAATAATAATAATAATAATAATAATAATAATCCTGAATATGCCATCCTTACATAATGTAAGGATATCTTAGTTTCCTAGTTTAAATCTTAAATATCTTAGTTTAAAATGCTTTCTTTAGTACTTATTTGAGCAACCATGTAGGAGGGGGTACGACTTTTTATTTTGCCCCTCTCATTTCAGTACCCTTCCAACAGAAAGTAATTTTTGATAAGCAGGACAGACAAAATAAATAAGAAATATATTTACAGCATCCTCTCCTTTCATGATTGGAATATCACGTAATATTTTTTATTCTACGAAAGATGGCCCTGTGCGGTTAGGGGTAGGTAACTAAAAAAATACCTAATATATAGCGCCCCTTGATTGTAATATTACCGCTTCTTTATTTGTACGAGGGAGCCCCTACACAATCAAGGGTGACAAAAAGAATAGGAAGAGTGTCTATTGATTCCAGTGGTGGATCCAGCACGAACTCCTGGGGGAGGGGAGGGGAAGTGAAACATTCTTTTGATGATGTGAAGCTGTCACAAATTACCACTTAATTAAACTAAACAATAGTGGGGGGAACCGGAACCCAGTCAGTTTAAATTGATGTAAAAGTTTAATTTTTGGCTTCATATTAAAGTTTTGGTTTCAAATGAGAATTTCAGTCCAAGTGGTCAATGATCAAATCTCGTGGGGCTCTTCAGTGTAGGCTAATACGGCCCCCTTATGAGAAAAGGCAAAATTTTAACATGTTTATAACTTTCGAATTTTTCGTCTATTTTAAAGAAATATTTTGCTTCGTATTAAAGTGTTGGTTCCAAATGACAAATTCAGTCCGAGTGGACAATGATCAAATCTCCAAGGGGGGCTCTTCAGTATAGGGGGCTACGGCTCCCTTATGGGAAAAGGCAAAAATATGAAAATGCTTATAACTTCCGAATTTTCCGTCTATTTTAAAGAAATTATTGGCTTCATATTAAAGTCTTGGCTTCAAATGACAATTTCAGTCCGTGTGGACAATGATCAAATCTCGGAGGGCTCTTCGGTGTAGGGGTTTCGGCTTTTTATGGGACAAGATTCACGTAGTTGATATTGCAAAATTGTTTTATATATATAAGTGGAAACTTGCACCATTTGGTTAATTTTACCTCTTATGTTTTGCAGATTCATATTCCAAGCAATAGTTACTCCGCAGAGCTAAAAGAAGGCACTTACTAGTTTCATTAAAATGAAATGTCTTTTATGAGAGGAACGAACAGGCACCCAAACGTTGGTTGAGTCGTACGGTTGAAACTCGTTAAGCTCGCTTCAATTATTATTATTATTATTATTATTATTATTATTATTATTATTATTATTATTATTATTATTATTATTATTATTATTATTATTATTAAAGGTTTTTGCTCCTAATTTAGTTATTTTACTTTATTATTTAACGAATATATTGAAAATTGTCAGAGACACGTATGCAGTAATTTATTTCGGGAGGGGTCCGACTTCAATATTAGGATAAATTATAATAAAATTTTAAAAGATAATCCCCAAAATTAAGCTAAATTTACAGAAAAGTTGGGGTTTCAGAGGGTGTCCGGACCCCCTGGACCCACCCCTAAATGCGTCCTTGTTTGTCAGTAACATTTCCTCATTTTGAAACCCTAAAAAACTTCGGATAGACTATATAAAGGAAAACGAGTTATTTTCGATAAAATATCACTTCAAGGAGACGCGACAGTTTTATTGCACATGGTGGTATCCAACGTTCACAAGGGCAAGGATTCCTTCCCTTTTATTCTTTTGCTGTTGTGCTGTATCGAAAGGTCAGGTTTGTAACATATTACTCCTACGAACAAGCATGACTGGCAGATAGGAATACTGAACACAACTCCAGAGAAATGCATGCTGAGCTTACGTTTATAGCTACGCTTTGGTGATTTGCCCTCAAGGTCAATCGAGTGGTAATTCAGTTCCGTCTCTGTTCTTAAGCCATGTTCGTATTACTTCGAACAGTTTTGACAATGAAAAGCATGCCTTTTAATATAACAGACTTCTTTCGCGTAAGAAATCGAAACTCAGTTGGTCAGAGCAACTAGTCTGTAAAAATTAGGTTGTTAGTTAGTTAGGAGCCCAGTACGAGTAAGGGTTTTTATTACTATTGTTTTTATCTTTTTTGTGTGAGGAAAAATCAAATTGTGACATCCCGATATCAAATGTATTTGATTAGGTAGCTTTGTCTTAGCTAAACTTTAAACATCAGTAACTGTCGAAATTATTTCACTAACCGATCACTTACTGAACATTTCAAACACGTCAAACCAGTGGCATAAAATGAAGGTTAACCTCTCCTCCGCAGTCCTTAGTTATGCGTCCGTACTTTCAAGGGCGGACTAAGGGCCGGGCGACTGCCCGGGGCGCCAGAGAAAGAGGGACACCAAAACGAGCCTCAAAAAGTAAATTTTATAATGTGCTTTCTACTGACGTTTTCGGTTTATATTCTTGTAAAGTAGTGGCAATTATATGATCTTTTTCCATTTCACTATGGAAGAAGAGAGTTTCATAGTACTAAGGAGGCTGTATCGAAAAATTGAGAGATGGCATGTAGAATAAAGAGTGCCGGGAATTAAGTATTGTTTGTTTGTTTGCTTGAGTTTAGCGTTCCACGGTTATGCCTTAATGGGCAAGGGAGATGTGGATACTAATTATAGTGGAATCCGAACCACTTTTATCGTTCAACAGTAATCCACCGGGAATTGGACCCGGTACCACAGAAGGCAGGCGTGCTAGCCACTAGACCAGGGGGGGGGGGTGGAGTTGGTATTGTTTATAGCGGGCCATATTCTTTGTGAAGTTTTCCTAGGTAAGGATTTCTTTTTGAAAATGGGTTTAAAACAGGGGCGTCATTTAGGGAGGGCAGGGAGGGGCATTTGCCCCCCCCTAAGTTTGAGATGTATATAGATTTTATCATTAGAATAGTAGTAAATCAGTGAAAAACGCGAAATTTTACTTATATCAAGAGGTCTTGCCCCCCACCCAAAGCAAAATCTGAAATGACGCTCCTGGTTTAAACTATTAAAAACACTACGATAAAATGTAAAATATAGGCTACTACTAGGGGAAGGGCGCCAAAAAGTCACTTTGCCCGTGTGAAAATTTGGCCTGCTCCGCCCCTGCGTACTTTCTGTATACTTTTTGGCCTTGCAGCTTGTGCGGTCCCCACGCCACATTGTTGCGGGGGCGCTATTTACGCCTACCCTTCGAACGTAATTCAATAACGGTTTAAGAAATTCTACCATCAGCGTGGAAACGGGAATATATTTTTCTAATAGTCCCATAGAACTTTCACTCAGAACGCCAGATGCAATTTTTCAGAGTGGGCTCTGGCTAAGTAGAAGGAAGATCTGTTTCCTAAGTAAGTTCCTTTCAGAAAGTTTGCTATTTCTTTAACAGTGATGTAAATAAATATACTTAACGTTATTAGCTCGACACCAAACCATCCTGGACAAATCCCTCTAGAACAATGATCAGCAAAAGTTATTCTGCCTAATTTTATAAGCGACTCAAGGGTGAAACACTTGTTAACGAAAGCAATGTTGTGTATATACTGCCTTGTTTCTGACAAACTATAAAGTCTTTTGTAATCTTTAGACACTTTTCCTATTCTTTTTGTCACCCTTGGTTGTGTAGGGAAGCCTCGAACAAATAAAGAAGAGGTAATATTACAGTTAAGGGGCGCTATAAATATATTAGGTATTTCTTTTGTTACCTAACCATAACGGCCTAGGGTCGTCTTCAGTAGAATAAAAAATGCTACGTGATATTACATTCACGAAGGAGGAAAGGATGCTCTAAATATATTTCTTATTCATTTTGTCTGCCCTGCTTCTCAGAAATTATATACCTTGTGTTGGAGGGTGCTGAAAAGAGAGGAGGAGAAATAAAACGTCGTGCCCCCTCATACATTTTAAATTTTGTGACGTGGTTGCTCAAATTATTACTAAAGAAAGCACTATAAACTAAGATGTGTAAAATTACAACATTATGTAAGGGTGGCATATTCATTAATAATAATAATAATAATAATAATAATAATAATAATAATAATAATAATAATAATAATAATAATAATAATAATAATAATAATAATAATAAATATGAATGTCTTTGGAGAGCCGAAATTATGTGAGACGAACAATGATATGTAGAGGTTTAAGATGGGTGGC
Source organism: Thermobia domestica (assembly GCF_964235325.1). NCBI lineage: Eukaryota > Metazoa > Arthropoda > Insecta > Zygentoma > Lepismatidae > Thermobia > Thermobia domestica. The sequence goes on from NC_137466.1 coordinate 79,765,761, forward strand.
CATAGAGGAGGAAAAACGAGGATTTTTCTCTCTCTGACTCTCTAACGTTAAGATTATGTGCTGAAGGTAAGAAGCATCATCATTCTACAATAGGTTGCTTTTACGTAGAATATCTATTACTTGAGCCCTCCTCCTTCGGGCAACTTTGCTTATGTAGTAAATTCAAAACAATTTCAATTTAAGACAAATATTTATAGAGAAAATTAAACATTTAATAGGGAAATCTGTAGTGAGAAACATTGTAGTGAGAAACATTGTGAAACTATAAAATTCTCCAAATTAGAATTAACATTTACTGGAAAACATTCGTTATGCATCAGTGAGCACAGGGGAAATAATTACGAATCTGTTTGCAAACAGAAATTAGAGACACTAATGCAAATGCGACGATATTTTCTCTCTTTTTTTTTTTTTTTTTTTTTTTTTGGTATCGTCATGGGTTTTACACATATGTTACAATTTGATTCTTTCCCAAATAAAAAATAAATAAAATAACCTTAGTGATAAAAATTACAACAGTCCTTCATGGGATTCGAACCGTCTACCTTCGGTATACAAACTCGTTGCTTTATCAAACTGAGCTATTTGCTTTCTTACGTAAGCTGAACCTGTTCTACAGTAAAGACGATTTTTCATTACGATTGGGCTAACAATTCGTCTTTTTCCATAGGTAATTTCCACTATTTGCACTATCTATACGTTAATACTTAGCATAGATTCATATATTTAAAGTTCGCTGATAATGCATATAATAAGACATACTAGAAATATTTCGTTAAAATTTTCGTTTGTAGATCTAATCCACGCTTCTCTCACTGACATAGATGTCGCTGCTTCGTGTTGAACTGCAGAATTCCCTCGCGTTCTTGAAAATTTCCCACTTTAGCAGAGTTGGTAATTCTCGAGATTTCTGTCGATTTAATGTTTTTTGCTTCTAATTTCTTTATTTTAAGCTAATATCTAACACAAATATTAAAAACGGGTTTGTTATTAACCTGTCCTGCTGGGGAAACCTTCCGAGATTTCGAACATATAAAGAAAACGGAGATATTTTCAAAAAACTTCAAAATAAAGAGACGCGTCATTTATTTTGCTCATGGTAGTACCAGTCAGGTTGGGAGCTCTATTGTAACATATTCGTGATGGTTACATTTGTATGCCATTCGTTGGTTTGATCGCAACATTTCAAGCAATAGCCAATATACAAAAAAAAAAAAAAAAAAAAAAAAGTTCATTTATAAGATTAACAAGCAGCACCAAACCACGTGCAAGTCATTTCAGTACATCGAGCTAACTTTGTTGGTTTGGTCACAATGAAATAGAATGTTTGTATATAAACTCATTTTTCACGCTGGCAACCATATTGGATTACAGATGATACTCTTTGATATTTTGTGGATATCTGCTATTAACCATAAACCTAAATACTACATTTTGCTTCTCCAACACCAGTGGTTTGAGCTGGACATACGTTCGATACATAATGCGGCATCTTGAACTCAAGATGTCGCGTTTTTGAACATTTCGCATATTTCCGTCACCTACTAATCAACATTAATGCCAAATTTGTTTTTCCTAGCTTCAGCAGTTTGGTATGCCTATCCTTTCGATATAGGTTTTAACAGGCCATCTTGGATTCAAGGTGGCCGTAGATTTTCAATTAAGATTTTGTTTACATTTTGACACGCCGCCATTTTGCACAGGGTTGTCGTGGAGAGTCGAGACTTGCTCCATTTTATTTCATTTTACAACTTTCAAACCATGTGTGCCCTTGGAAATGATAGGACACGTGTTGGCCGAGTTTTCCATTTATCCAACCGTTTCCGAACAAATGACTCGGTTCAAACTATTCTGCCAGGTAATTTTTTGTAGCTTCTACATTACAAAATATGTTGTAACTCACGATATTCTGCCCGGTGGTACGTATAGCTTTTAGATTCGTCTGGTTATAACATATCAAATGCAAACACAATTGTCTCGTTCGGATCTCAGCGCGCGGCATTTAACTTCCACGTTCCAAAGGGCATAGAGTTATTAAGAATTAGGATGACTGGGACGATCACTAAGATTAAAAGAATATTGTTAGTAGGGTACTAAAAACATCCATGTGGTTGTCCCAGTCATAACAAATTTTAGGGTATTGCAAAAATTAACTTACAATTTTGTGTTTTGGCAATAGGTTTCTGTATTTTGGTATTTTTGTAATAAGCCCTACACTGTAGGATTTAGTGTCTTGAACAACACTATGAGCACTGTTACCAACTATAAACAATGTTGTTTTCTGATTGGGTATTTTTTTTTTATTTTCTATATATCCTTTTAAACCACAGGGAATATGAATTGATCACTCCACGAACTCTCTTTCACTTGCTTGTATATCTCGTTCAGTTACATCAGATAAATAAGTTAAAACCGGCTTTCGATCAGAGAACAAAGTAGAGTAGTTAATTGAAATGCATATTTTGGAAACACCTTATTTAGCTTTCCGTATATAAAGGGTATGAGAGCAAGGGCGATCATTAGGGGGGCAAGGTGGGGCGCTTGCTCCACTCTAGAAGAAATTGTACTACGGAAGATCGAAAACCCAATAGATTTTTAAGAATAGTTACCGCAAAATTTGAAACTACATTTAAAATGTCTCTTATGCTTGCCCCCCTCCCCCTGAAAAACACACCATGGGCGCCTTGTATGAAGGTAATGCAATGATAACCAACAATCAAATCAACGTTGGCTGCCATGTATTCCTCTGTATCCTATATCCCTTAAGGGATCCGGGATTTTGGGGGTATTTTTTAGACTTTCAGTCAAGCAGCTACTGCATCGTCACTATTTATCCTAGGATCATGGTTCATACCTCATTCTCTTCAGAATGGATCTGGTTTTTAAATGGTACCACTTGCATGCTCATACCATATACCAGGAGAGGGAAAAATGATATCAAAGGGAAAATTTCGGGGGAATTTTTTTTTCACACTTTGAGCCCCTCTGGAGCGTCCCTGTGTGAACGTAGAGATCTCAAAAAATCTGATAAATAGTACTTGGTATACTGAATGTGTGTGCCAAATTTCAAGTTTCTATCTTGAATACTAAGGGCGGGAGAAATTTTATCAAGAATTCCTACAATGTCCCAAATTACCGCAAAACACCATGATCTCAGGTAAAAAAAAAAAAAAAAATCCTGAGACATCTCTATTTACTCTAGGACTATAATCTGCCAATCATTCTTTTCAGAATAGAACTGCCTTTCAGGCGGCACCAATCACATGTCTCCATCATGTATCTAGGGCGGGAAAATCCCGAAAAAAGGAATTTTTTGGTTTAAATATCCCTTTTTTCAACTTTTAGCCCCTCTGGACCCCCTGTTTTAACGCAGAAATCTAAAAAAATATATGTTAAACACTACTCGGTGGACTGAATGTTTGTGCACAATTTAAATCTGCTAAATGCAAAAACAAGCTCGCAAAAAAGAAACACCAAAAATGTCCCATATTCCCCTATACAGAAGTATATTTTGATAAAAATTCCCTGACACATCCCTAATTACCCTAGGTTATGTTTCGCCCATCATTCTCTTCAGAATAGAACTGCCTTTCAGACGGTATGACTCACGTGTCTGCATCATGTATCTAAGGCGGGAAAATCCCGAAAAAGGGATTTTTGGTCTAAATATCCCTTTTTTCAACTTTTAGCCCCTCTGGACCCCCCTGTTTTAACGCAGAGATCTGAAAAAATCTGATAAATACTACTAGGTGGGCTGAATGTTTATGCACAATTTCAATCTTCTAGGTGCAAAAGTAAGCCCGCCAAAAATATATATACCAACAATGTACCATATTCCCGTATACAGAAGGATATTTTGTAAAAATTCCCTGAGATATCCCTAATTACCCTATAGGATCATGGTTTGCACATCATTTTCTTCAGAATAGAACTGTCTTTCATGCGGTACCATTTACATGTCTCCATCATGTATCTAAGGCGGGAAAATCCCGAAGAAAGTTTTTTTTGGTAAAAAAATATCCCTTTTTTCAACTATTTTGCCCCTCTGGATCCCCCCTTCCTGTTTTAACGCTGAAATCTGAAAAAAATCTGGTAAATACTACTCGGTGGACTGAATGTTTGTGCAAAATTTCAGTCTTTTACGTGCAAAAATAAGGCCGCCAAAAAATAATGAACATAGGTTTAATAAAAGAAAATATATTTTAGAATTATGACGTCATCACCTCTTATGTCTCGACGCAGGAAGGTGTGAAACCATACGTAAGGTCTTCTACAATGCCTCTGGACTTGAAAAAAAAAAAAAAAAAAACGGACGAAAAAGCTCAAATAGGAGAGTTATAACGCAATGTACCATGAAACACCCGTATGGTACAAATAGTACCATCGGATCCCCAAAGGGATATTCTAATAATTACTTTTGTTATTAATCATTGCTACAATTTACTTCATATTGTGATTCTTTTCTTGGTGTTTCCTCGTTGTGCTTACATGATACAGTATGTTACCTAGGCATAGAAAGCTAGGTTATAACTAGAGTATAACATATCCAGTGGCGTATTTACGATCTTGTTTCGGAGGGGGGCTTTACTAATTTTCGCCCAGGAAATGTGAAAATTCTGCAAGATATTTCATTTACTTTAATATAGTAAATAAGATTTCGGGGGAAGAGGGATTAAGCCTGGAAGCCCCCTAAATACGCCCCTGAATACATCTATAAATGATGCACTGAGCTATATCAGTATCAGTCTCAGTGTGTTCTCTTGCAATCCGATTTATTTACTTATTAAACACAACAGGCTCTAGGCCAAGTTACATCACTATATAAATACATTTACTTACGATTTTACCTTTTAATAAAATTTATACATGTGTACAGTTTCGTTGTCACATATCCTTATTTACAAAGCAAAAAGATCTCAATCTATGGGTAACGCTAATATGTAAACTTCAAAATATTTAAGAGTTACGGGTTACATAAATATTTAGGCGAAAATATTCAAATATCCGTAAGCCTAATCTTTATTACAAACACAAGACATCTCTCCCTCCCTCCCTCTCTCTTTCTCTCTTCAGTAACACTAATTCCTAATAGTTCATGGTCAGGCTAATAGTTGTCATTAGCTGCGCTGCCTACCTGACGCCAAGAGATGTCACTAGCATGCAGGTACATTGCAAACGAGCCAAAGATTTGCAGGGAATATCTAGTGTATTTTTAAAATCTTTTTTTGGAATTTTTAAGTTAAATTTTGGACTTTCAGTCAAGCAGCTACAGCACCATCACTATTTATCCTAGGATTTTCGTAATAGTTCGTACCTCATTCTCTTTAGCAACCTTCCAAACGGTACCATCACATGTCCATATAATATACCTGAAAAGGGGAATTCGAGGAAAATAAAGATTTTTTTTTCCTGAAAAAATCCATTTTTCAAAAGTTTAGATCTCTCTGCACCGACCCTGTGTTAACGTACAGATCTCAAAATCACTTTTAAAATACTAAGGGGTGTACACAATGTTTGTGGAAACTATCAATCTGATATCTTGAAAGCTAAGGAGAGGAAAATATTTCCCTTAAGCATAACAAAAACAGTACAAACTCTTGAAGGCCAAATAGATGACGTCATGACCCCCACCAACGTGACGAACTTTCTCTCAAAACACATGTGATTTGCTTCGCAATGCAAGTACGACTGAGCAATAAAGAAAATCCAGCAATAATAGATCTTAAATTAGCATTTTAGAACAATACGCATATGGTATATACATATCATAAACCCGAAAGAGTTAAATATATTCCAAGTATATACTGTCTCTGACATTCCAAAAAACATCTGTATTACATATCCTTTCAATTGCATTGTAGGAAGCACTCATCCTCCATATAGGAAGCTTAGCTTATGTGCTTCGGATCCCAAATTAAGCTACAGACCCACGTCTCATATAGCCTCGATGCTGAAACAGACGCTAAACCAAAATTCAAGTACTAAAGGAGACTTAAAGAGGGTGTTTGTTCTTGCCTTTTTATAATAAAATGTTATTTCTTAACCGGGTTTTATCTGACGGGACAAGTAATTGGACCCTCGAAGTAGGATCAGGATAGTCAGTTTTCTACAATGTAGCAAATCCATGTAAAAATAAAAAGATCCATAATATGTTCCATCCGCTGTTTTAAAGTGTGCATGTTGAAATTTTGTAAAATTTCTAAATATGATACATATTTTGGATACAGGCCAATACTTCTACGCGTACGTAATTTCAAGAATTTTGATTTATATCCTTAACTATGTCAATGTATTTCTGTGTTTTCGGAGTCCAAGAAAGGGTCACATATTATAATTCTGGTTTCACGAAACCGCAGTAGACTTTCATTATATCTCACATAATTTTGAAAATCTCTTCCTTCGTTCCCATAAAACCAAGATTCCTATATGAATCACTATTTTCTACATGATTTGTTTTCTTACTTTGAAGACAAGGTTTGAAGAATCAATAACTACATGATATTATATATATATATATATATATATATATATATATATATATATATATATATATATATATATATATATATATATATAGAGAGAGAGAGAGAGAGAGAGAGAGAGCATGTGCTTGATATAAGCAGATACGATTACATGAGGAGAGATATGATTCTTTGAATTCAAAGCACACACAACATTGACATCTGAAAATGAATAACTACAGAGGAAGTAGCAAGCATACATAAGACCTAGCATTTACTTGTAAAATATAGCATCGCTCAATGTATCGGCGTGCTTGATGTGACAACTTAAAAGCGTATCTTATCTCCTGCCAGCTATCCAACAATGATGTGTGAGCACGAGGTAGGTACGTAGAACATGCACTTAAAAAAACAAATGTAACAGGGGAATGCATATACAGTAAGATCTAGAGCAAGAAACAGCATCAATTTACTCCACACAGAACGCACGTTAACAACAGGTTAGCAAAGCAATATGATTGTGAGATATTGTTTCTATTGCACATCTGTAATATTCGCTCTAGTTCTTAGCTTGTATTTTTTCTAGGCTTTCAATCATTGGTATGACAGGAACCAGTACTGATTGTATCATACAAACACTACCTTCGGATAATGGTAAGTAAACAGTTAAAAACTATCTTCTTGGTATACGGTACATCCTTAGGCTAAAAGAAGGGAGAAAAAAGGAATACTTCTTCAACTACATCTTTTTAAAAAATAATTTCATTCAATTTTATGTGATTTTTGGAGGGTTTAGCATTATACCAGTCACGCTGCAAAATTTTACATATTTATTTGTTTGAGGTAACGAAAAGAAGTTTCCATTTAAAGCTATGTTGACGGAGTAACATAGTATTTTGCTCATGAGACGAGATGAGACAATTTTCATTATCAGATATACCGAACAAGACAGACAAGATATTCTAATACATATAAATAGATAAACTTTCCGAGACGAGACATCATTTCCACAACACGCTTTTTCGAGACGAGACTGCCTTAACTATTGTCTTGTAGATCAGTGATTCCCAACGCCTTGTGACTGACGATGCAGGCTAGGCACTTTATTACTCATTAACATTTTGTGTTCATTGTATATATCAAACTCAAGTGCCTCAAAATTGATTTTTTTAACTTTTTATTAACAGCTCCATAGTAAAAATAAAATTTGTTGCACAGAATCTAAATTTATAGATCACCTATACGCAGTGATGAAAATTTTCCGATTCATAAAAACATACTCCACTTATTCCTACATAGTTGTTTAGCCGTACAAGTTATTTGTAGTAAAGTGTCTGAAAAAAGTTTCATGAAGTGAAAATCTAACGATGCTTCATTTCTGCAAAAATGTTTCATACACTTCAATGTATTCTTCCTCCAGAATTCACCTTTGATCTCACAAAATCATAATTTATCAGTTTAATATGCGTAAGACGAAGTTTTCTTATAACTTTAAACACAATAAAATCAAAGCATTTCTTCTTATTTTCTGTGACAAAAATAATCTTCGTAAGGAACTGGAACTTTTATGTTTTATGTAGTTATTTCATTACACAAGCAAGCCTATATGTGAGGAAATAGTGGAATTTTCTGTTTTTGAAATAACTGATAAATTCATAATGGTTTCGTTTGGCTTTCTTGTTAAATATTAAACAATAGGAAGGGATATTTGTACTCTACGAACTCGATTTATGCTCTCTGTACTTTACAGACACAGACACAGACACAGACACACACACACAGACACACACACACACACACACACACACACACAGAGAGAGAGAGAGAGAGAGAGAGAGAGAGAGAGACATTATGTAAATGTTTTACTTGCAAACTCGAAATATTAGAAAATTTTTTGGTTCCCGAAAGCTAATTGGAAAATTATAATTTGTTGCTGTCTAACTTTCCTCTACAGGAATTCAATTTTATAGCTCAATGTGCAGCTAAATATAGTGAATAATTTTCCACCTAATATCACTATACATAATATTCAAAATTGTCCAGGTTATGAAAAGTTTTTCCACTTGTTTCTTCATCGTATTGAAAATTCCTTTCACTTGTTTCTACAGAGCAATAAAACTTCCAGATTCATAAAGAGTTGTTCTACCTTTTGCCTCAAAATGATGAAAATTTTCTGACTTATAAAAAAGTTTTCAATTTTTCTATACACGACAGATTTTTTTTTTCGATTTGTAAGAAAATGTTTTTCTTGTTCCTAAATAGTACTGGAAATTTGCCGAGCTTTTGAAAATTTTCAGATTTTTTAAACGATCTTTCACTTTTTAATATTTCTATACATGAATTCAATCAATTTTATGGTTAATGAGAAATTGTTACTTGATCACTGATATTTGGAAAATTTAGAATGGAAAATTTTCCGGTAAAATATAGCTGAAACTTTTCCACCTCACATCACTACCTAAACGTGATAAAAAAAAAAAAAAAAAAAAAAAATTGAATTCTAAAATTTTGCAACACCAATCTGTGGCTGTGCAACATATATGTTGGCAATCACTATTGTAGGCAACCGTAATAACACACAGCTATTGACCTGTGTGATGAAATGAAAGTAGATATTATTTATATCACAAAAACTTGATACTAAAAATCAATTCCGGGATAGTTTGATTAGCAGATGCGTACAATAGCTGCTACTCAGTTCTAGCTGTTTTGCTATTAATCGATTAAAGATTCTTAACCTAATAATATTAGGTAGACCAACTGAGTAACAACCATCCCTTATCCTACATTCCTGCAGAAGAATATATGGCACTCGGTCGAAAAGGAGTAAATGCTTTTTCTGGCTAGCAGTGTTTCTTCCAGATATGTTTTTGGGGTGGCACTTCCCTCCCGAGCTCTGAGAGTGCTCCCTGGAGGAGGCCAAAATAATAAGTCTATAATATAATAATAAATAGAATAGTACCATCTGAAAATATGTGCCCCTCCGAATAGTAAGTGTTCCCCCCACCGGGAACATTTTTTCTGATAGAAACAATGATGGCCAGCCATCCTGAGTGGGGATTTTCCTAATTCACACCACGCAAATGCAAGTTTGGAATCCTTTTCGGACCCTTTTCTCTGCACTGTGTAATCCACTTGAATCCAAAACTTCATCGCACTGTGAAGACTGACACGAGCTACTTACTTCTTCTTTCGAAAGTCCATAACATTCGTTTCTTATGCCATTGCAAGAAATTTTAACTTCAGTGTCTCTTTTCAGCACCGAGACTATATGAAACGTGGATTTAGAGGCGGATCTAGCCCGGGGCCGGGGACTTAGACCCCCCAGTTTTTTGAATGACAAAATTATCGAAGCTATTTATTTTTATATTTTTTTAAAGTTCATAGTAAACTCATTATATACCTATCACAGTCTGGGTTCTGACTGCTCCCCCCCTCCTTTAGTTTTTAACCTTCTAGATCCACTTCTGCGTGGACCCACATTTTAAGGTGGAATTCGAACCACCTTAAATAGTTATAAATCATAAATGGTAATGCATTCAAATGTCCAAGGTTCGCACACTAGGAATCGAACCGGAACATCGTGGACCAAAGGTGCGTTCGCGCGCTAACCACTAGACCAGTGGGGAAAGGTAGCAAATTATTCTGTTTTCGTTTGCATTTGATAAAAGAGTCATAATATGTTGTCATATTAATAATGTCTCATCTTACACAAGATTCTTTCCTATAGAAAATCAAAGAAAACAAAGTAGGCCATTACTCCCCGACTATTTGATACACAATTTAAAAAAAAACAGTGTTTTGACGCCTACGAGAAGCGGGTATTGTTACATCATAGTTATCGATAAATTAACAACAACATGTCTACGTATGGTAACCACGTCATCAGACAAAGCGTGACTGAATCCAATGTGCAAATAACAATGAAGAGAGAAACAACGAACGGATTTTGGTTAGTTAGTTTAGTTGTAACTTCAACCTTGATGGTCTCAAGAATGAAACGAAACGATTGCCCCTTTTCCAAGTGGCCTCAAGGATGAAGAAAGAAATGAAGCTGCTATAGTCTGCCCTTACTGCAAACAGAAGAACAAGACATGGCACAATTGCATAATCAAAGAAAGAAAGAAAGAAAGATTATATTCTTTTGCATCAAACCACTTAACCCAAATCCGACTTTCTATTATTTGTGTGTTACGGAGATTTTAATGCTGGTAGCCGCAAGTAAATCAAGATGACTAACGTACTATAATAGTAGAAGTACTAAGGATGCAATGAGAAGGAAAGATAGATGGAAGAGTGATTGGCCTGCATCACGCTTGTTCGGGATTTCTATTCACAGTGGCAAATGACCAATAATACTGCTCGTGCGTTTATTATTACTATTATATTATTATGTCCATCATCATTATTGTTTTCATCGTGATAGCTTGATTGGTCTTTCTGTAATCAAAGCGTATTTGTTTACCACAGAAATGGTGACTCACATAAGTTTTTTTTTTAATTAGATGATTGAAACGATGACTTGGATTTTTTAAGATTTTTTTTATATATATATAAGATGAACTATAAGTCTCCTCGCTGTGTTGTCTATATGTTAACAACAATATTCTCGTGCATTAGCGTAACAAGGATATATTACTAAGGAGGGAACATGGCCCCTTCCTTAAGATAATTCAGATTCTTACCTGTGGTATAACTGTATTCAAGGGGGGAAATAATGTTCTAGGGGAGCAGGCTCCCTGGTACACCTCTAGTTATACCTATGCACCGGTAGGCGACTGATTAGCACATAGACATTTAATGCGAGAATTCAAAATCATCACAGGTGAACTGAACGGGGAGACAAATACTCTTCGCACCAGAATGCTTCGATATGAATTCACATATTTGCATTATTAAATTACATGGAATTAGGGATACTGCTAATATATTTTATAAAGGATATAAATTACTCTAATTAATTCGTAAACTTAATATAAATCAGTATGGTGTGCGGGCACAAAGTGTTGTAATCAGAGCCTCTACGCTATAGCATCATAGATTCAAGCGGTGTAAAGTGTATGTTGAATGCATTCTAACGGTGCCGGATGTTGGAATACGGGAAGGCTGATTCTTTTAAATTTGGTGTGTAGGCCTACATAGAACATACCACTATGACAATGCTGCATGTGTGGAAATATTGGACAGAATAGAACTGTATGCAACGAGGATCTGTCAGTATACCACGAAATATAATCATACTACGGACAATAGATCGTAAAATGTCACCATATTTTCGTTCGTATGTCTGTCAAGCATAATCAATATTGGAACGGATCGCTCGATACTGGAATACAGGAAAAGCTATGGACTTCTCTGTATCGACGCTTCAATAGCGTTTGCTGAACGCATATATGCCTTTGACCCAGAACTATAAAAGTTTCACGGCTGCAATGGGCTAGTAAACAATGTCTCTGTGTGCTGAGTGGCAGTTAGTCGTATTTTCAGGCGAGTAGTACAGTACACAATGATGGCCACAAACGAGTAATGCTCCATCGTGGTGAGCGCAATTCGCCCCAGCATGTATTGTCGAACTTCAAAGCGGCCAAACGGCAGGTGTAATGATGTGGAGCGGCACTGGGTATAGCATGCGATCTCGGCTGTTGCGTATTGAGCGCGACATCAAGAACAGGAGGTTTCAGAAGCCGGGTAACTTTTTTCCTCCAAACACCATATTTCAGGACCGGCCACATGTATCACATATGTGTAAGCATCTTCGGAAACGACGGTTACCGCTGATTCCGTAGTCTCCATGGTCGTTTGTCGTGTCGCTCATCGAGCATGTGTAGGGTATACTTGGTAGCCATGTTATTCATCACGGTCATACAGCAAAAGGTTGTGACGATGTCTTGTGGACGTATACAAGTTAATAGCAGGCAATTCCTCAGGCACACATTCAACACTGTTTTATTTGATGCCACGACGCATAAAGTCTCTGATTGCAGGAAGAGGCTTTACACCGTACTCCTCTACCAATATTACAATTCTAAAAGTATTGTGTATTGCTGTTTTAACAAACAGCAGTATACTTATGTGAAACGATTACGGAGGTAAACACAAAATAATTTATTTTCTTTTCTGTATGTTTTTGTTTGTTTTATTAGGGCCTTACAAGATTGTAATGTTAGCCTTAGCACATCTCTCCGTCGGTTACTTCATGCGATAACTCTGGAATAAAAACTAATTTTTGAATTTTGTTCTCTTCAATAGACAGTTTGATTTTATCTGGGCTGAGTTCGTTATGGAGTAAATCTTCATCGTTTACGTTTAATGATGGCTTTAACGTTATGCATCTTTATCTGGTTTAAAATCTATAACATTCTCTAGCTCTTATGCATTATGCACAATAGCAAAGGAACGTTGATTGCTTATAATGTAATAAGAGGATATATAGCTTTACGTACTGCAAAATACACCTCCAAACATCCCAACATGGAATCGCGTGATCTTCTTTATTGTCTTCAGCAGAGTTTATTTTTATTAGTGGCGGACCTATCTCGGGGTCGGGGGACCTAGACTCCAGTTTTGTGAGTGACAAAAATAATTTAAGATATTATTTATGTGTTTTTTGAAAGTTAATAGGAAATTTATTATATATGTATCGTACTCTGGGTTCTGGTTGCCCTCCATTGTTTACCCTCTAGATCCGCCACTAACTCTTATATTTATTTCACTGACGTTTTGAAAACAGTTAATACATACAACGTCGTCGAATCTGTTAAAATTTCATATAGTTCAATTAAAACTGTCATATTTAAAACGAATAGGAGAGAAGAGTACGCTTTTAGCAAACATCCTTCGTAAGAAGGCCAATTGGATTGGACACATCTTGTGAAGAAATTGTCTTCCTCGTACCGCCCTAGAAGGAAAGATGGAAGGAAAGCGAGGAGTAGGAAGAAGAGGAACATAACTGATCGATGATTTGAAAAATAGAAGAAAATATTAGGAGTTGAAAGAGGAAGCTGAAGATCGAGAAATGTGGAAGAAACAATACCAGGCCCGAATCTAAGAAAAAGCTCTCATTAATCGTAGGATCTGCCAATAGTCAGAATATTTAATAATAATAATAATAATAATAATAATAATAATAATAATAATAATAATAATAATAATAATAATAATAATAATAATAATAATAATAATAATAATAATAGTTTTAACATATACGACGACGAAATCGATTATAGCTTTTTAAAGCACCGGTGAATGGATTAAAAAATTAATACAACACGGACGATACATCAATTACCATTTCAGTCGAATACCAAAATTGTTAAATATAGCCCAATTTACTGCACATCCAGGGCAAGATTAAGGAGGGGGCTTACCGGGCTGTAAACCCGGGTCTGCAAAGGTGGACGGGGACCTCCACTCTGATCAAAATCTCAATTGACTGTCTAAAAAGAATCATATGAGAGAGATACAATCATTTCTAGGACGAAAACTAGGAAAAGAAATTTCTGATTTAGGCCTACTCATTTTTTAAAATTGATTTCATTGATATAATAGGATAACTGTGTGTTTTTTATGCATTTGTGAAGTTCCCTTAGGTATTATATCATCTAATACAAGACATGGTTACTATTAGGTGAAGTCAGCAGGGGCCACATATTTTTTCTAGCCCGGGCCTACAGATAGGTTAATTCGGCCCTGTACACAGGAAATTCCTAATGACAAAAAAGGGATCTATATCTTAGATGTATTGCTTACTGCTGTGTAACTTCATAAACTACAACACGACACACCGAGACACTAGCATACCAAGTAAGCAGTAACTATGTTTAAAAGGTTAGGTCTATCTCTTACCACACAATAAGTACACATATACAAAATTCTTCATAGGATCAATATTAATAGAGGAAAATCATATTCACGGAGAAATTAAATGTCGACTAAAAGCAGGGAATTCGTGTTACTATTCGGTTCAAAATCTCTTGCCGTCGCGAATTCTGTCGAGGAATTTGAAGCTTAAAATATACAAAACGATAATCATGCCTGTTGTTTTATATGGCTGCGAAACATGGTCACTTACTCTGAGGGCAGAACATAGACTGAAAGTATTTGAGAACAAGATCCTGAGACGAATATTCAGACCCAAGAGGAACGGGAATGGGGAATGGCGGAAACTTCATAACGTGGAACTACATAATTTATATGGTTTACCCAACATTGTTAGGGTCGTCAAGTCTAGGAGACTTAGGTGGGCGGGTCATGTAGCTAGAATGGAAGAAAGTAGAAACGCTTTCAACGTCTTGACTGGAAGACCAATCGAAAAACGACCATTAGGAAGACCTAGGCGCAGATGGGAGGACAGTATTAAGATGGATCTCGCAGAGATTGGAATACAAAGTAGAAACTGGATGCAGTTAGCTAAGGATAGAAGTCAGTGAAGAGCTTTTGTGAACGCGGCATTGAACCTCCGGGTTCCATAGGCCATAGAGTTAATTAGTTTTTTTTTATACAAAATTGTTCATACTCAAGTTGTTAGAATATAACCCATATGAGTGTGCTGTTCCTCCAAAAATTCTGTCAGAAAAAATCTACAGGAGTAAGACTCAAAGCAGAAAACGGAAACAGAAAACAAGTCACGAACCAGGAATAAAATAGTAATTCTAAAATCAGAATAAATTATTAAGAGTTCAGTCAAATTTTCAGTCTGGTTAACTGCGAGCCTTGATTTGCATCCTGTCTGAAAGTTAATGTAACGTTCTCTACTAATTCTCTTCATTCAAACCTCTGGATGACATATTCTCAACTACAGCACCAGTTTAAGAAATATCAGCCGATTTGATACGCAATATTTCCCTTGTATTCAAATAAGACCTGTATACGTTATGTATGTTAGATATGTCTTGTGAAGAGCCCACCGCATATCTGATCTGTCGCCCATGACATTGAGCTAAACATTGACCATGAAGTGGCACTGATATCAAATTATTTTACTAAGTATTACCTGTAATTAGAGACGTATATATATATATATATATATATATATATATATATGTGTGTGTGTGTGTGTGTGTGTGTGTGTGTCCTAGAAGGGAAGGAAAAAAGCACAAGAAAAAAGAGACAAAGTTGTAATAATTCTTAAAATAAAATTACCATATCTCGATATTCCTTAAAAGTAGAGGTATTCTAATAAAAGGGGTGATTCAGCATTTTCTCTTTCTTTGTTATATGAGAAGAAAGAGGATGGGGTTTACAATTGTTTACAGATCTTGAAATTCTTTAAGATTACAAGCATGTTAAGCAGGGACGTACGCAGGAATTTATTTTGGGAGGGGTCTAAAGCGTTTCGGGAGGAGTCCAAATACCATTTGAGGCTAAATTATATGAAAATTTCTAAAAATTGTCCCTAAAAGTAGACTACATTCACAAAAAAGTCGGGATTTCGGGGGAGGGTCCGGCACCCCAGGACTCACTCCCTGCGTACGCCCCTGATGTTAAGGATATGAGAAGTATAAGGCCACTGGCCGAGCAAATGTGGGGACCTGGAAGCAAAGTCCCTAGCTAGCCGAAGGCTAATAGATACACAATATGTCTCAGAAGTCCCTTGACATAGGGTAACTGTTATTATCAGAGTTACAACAAAATGTGAGAGGAGAAACTGTCTCCAAATATATTTTCAATCTAAAGTGAAGGATTTTTTTTTTAAAACCGGACAAGCCGTTTGGGCTGTACACTCTTTATGCGCCCAATGTTAAACGAAAATGCAACGTTGCCATTTACCTGGGGCTCGGGGAGGGAAGGATGGAAACGGGAGGTGGACAAATTTTGTAAGAGTATGGTGAATAGGGTTATGTTTGAAATGGGGTCTGGCCATCGACACGTTAGCATAACAGACAGTAACTTCATTCACTTATGTTGTGGATCCAGGTAAATGGTTTCGTTTCATTTTCACTTAATATTGGGCGCAAACAGGGCCAGTTCTAGACATTTCTTAAGTGTAGGCAAACAATATTTAGGCGCCCCTATCTAAATAATATAAGAGTAGGAAGTTGTAATGGACAAAAATTCTTCAAATAATTGTTATAATCGTAAATTTCTTTAATACCTGTAGTTTCCCTGTGAATATTAACGAAACATGGCGAAATTATAATTAATTGACTGTGGATGAACAAAATTCCAATTTTAATAATTAATAGCATTTTTTTAATTAAATAAGCACTAGACACAACTAAGATATATATGTAAGATGTATTTTGACAAAATTGAAACATAGAAGTCGAAACAGAATAAAATTCATGAGCTTCAAGTCTAACATTGACCAGGTTTGTTTTTGACAAAGAGATAAGTTCATATGCTTCATTAAAAGCATATTTATAAATACATAGTATTTTCTAGTGATACGATTATGGTAATTAGCTTCATTTCTCGTTTCCTTTGTTACTGAAAAGTTCATCCGCAAAATTTCTTTCCAGGGTCTTTTCAGGTTATAGGTTATAGAACAATTCAGTCCTTTCATGTCTTCTTGCAACATAGATATTAGAAGTCAGACAATGAATAATACCATGAACACATAAGCAGTGGCGCACCCGATTTCTCTTATGGGTCCGAAGATTTTCGGAATAGCCTACAAAGTGCAAATAATTTTGTGTATTTGCCCCCTGAAATGGCACTAATTTTCTTAAAAATTAAAAGATCTGGGGATTCTAGACTCTCGGACCACCTCCGCCGATATATCCCTGAACACAAGTAATAATCAAAAATCTACTTTGCATTAGAACTATTACCAAATGTTTAAAAAATATCGCTTCATCTAAATTTAATGCGAGAAAATGGATTGATAATGACTGTTGCAACAACGAGCATATGTATACGCTGAAATGATTGACAATGGGAACGGAAGATGGCGACGGACATCTTTACACTTGAGAGTGTCATGCTTCTACAATTGTGCAATTGTGAATTTGTTCATAATTTTAAATTTTGACAAAATGTAATTTCTTTACAATTTTTATATATTATTACATCTTATTTATATGTCCTGTGCCCCAAGTAATTTTACAAATAGTGTAAAAACAAATTTACTTAGAACAGGCGAATTCGTCCATGTTGGAACGCGCCATTATTATTATTATTATTATTATTATTATTATTATTATTATTATTATTATTATTATTATTATTTACAAACCTACGTCTTTAAAAACAATTAAAACAAATTTAGTGAAGCAGTCCACTGGGCTATAAAGCTGGGACTTTATAAATCTCCCGAAAGGGAGATAACTAGAACTAGATTGACAATGGAAGTTCTAAAAAACCCATTCGACTTACATACGAATATATTGCGTGCAAAGTAATTGTATTCAAACAAATTTAACTCAGACCCGTAACCGAAAAAGCCGCATCCATTCCATTTTAATTTAACAATTAAATTACTGTAATCAAGTAAAATAAACTTACACTTTCAAAAGTTTGTCGAGTTGCAGATATTTAGTTAACAGTAATTGGTATTGACAACTCCTCCATCTTAACATTTGTATCATTATCACTTTCAAAATTTTGTTCAGAGGCCGAAAGAAACTTTTTTAGAGCCTTCGCTTGCTTCTCATCTTCTTTTAAGTTTCGTAGCTTTCTTTTCCGATAAAATGCTCAATGTTTTTTTTTTTAATCGTTGGCCGTTATTATTACATGAAATACGAAGTATCATTATAAATAAATAAAAACGAAACGACTCAGGAGAGAAACGAAAATGTTGACAAATGGCAAATGGACTAATTGACATTAACAAAGTTAGCATTAAGCAGTGGGCAGCGCTTGTGAGCCACTGATATTAGGATCTTAAGTTACAATTTCCTTCAGAAATTATTAAAAAAAAAAAAAAAAATCCATTTGTATCGTCCGTCTTTTCTTAGTATTCGCCCCCCCCCCCCGTCTCCATGGACCAATGGACAACAAAAGCCTAGTCGCTTGAAATTCGATAATGTGCATTTCATCTACGCTAATTGAAGCACTATATGGGGACACTGTTCATGATAAGGCGGAGCACCCTTGAAGATATTTCTTTCTACTGTGATAATGCCACCCAATCCATAAGCAACACGTGCACTTGACTTCCTTTTGTTTGTTGATTCATTTCTATTTCAAAGACATATTTGTCAATGATATTCTCTTAACAAGGTCGCGGAAGCATTGTTGGGAGAAGAATGAAGATTTTGATATATTTCCATTTTGTGATGGCAGTATGAAAAAGAATGCTACTCTCTTTAGTCGTACTGCCATAACCCATTACTGCCCCTTGGCAACTTAAGTTGCCACGGCAATTTTTCGTTATAGCGCAGAAATTCATGGATTGACGTTGCAGGTTTTAACCATGAAGTTACTTTGGAGTCTGTTTCGTCGTAGCATCGTTGCATTTTCTTTGTATGATATATTGACGTAAGGTTAGCATTGTTTTTGGCTACAATGTGTTTTGAGGAGAAAGACTCAACTGGATTGATTTCAAAGACTCGAGAAGGAAGGATTGAAGGTCTGTAAAGGAAGGATTAACTTGATTGTAATAGTTATGTTTTCGCAGTGTATTTTCTCCCTCAAAATTGTAACTTTCCAAAATTTTCCCTTTTTTGAATATGTATGTGCCATTTGGCAACTTAAGTTGCCGGCCTAAAAAAACAAGAAAAAATAAATATTTTTCAAAAATATTCTAATTTCTATTTTAGAGTACTATTAAGACCAAATAGGCGAAAAGAAACTTTTCAAAATACCACTGGGGAATTCTGGGCACTAATGGGATAATATAACATTTATTGAAAAGTTAAATTTCCCTACATTTTATCTCATATTCGTAAAATCTCCCTTTTTTTCCTCTTTAAAAAAATCTTTCGTAAATTTCCTTGCGCCGCGGGAAATTTTCTTCAAACTAGCATCACTTGTGAGTGGGGCATTAGTGTCAATTGATTGTACGAGCCCATTTCAATTGTAAAGAAGTGTTTTATAGCCAAAACACTTTATAGCTAACCACGTAAAGATTTGACTTTACTGTCCTTTTGATGTAGGCCCTACGTATTTTTATCTGGATCTCAGTTTGTACAATATTTATTTGAAGCTATTTCGAAAGTTTTTCATATAAGATTTTCTCTAACAAATATTCACATTTAAAACAAAATTCATTTTCCAGTTTGGCATCCTCTTCATCTGATGCCTCCTGCGAACGCATAGTACGCAGGATTGTAGATACGGCCCTGAACTCATAAAAAAATGTTCAGAACAAACGGCTCGTCCGATAAAAAAAAAAAAAAAATCTTCACTTTAGATTGAAAGCTTCATATTTGGAGACGGTTTCCCCTCTTACATTTTGTTGTAGCTCTGATAATAACAATTACCTGTTAGGGGATTTTTGAGACACTCTATATATGAAATAGTAGGAATGCAGACAGATGGATTTCAGGCCGAGATTGTGATCAGGAAAATATTATGGAGGGATAATTTTTCATAGAAAATGGTACAATTAATCTAAAGAGTAAATTTGAGCAAGAATGGGAAATTTAGGAGAGAATGGTAAACTAGGGGAGGAATAGTAAATGTGAGCAGGCAGAATGGTAAATTTACCAGAATGGGAAATAATCCCTCTCCTCCCCCCTATTGATTCTAACTTTAATCTTTCCTAATGTATCAGCAGAAACCATCCGGGGAAAACAAATCAATATTTTGAAAAAGAAAAAAAAAAAGAAAGAAATATGTGTTTCTTATGAGATATGGAATATTTAATACCAATACAAATGAAAGAATATAGGGACGTTTGCTTCCATTCGCTCTTTATATATTTATAGAAGCAGCAGTTACCTTTTTGTACTCGTGCGAATTCTACAGCAACATTTATTTAATTTTCTCCTTGCGTCTATCAGAATTTAAAATATTGCCAATAGGTGGCAGCATACTCGTCTTACCTGTGGAACACAGAATAGCAAACGATTTTTAAAACTGAGATTATAATTTTGTTACTACTGAACAAAAAAAGAAAATATACTATTCGAAATTATAGTATTATTCTTTTACTCGGCTAGTTGATGTAAAACAAACTGGAAAAATATTACGCACATTCCACAGACAAGAGAATTTGATTCTTAGTATATTAATAGAATTCGGGGTGTCTGCGTATCGTCTCCTTATAGCCTCGGTGCAAATATTTCACCATTATCATTCATTGTTATTTTTGAAAACGTGAAATAATTATTTCACGTCATTATTAATAAATTGATGATAACCTTTTTATTTTAGGCTGAATATTCAGCCGTTATGCTTAAATCATGGGTATGATTAACGCTTTACTAACCCGTTTAATATGTTCGTGAAATGTTATATATAAATGAAGGGGAGAAAATATAATGAATATCTTTAATGTCCCACTCTCTTTCTATTATTGGCTAAAGCATGCAGATAACCTTGGAAGTCAAAGCAGATAGCAGAAATTCCCCAAACCAAGCGATTACCAGAAACTACCACTAAACCATTGTTTTAGTTTTTCATTCTAGAATGTGTCCTTATCAAGCGCAGTGAGGGAAATGGCACCTTATAATATATGGAAATTTTATCGAATTTTAAGTTAGTTTGTAAATTTAACGATCCTAGTCAACATAACATGAATCTACCTAGGTACAGCTTAATATGAAATCCAAAGCAAATAATTTCTTATCGGAAGTAAGGGGGAGCAGTTCTTTTTATTTATTTATTTATTTATTCTTAGTTTAACGTTCCATAAACACACATTGAGTCTAAGGGAGATGGTAAAGATGGTAATGAATGAAACGGTGGAATGATGAAAGCGGGCGGAAACTGAAAAACCCCGAGGAAATCCACGTACACCAAAAAGTCCATTTGGCGAAAGCTGGAATCGAACAAGAGACCCCCATGCTACAGAAGTGAGCGATTCACAACTGAAATACTGCAGCCGCAGGAAGTGAAGTTTTGTATGTAGGCCCTACTAGTATGAAATAAGAGCTTCGACTTAAAACTTTTTACAATGTATCCCGGGTCCGTTTTTTTTTTTTTTTTTTTTTTTTTTTTTTTTTTTTTTTAAGTTGAGAATGCTTGAGGAGCATTGATAGAATGAACTTAAAAAGAGTTAT
Organism: Thermobia domestica; assembly: GCF_964235325.1. NCBI lineage: Eukaryota > Metazoa > Arthropoda > Insecta > Zygentoma > Lepismatidae > Thermobia > Thermobia domestica. The sequence continues at coordinate 79,787,329 of NC_137466.1, forward strand.
TCTTTTCATATTAACTTCTACAGGTTTTATACCAATTGTTCTATGTACTTTATTATTATGCTCATTAAACAATTCTTGTAATAGCCTATATCTTTCCATTTATAATTTCTTTGAGTACTAACTTTTTTCCACATGTTTTAAGAGTTCAGTTAAAACGTTCTAGGATATGCTGTTTTACGAAGACACATGCTCAAAGTTGTAAAATTCGCAAAATATCGTCTCTCTATGACTTACGGTTCCCGAGATATGGTGCCTTAAATCTTCCGAAATTCGAACTTTTTTGACCAATATCTGGGGAACGGTGGTCAGTTGGTCAGTGGCCACCGATTAGTATTTGCTACCAAAATGTTCACCATCCTCCCTTATGTAATGATCAACATCAATATGATCTCTCTCTATGACTTACGGTTCGCAAGATATGGCTCCTTAAAAGTCCCTAAATCGTAACATTTTTAACAAATATCTCGGGAACGGTAAAAGTGACGCGAAAAATTCCATCACTTTTTTGAGATTGTTTTTTATGCTCTATCGAATGGACGGCTCAAAATTGAAAAATTCGCAAATAACACACACACAAACACACACAACCATAGAAAATTCAATAACGAACTTCTTAAATTCGTTGAAAAAATCTTACAATTGTTTAATATAAACAACAGATATCTTAATGCATCTGTAGCGATGGAAACTTCCTTATGATGTTTTCAATTATTAACATATATATATGCAATGAAACTCGTACACAGCAACAGCTGAATTAATGTATGTCGTTTACACTGAATTATGTTGTCATTTTTTCAAAAGTACTTCATAGACCCGATATATATGTATATAAAGAAAAGTGCTCACGGTCCATGTTAAATCGAAAATCTACGGAATGATCACTTATACTCGAGTAAGCCCTCGATTTAAAAATAATGGAAAGCTACGTTTGGAAATTTCCGTAAAATAATAATACAAAAAGTAGTTAAATCAAGATTTATAGGTATGTAAGAAAGAACAAAGGATCCATACTTTCTCCAAAACATTTCCAAAAAGGTTAAAGCTAAGAAAAATGGATAACATGGAAATCTTCAACATCCACTACATTCTTTAGCAGCCCATAAAGGCGTCTTCAAGAAGTCTTTGACCTAAATACACGCTCTCTATATATACGTATATAAGACACATACGAATGCATATGCTGAAGGAATCGGAGAACCGAAATAATTGCTGCCATGTAACTATGTAATCAGAGGTATGGATTACACCGTAACAACCTTGAAATTTGATTTATTTCACTTGTACGGTTAGATACGAGAGCTCACTATATACCCAGTTTGTGTAGAATGTAGCGTTCATAAGGACTGCTATACCACAACTCAAGGAGTGGATAACCTTCACGTACGCAATGCCAGAGGAATAGCTGTCGATAACATTACAGCTTTATTATTATTATTATTATTATTATTATTATTATTATTATTATTATTATTATTATTATTATTATTATTATTATTATTATACGGAGTCTCTACCATATCGAAATAGAATCTCTTAAAACAAGAAGGCAACACAACAACGCAATGCTCATTAAGAGTCTTCATCCCGGCGAAATTAAAATACCGCTAATTTTACAGTAATTATGTGATATCTTCAAATAGATAAAAGATAATCGAAATGTGGAACAAGAGCGCCCTAGACAATATTATTTTACATAAGAAACCGTTATCACGACTCACTTATCTGCTTTCGATTTCGAGCCATTTTGAAAATCGGCATTTATTTTCCGCGTTTCTAAACAGCTGAAAACGGTAAGCCACTAGGTGACTTGTGATAACGGTACCTCACGCAAAATAATATTGTCTGGGGCGCTTTTGTTCCATATTTCAATTATCTTTTATCTATTTGAAGATATCACATAATTACTGTAAAATTAGCGGTATTTTAATTTCACCGGGATGAAGACTCTTAACAAACTAATTTAAAATAAAATAAACAGTCATCTTTTGAGCAAAATCTTATTCCAAATTCCAGTTTACAACCATTACTGAAAGTACTTATACAAGATTATTACACACAGTTCAGTGTTACCTGAAAGTCTAAATGGAAGATGTTACCAAATGACACAATATTGCAAATTAAAATGGTAAAGAAGAATATCTATCTTCACTGTGTGCACTATGTAGCTATGTATCACAATTTTCGAATATGTTTTCTAAGCAGAATGTATACATTTCCATGACAATTACCTTATCACTTGTACCTTTATTTAATTTATGTATAATATATAGCACTATATAGTGGGCTTCTGGCTATTTTTAGCACTAGAAATTTAAAAAAAAAATATTATCAAGAATAGAATTCTAAAAGAAGAGCATGTCAAAGCTAGCGAATACAGTGTAATTGGATCGAGACGTCTTATATTAACGTCACAGAGCTTGAATGGAACAGTGTTACAAAGCATATGGCCTTACATTAGTTGGCAAGGTTATATGTGGCTCAGAGGAAAGACCTTTAGGTAGGCTAAGAAAAAGTGGGTGATATTAAGAACGTGGCTAACAGTTTTGATATCTAGAAATGAAATGAAATGAAATCTTTAAGTTTTACGTCCCACGATTATGCCGGTTAGGCTAAAGGAGACGGTGATGATGAGTAATGAATGAAATGGTGGAATGGAGGAAGTGGGAGGATACGAGAGAAATCCGAGGAAACCCACGCACACGGTGTTTGTCCACCATAAAGTTGACTTGACGGGGGCTGGGATCGAATCCGGGACCCTAAGCACCAGAGGTGAACGCTCTACCACTGATTTTCATTTTTTATTTTGTTCAGCTTGATGTGAGTTATCGGCAAGGTCGCCGAACCTGGGGGGCCGGGCCCCTCAAAGTTCATGTGAATGGCCCGAATTGTATTTGTGAATATACAATATTTTGCATAATTTGAATTAATTTGTCTTAAAAATCCTTATATATGCCTCCTGCATCTGAATCCCCCCCCCCCAAAGTTACAGAGAAATCGGCGCCCTTGGTTATCGGTTGATATATGTTTCATCTTTGGACAATATACGTTAGCAAAAATTAAAAGTTTAAGAGTTAATCGTAATTTTTGTCTATATCTCACTAATTCTTTTATGCACTATCGTCTTACAATTGCCTTAAGTTTGCTAGTGTCAGTTTCATTCTACGATGGAGGGTCAAATGAAAACCTTAAAAATGCAATCAAATGCCGTAAAGTTGGACGACTGCTTCAATATGTGGCAGTAATGTGCCTTGAGTTGCACTTAATGACCAACAGGTGGCAGTGTTGCTGTAAGAAAGATGAATGCGGCAGCAACAATATCAAGATGGTTACCTCACTGTCTGCATGCACTGCGTTAGAACAGCGTTGGGTGATCCGGTTTTTGAGCTGTGAAGGTGTTAAACCAATTGAAATTCATCGCAGGATGGCATCTAAGTATGATGATTCGTATGTGTCTCTGCGGTAAGTATACGAGTGCTGTAGGAAGTTTAAAAGTGGCATTAACATTTGTGGAGGAATTCCTCGACAGGGACAGGCTCACCGCGTAACGACCGACAAAAATATTGCGTTAGCGAAACAGCCTGTAAAGGAAAACAGGTGTATTACGCTGAAAGAAATCGCCAGAATCATGAATATTAGCTTTGGTTCAGCTGAACACATTGTGTATAATGTTCTGTATTTTAATAATGTGTCTGCAAGACGGGTCTCAGGTCAGTTGATTGGTGAATTGAAAGATCGTCGCGTCGACGCCTGTGAAGAACTTTTACATCGTTTCAACGTCGAGGATGATGCATTTTTGGGCAGGATAGATACAGACGAACAGACCTGGGTTCACTATCATCAGCTAGAAACCAAAATAAGGGAGCAAGGAATGGCGGCATAGCTCTTCGTCGAAAAAAAAAAAAAAATCTGCACTCAATCATCAGCAAGCTACGTCATGCTTCCTCTCTTCTGGAATGCAAAGGAAGTAATTTTGGAACAGCACATGGAAAAAGAAATGATAGTAACCAGTGCCTCATAATCAATCCTGCTGAAAAATCAACTTCGCTCTGCAGTCAGGTGTAAACGCCAAGGATTTGGGTTCTTAGGTGTCCTGTTACTGCATGACAACGCCCGACAGCATACTGCCTTTTGATCGTTGAGACTATCGATGACATCAAATTTGAGTGTCTCATTCATCCACACTATTTACCATACATTGCCTCCAGTGACTTTTACGTGTTTGGAACACTCAGAGAAGCGATGGGAGTCAAGCATTTCAATAGTGATGAAGAGATGAAAAATGTGGTGCACAAGTGGCTACAATCTCGACCAAAAGAATTCTTTCAACATGGTATCCATCACTTCCGAAGCTGTTGAATACTTGCATTCAACGTCAAGAGGACTACGTTGAAAAATAAGAGGTAACATTTCCTTTTCATTGTTACATTCTGAAATGTATTGCACTTTTAAAGTTTTCATTTGCTCTTCCCTTGAAATAAATGGAGGCGTTATCAAACAGAATAAATTTTTAGGCTGACAAAAAAAAAAAAAAAAAAAAAAAAAAAACTCTATTCTTTCGAAAATTATGCGTGAAAACTTACACTCACCCTTATCGGTTTGTACATATCTCACCTTGGTATATATATAGTTCGCGCGGAAAGTATTGACGCGACTCAAGAGAAAGCTAGAACCACAAATAAAAAGACACCGAACACATTACAAAATAAAAGTTAGAACACTTATGGGATAGTCAGTATTTTGTTGGACTTCCTTTCGTCTTCTTGTATGCTTTCAGTAGCTCTGGAGAACTCAAGACGAGGGTTTGGAGGGTAACAAGTGGCTAATTGTTCTAAACCTCCCTGATGGCAGCTTCCAGCAGAGGCAATGTAGAGATGTCCATACCCTGTAAACGTCTCTTCATGACAGACCATAGGTTCTTTATGGTGTTTAATACTGGACTATACCCTGGCCATCTTCATAAAATGAGACACAATCATATTTAAGCCAAGATACCACACTTTTGGCTGTATGACAAGGAGCTCATATTGCATAAAAAAAGATGCTCCATTTGTTTTGCAAAGGACGATTACAATACATCGTTTAATAGCTCAAAATAGAGCAACTGATTCATAGTCTGGTTTTTAGAGAGAGTAACTAACTCTCCTACACCACCATAACTAAAGGAACCCAAGACCATGATAGTGGCAGGGTGTTTTACAGATGGACATGTGTGCTGAGGAAGGGTGGAATCGTCACCAGGAAGACGGTACATTCGCTGGCAGCCAGTGCCACTAACGAAAAACGTGGCTTCATCAGTCCACAACATTTTTTTCCCAGTTATTAACAGTCCGATCATCACATATATATATTTATTTGCAAAAAGCCAGTCTTTTCTTACGATGATCCTCTGTAAGAAGGCGTTTCCGGGAGTTCTGTAACTTCGTAGCCCTAAGTTGTCATGAATTTTCTCCTGCTCCATCCGTAGGAACACATTACCAAGCAATAAAGGGTTGTTTTCTTTTAATTCCCCAGCTGTTAAAGAAGGTTGCTTCTGCAGCTACCTTTTCATGACCTTTAGCGTTCTTTGAGACAATTTCCTAGACCTGGACGGGGCATTTTGACTTATCCTTTCTCCTTAAAACGCTTCATCAAATGCTGTACTGTTCTCAGCTTCAGACCCGTTTGCCTAAAGATATCTTCACCGCCTCAGTTTCACCAGGCATCAGAACGCAGTAAGGCATCTTGTCACAAAGAAATGAGATCGCAACACACATAGAGCAGCATCAAAATTACATGAAATACCAAGAGCACGTGCACACTCCAAGTAATCCTGTCGACCCACCAGAGCAAATTGAAACTTATTACTCTACAGCAAGTAACAGAACAGGCGGGTGTTTCCTGAAAGCAAGCGACAATACGCGGTGTCATTAAGGAAGTACGCGGATGGTGTGTAAAAACGCGAAAAATATTGACACTAAGCTTTAGGCGTCAATACTTTCTGCGCGCACTATATATATAAATTAGTTGAATGCTAATTATATTGTTGAATATAAATTTAATATTGCTTATGGCAACGCTGACACATATTTTTTATTGTTTTTTTTTAATATAACAATATCGTAAAAAACATATTTAGCGAAAGCTTTTTATTATGTGGACTTAACTAAATAACTTTAAAAGGGCAAACGACTTTCACCTTTAAAATCACCCACAAGATTCACATTCTTAAACGATAAATCTTTCTTCTTCTTTAACATGTGCACAACATAGATACTGCATGTTATGTTATATTGCATCTTTCTCCTTGCACTCAAACTTTTTTTTTTTCTTTAATGCATCGTAAACGAAAGAAGAAAAAAATGTACATTGTGTGACCCTTATGATGCCTGTACATAGACTACATGGTTTTGTACTTCATGGACACTTTTCAAGATTTTTTTCCCCCTCCTATCTTCAGTGGTAATGTATTTCGACAACAAAATCTATAACATGTCATCATAAAAAGCTATCATCATACCTAACTTTTTTGCATCAATAAGTGCAACAGACTTTTAGGACACCAAACCAGATGAAAAAAGAGAGGAAAAGAAAACAAGAGAGAGCGAAAGAGAACGAAAGAGACAGAGAGAAACTAGTCATTTTAATGTTATGTATGTTTAGCCTTATCATCAACAATAACTGCAGTTCTAAAAATACATTCAAAGAAATCCTATTAATAACAATGTTGCGTCAAAAGTTGTTTAAGCTCTCTAAGATATACGATAAATGGCAATAAACCACGCTTGAGTTGGCAGTATTAGCGAATATACCTCTTTACTGTGTCATACGAACCGAATCATAAGAAGGTTTATATATTTTATGAAGCATATGCATGTATGTTGTAAATCAACATTGTATTCTCCCTGCATAGATAACAATATATGGACTTTAAAAAAACATGTAGATAGATGGATAAAGCCTTATAATGCCGATGTTAAGTACACTGTATATATAGGTTTCTGCCGAGTCCAATCTAATAAACAAATTTGTAATACACATACACACGCATATACACAGAGAGAAGGGGGGAAGGGTTGGTTACTACTATGAGGTTAAGAAAAGCTGACGTCTTACAGATGGGTGCACGTCCTGTAAACAAAACGAAGGGGAAGATTGATTGTCAATTGCTGCAGAATTCTTTCACATTATTTCTAGGCAACCGAGGTTATTAAGGTTGCTTCTTTTCCAAAACAAAATTTAAGGACACTTCATATAGCTAATGGGAGGAAAAGTGTACTAGCGGTTCTTTTTCACATAATGATGTAATTTAAGTGATTTTAGTGAAGAGCGAATCATATTTATCTAATTGAGAAAAAAAAAAAAAGATGAGACAAGTTAAATCACGTAGGACCTGTGTCATATACGTATATAGCAAAAAAAAAATATGACCAATTCAATAGATTTGGGTCGTTCTTGAGACATTTAAACTGAAGTCATCCCACTACCACCAGTTGTGTTCTATTGTACTCCAGCATTATAAACTATAACTCAACATCGCAATTTCCACTATAATAAACTACGTAAGAACATAGACACGCGAATTCCATTGTATTGTACCCTGCAGGTTTTCCATAGGCACTGAGGACGATGATGTGTACGTCCTTTTGACTGTCCAACTGCGCAGAAATATATTAGGTTGATATTCAGGGATTCTGACAGGCGTGTCATGAAAGACAATAATCTGAATTCTCAATTCCTACTTCATATCATGATAACGCTCACGGAATGTGAGGACGCTTTGTCTATGCTGATTCACATCTGCTTCTTGTTGGCTCTGTACAAACGAGGGATATATTTTCAAGAGATTGAGGGTCATTATGAATTTGCTGGAAGTTGCAGCAGTCACTTCCACGTTTCAGTACACCTTACAGACCTCCAAATTCTCGTAACCATGTTCAGCAACATTCAAGATTTCCTGATAGAAACGTTCTCTGTATTGGCAGTAAAACGCGGTACACCTCTTGCAAGAGGTGTCACAATGTGTAATTGGCCCAATTTTACAATTACGATAAATCTAGAGATCATTCAGTGTGACAACCGTCTTCCACTATGATCCACCTCCTAATCGACTTTACTACAGTTTACGACAGTATGTCTTACGTTTATCAATGTCACTTCGGACTGATATTAGATTGCGTCAGATATAATCTCTGGGTCATGCCACATCAAGGTGATGGATCCTTCTGGCCTCCCAGTTGATAAAATTCACGAAACATACCAAACAACATTTTACTGGTAACCTTGAGTGGACCCCTTTTGTTATCATGTGTTTCTGTATGGTCCCATTTATGTTTGCCTGGCCACAACATCTTAAGCTGTGGTCACTCCGATTGTTAATGATTTCGCCCACACTGTTTTCACTGTTCGGTTGTACAAAAATTGTACATTTAAAAGAGCATTGATGTACCCCTTCCAATAACGTTCAATTTCGGAAGCAATTCATGCATACCAGCACGATACTGCGGCACCTACAAAATGAACAGCACAGTGATAACATCTGGCGAAACTACTCAGCTGACAGTACCTTTGTCAAATCGCTGGGAAATAAACCGAACAACTTTCTGTAAATTGAATTTCATGCTCTTATCATGATATTACAAATATATTTCTTTGACATAAATACTTTGTATGTTTGATGGCACACATCTCTCTTACTAGTGAAGGTATCAGTTAGTTCATCAATTTTCAAGGAAGCATGGCAGCTCAGTGGTGTTGGACATGACCTGGTCGGTGCAAATTGATTTGAAGCTCAATGTCCATCTTCAGCACTAAAGCTGTATGAGGCATGAATCTAAAGTTTAACATGGAATTCTCCAAACCAAATGATCTCCCATATGTGAATCAAAGCTGGGTCTCTTGTGTCGAAGGTGAGTATGGTAATCATAGAGCCACGAGTGAGATCGGTACCCACATAGTACAAGTATGTCCATGGGATGTCCGAGACTGAACCCGCAACGGACGACGGGACATCCCGGGATATCCGAATGTGCTCCCGGGACATCCACAGGATTTCCGCGGGATATCCAGATGTCCGCTAATATCCCGGGATACGGGATATTCAACGGGACCACGAAGGGATGTCTATTGGTTTTCTCTCGGACCTCCTGTCCCATCTGGGACGTCCCGTGGACATCCTACATGGGAATCCTTCAGGACGTCCCGTGCAGGAAGTCCATGGGATATCTTCTCATTGTCCCGACAATCCCGGGAACCGAATGGGATGAGTGATATCAAAATGGGACATCCCAGGGACGTAGTGTGCTATGTGGGTATGGACTTCTAATGTAGGCAACGTCATTCCATAGATTTTCTCGTTTTGGTATACATTCATTCCATCATTCCTGTTAAAATTCTTAGGCATTTTACAGTCTTACTCAAAAAAATTTTTGGTCATCTTGAATTTGGAAGCCCATCTTTCTGTTTGTGGCAACCGTAAACAGAAAATTCTCATACTTTAGCTTTAAATAGATTCTAATTGACCAAAGAAAATCTACATTTGTTTAATGCCGATTGTAGGTAAGAGTAAATAACTTTTCAAAGAGAAATAGGTGCCAGGTATTTTCCGTCTACTAAAGTAAAACTGATAACTAAAATATACCCATATCATCACGTTTTTCATTGAGACAAGCGAGATGACGGCATTCATAATGGTTAGTAGGATATTACAAACTAAGTACGGAAATCCGGGTTCGATTCCCAGTGGGATCTCATGTTGTTCGGATTCCAGTAGGTCCACGTCGCATATAGCCTCGCTGCTGAACGGGACGTTAAACTCAAAATCAACTCAACTCGAGAACAATACATATCGCGCTTCGCAGATGATTATAGTCGCTGTGTGAGTCAATGCTACAATACAAACAGCGAAATTGACCTGTGTTGACCTGCAGATTCTAAATAGTGTAGACAACAAAACCGTAGAAAATTTGAGAAGGGAAAAGTGAAAGAGGAGAAAGATAGTTACACATCGAAATATGAAAAGATCACGCTTTTTTTTTTCAGCTGCGTTTCTTTGTTTCCAATTGAAGACCGGTTAAGAATAACAACAACACTATGAAAATATGCAGTAAAAGGGCGAAAGAACTTATTCGGAGAGTAGCCTAAAGAAAGAACGAAAAAAAGGTAAAGAAGAATTCCTACAAATGAAAGGAGTTGCAAAATATTGCCCATACGGGTCACTACAGGGTGAAGGAGAACCCTCAGCATGACACACAAGAATAACAGCGTTACAGGTTAAGTCAAAAAGAAATAAGAATTAAAACTTAAACGAAAACAGAACCTGTTTTTGCAGTATGAGCAACATGACAGGTTTGTGTAATGCATAAAATATTATGAACATTCACTGTAAGACTATTCCTTAATACTACGTAATCGTAGTTAAAGTGCCAAGAGTACAGAATCTCACATTTAAACCAAAGCCTATTTTATATTATGAACCAATATCTTTTAGGTTATAACGGGCAGTGGTGTATCGAACGGAGGGGGAGGGAGTAGTAACCCCTTCCATTGAGTCTTTCATATATTATTGAAATGGAAAGAATTTCAATTTTCTTAAACCTAGGAACTCCATCCAGAGAAGACAAAGAAACGAACGATATTATTATTATTATTATTATTATTATTATTATTATTATTATTATTATTATTATTATTATTATTATTATTATTATTATTATTATTATTATTATTGAAATTAAAGGTTGTCGTATATTCAGGCCCGTAACCAGAAAACTAAGATAAGGGGGGGGCATAGAGATTACTTTTGGAGTCTATCTTGAGTTCATCTTCCATTTATATATACACACATGCCAACAAAGAACTGAAAGTTTCAGGGTGCTTGAAGATGGTTGTAGGAAGACTTAGCCCATGGGCGCCCGAAGGGGAAATCAGGGGGGACCAGGACCCCCCTGGATCACGAAAATGTATTAAATTTCTTAAAATTTTCTTAATACAAATAAAAAATACCAAACGTAATATGGCAACCAGAGAGATGGTCCCCCGTAGAAAACTTTCTTTTGGGCGCCCGTGACTTCAGGACGTCCAAAATTACTCCTTCAGAAACTAATGCTCTGTGTGTATGTTATGCTCAGAGAAGCTCAGTGAGAAATATTCTGGAGAAATGTGTCCAGTACTAGAGCTGGGTTCACGTTTAATGTGATAGACGGGACAAATAAATAAATATACGTTAAAATTTTTGGAAGTAACTGAACAAAGATGTTTCTATTATTTTACTAAGCATCAAAAAAAGAAAAAAGAAAGAAAAAGAAAAAGAAAGAAAGAAAGAACACTAGGGCGAGCTACGCAACATTATCTCTTTGGTTTGATGATTCCTGTTCTCTCGGCTACATTACAGTAGATGATTATCATTCATTTTATCTGAGAAGTCTTTCTGACAATATAAGTATCGAGTACAATAGTAACAATAATACGTAATATTTAGTTCCTGATATTGGATCCACCTAACAGTACATAAATAAAGAGAGACATGTAGATTTAAAACTACCTTAATTCCCTTAGTTGCTTAGCCGACAGGGGACCCAACTGGCCCTCTGAGTTTGAGAAACACATGCTTTTTAAATAAATTTTATATTAATATAGTAATAAAAAAAACATAAAACACTTAGGTTGGTGAACAATTTTGTCTCTCTCTCTCTCTCCCCGGTAAAATGTGAAATAACGCTACTGCTTCGTAGGTGTTGCCCCTGCAGGAGATGCAGAAAAAATTTCAAGACAATCATTCGTGGTAATTAGGGAAGGTTAAAATTCCCATTATATATATATATATATATATATATATATATATATATATATATATATATATATATATATATATATATATATATATATATATATATATAAGATAAGTGTGTTTTCTTTGTGTGAGTGTGAGATGGTTAGGAAGATTCACACGAAGTGAAGAAGGTCCCCAAAAAGTATCCTTTGTCGACAATACGAATTGCCAAAACAAGAGGAAACGAATATACCATAAAAAGCAGAAACAAAGAAGAGTTAGAAAAAATACTATAGAAAATGCTGTATATATAACGAAACTAGCTTCGGAATACAACAAAAGAAAATTTAATACTAGTAGTCTGAAAAAGGTACCAGAAGCATGGAGGGAATGCAGTAGTAAAACAAAAGAAGAGAGGAAAAAGGATGAATAAAAAAAGAAAACTAAAGAATATTTTTCTATGCACATAAAATAAGAAAAAATAAACTGTAAAACTGTTTTCCATTATCTTCTATGTAAAACAAACCCTGAAGGCATGCAATTCACTTAGGAGTCCTCTGTCTGCGAAGCCCTAGACACAAGAATCTTAAGCTAAGGTCTTCGCAATGCTTAAAATATGCTGCTACGGAATGTTTGTCTTTAATGTGAGCTGTGAATCATCGTACCTTTTTCTTCATTATTTTCATTTTTAAAGCTACATATGAGTTTAGCTTGAAAATCAGTCAATTACTTCATTATTTAAAGCTTAATGTTTCTATATCTTAAACTGAATTCAAAAGACCAGTTCGATTAATTTCACTCTTTGGAATAATTAATAGGGTATTCCCACACTATTCACTGCAGAAATAATTATATAATATACTAGCAGCGTTCACCCCGCTTCGCTGCGGTCACCCCGGAACGCAATAAACGTTGTTACTTAGATAATTTTTACTTTTTCGCTTTCAAGTGATATGATAAAAACCATAGAAGATTGCATTAAATGTTAACATTATATCGCCTGTCATTTATGTTAACCCGCCCCGCTTCGCTGCGGTCACCCCGGAACGCAATAAACTTTGTTACTTAGATAATTTTTACTTTTTCGCTTTCAAGTGATTGCAGTAAATGTTAACATTATAGCGCCTGTCATTTATGTTAACCCGCCGAGTGACACGGTCATGCGGGTTGCATATAAATACGTTTATTTTTACCTATGATGATCTAACAAAGGATTTGTACGTTATGGACACTTGAATGCTCAATTATCTCAAGACACTGGTAATTAAAAATTAAAGTGATATGATAAAAACCATCTAGGGTCCAAATCCTAATAACCCCCCAAAAATAAAAGAAATTGGTTCAGCCGTATTAGCGTGATGAGGGAACAAAGGATTTGTACGTTCTCTTTTATATATATAGATTAACTGGAGTAGCTTCAAAATTCAATATATTAAAGTTATTCGCGTTATACATCACAGAAAACATATGCCCCTGTTGTTCAGCGTGCTAACTTGTTATATTCTGGGGGGCGCGGTGGCTCAGAGGTAGAGCGTTCACCTCCTGTGCTTGGGGTCCCTGGTTCGATCCCAGCTCGTGCCGTGTGGGCTTTGTGGTGGACAAACACCGTGCTCGTGGGTTTTCTCGGGGTTCTCCCGTTTCCTCCCACTTTCTTCATTCCACCATTTCACTCATCTCTCATCATCACCGTCTCCTTTAGCCTAACCGGCATAATCGTGGGACGTAAAACTATAGATTTCATTTCATTTGTTATATTCTGTCATATCTTCATTATAATAAATAAATAAATACATAGATATTAACTCGTGGCCATAACAACGAGTAAAATGCAGAAGTCAACATACAAACTTGGAATAATCAACAAATAATTCAACATTAATCAGTACATTTTAAACTAATTTTCCTTTTTCTTTTTCTTCTAGGTAGTGCAACGCTTAAAAACATTGTTTGCACTAAAGCTGAATATACATAGACGATAGTTATCATTGCACACTTTATTTATCAATTCAGGAAAGATGATTGGTTTTGTAAACGTTAAACGATGAATAAAAAATGAAAAGGAAAGAAAACAGTACCAGATTTCAACGAATTTAGTTTCATCTATCATACTCCTCGAAAGCGGTATTTGTAGATGTACACTCATGTCCAAAATGATTGTCGCATATCTATAACTGTGTTCTTGTAAAAATATAATTTGATAACAATATTGCAGGGTACTTTTAATACTGATACTATGTGTATAATCGGGAAATGTATATTTGTGGTAAATTTCATAGGAAAAGAATTATAAATACGAAAATTAGAATGAATAAAACAAAATGTTGCTAAAAGGACAAGAAAGTTTTATTTTCGTTTTATTGTTCTTATTTACTGCTCTTTTGACATGAAATTTTCCCCATACATGTCTTTGCCGATTATACACACACTAACATTATAAGAAATACCATGCGAATTCGTTATTAAATTATATGCCTAGAACAACATATTTATAGACATGCGACAATAATTTTGGACATGAGTGTACATTCGTGAGTTCATTCTTCGCCCTCCACATGCGAAGACTAACTTTTAAAAGTTGAACTTACTATGAACTATAAAATTTCCAAAATAGGTTTTCGCATTTTCCCCTTGTCCTCAGAAATAAGAGTAGGGCCTACTTTACTATGACCAACTCTATGGCTTATGCAACCCAGAGGTTCAATGCCGTATTCACAAAAGCTCTCCTATTGAATTTTGTCGTTAGCAAACTGGATCCAGTTTCTACTTTTTGTTCCGATTTCTGCAAGATCCTTCTTAATAGTATTCTCATCTACACCAAGGTCTTCCTAATGGTCTTTTTCCGACTGGGTTTCGTTTAAAATTCGGAAAGCGTTTCTGCGTGGGCTCATTTCAACACATTTGGATTCATTTAAGTACATCTCAATTAATCTAACAAGCTTTTTCAGTATTCAAAATTCGGTAAGAATGTTATAAAATGTTTCCCTCTTACCAAAATGGATTAATAAGTCTTCGGCTTGATACACTTAGAAATAAGATTCAGCGTTGGACGTTTAATATGTTGTGTTGTAGTCTTTAGTACGCTTACACGTAAAATCTCAAGTACCTAACTCAGTTTTTTTTTCTAATTGCAGGGATGGGAACGAATTGTTTTGTGCCATTTGCTGAAAATGGAGCCTTCTGAGTACCGTGCAGTGATAAATTTCCTATTGATCAAACAACTAAACACAAAGCAAATCCATGGAATATTGGTGAGTACGTTCCATAATTCTTCCCCATCATATTCAACTGTAAAGAGATGGTGTCACTAATTCAAGCTTGGCACAGAGTCATGTATGGACGGACCACATACCGGTTGCTCATGCACAGTGACGAATGAAGAGAACGTAATCAAGATCCATGATATCGTTATGGCTGATCGAAGAGTGACTATACGCAAAATCGTAGAAGAGACTTAACGTATCATATGGTAGAATGCAGTCAATATTGGTCGATGTTCTATACATATATCTTCTTG
Organism: Thermobia domestica; assembly: GCF_964235325.1. Taxonomy (NCBI): domain Eukaryota; kingdom Metazoa; phylum Arthropoda; class Insecta; order Zygentoma; family Lepismatidae; genus Thermobia; species Thermobia domestica. The sequence goes on from NC_137466.1 coordinate 79,802,592, forward strand.
ATGGATGCCAAGAATGTTTGTTGTTCATAGATCAGAAGAGACAGCGAGTGGTTTGTTCCCAAGAACTTTTGGCCAGGATAAAGCGTAATCTAGAAAATTCTTAGAAGCAATCCGTAGCCATGGATGAGACTTGGGTCTATCACTTCGATCATGAGTCAAAACGGAAATCTCTGAAGTAGAAATATTATGGTTCCCCATGCATCCGTAAGTTCCGCGTCGTACCCAGCGCCGGGAAGATAATGGCATCAGTCTTCTGGGATGCTAAAGGAATTTGATTCATTGACTATTTGCCACATGAACAGACCATCACAGGTGACCATTACACCAACTTAATCCGAAGCTTGTGCAAAACCATCAAGTAGAAAAGAGGAGGAAAGTTGTCAGGCAAAGTGCTCTTCCATCAGAACAATGCTGCGGTCCACCAGTCAACAGTTGTACTGATAGCCATTCATGATGCTGGCTTCGAATTCGAGCACCCAACCTATTAATCAGACTTGGCTCCAAGTGATTTCACCTATTTCCGAATTTGAAGGAGCAACTACAGGAAAGAGATTTGACAATAATGATATCATGTGTGGGAGAATTTTGACAGTTTCAACGAAAGTTTTTATTTATTTATTTATATTTTTTTGAAGGATATGCAAATGTTGGAACATCAATTGGCCAAGTGTATTGAGGTCTAGGGAGACTACGTTGAGAAATTAAAAAAAAAAAATGAAGATCGCGCATCTTTTCTTGGTACTCTAAGGCCGAAAACTTATTGATCCTCCCTCGTCACAAAGCCTTAGACTTTTCTGAAATCTATGAATAACTAACGTATCGGAATATCGTAATTCTATTTCTTTTCGAGGTTTTGAGGAATAGTAAATATTTCCTCGATTTCACCTAAATCCGCACATATAACCTCCAATAATTTCATCTGCATATGTGGTTAATCTTGCTAACGATATATTTAAGAGACTTCTATAGAATGTTGACAGAAATGAGATGTTTCGATAGTTATTACAATCAGTTTGTCGTTCTTGTGAATTGGAACAATTATTGATTCTTTCCACTCTTGTGGGAATTCCTCCTTGTTCCAGACGAGGAGAATGATTTCCTGTATCTTGTTCGACAGCTCCTCCCCTCCGGCTAAAACTAACTAACCAGGAATTTCGTCTACACATGCAGTTTTGCTTTCTTTAACTTCTTTTGTATTTCTTTCTGTTCAATTAGGCTAAGGAATATATGGTTCTGCTATATGCATTTCATTTTCTTCATTCTTCATGCTTTTTTTTTTTTTTTTGCTGCGTGTTGATCAAAGTGTCAAAGAAATCTTGACATTCAAATTACTATCCGTATCTATGAGAATTACGTATGCCGTCCACTTTCTTTAATATATACCCGTGAGGTTGAAAGCCTTTCTTATCTTCGTAGATGCCTTTATACATAAGCTGGGTATTTTCATTTTACTATTATCTTCAAGTTCAACAATTTTAGCTTTCAAATCACATTTTTTTTCGAAAAGTTTTTTTTTTTTTTTTTAAAGTTTCCCGCCTGATATCAACGAAATTTTGTACAGTTTTATCGTTTGGATTTTCTAGCCAACGCAATTTTGCCTATTTTCTTCTCTCTGCTAGGTTAGTGAATTACTAGTCAAACCACGGTTTGGTCGTTCGTATTTCCGCACGCCCTAATTTTTTTTTCGTTTGTTGAAATTTTAACGCTAATTCCTAATTTCAACCCAAATACACTCTTGGTACTATTTGAGTCCAAATTCATCTCCCATTTGCATGAGGATGAGGGGAGAGGATTCGAAAGGCAGTGACATTACGGATTTTTATTATTATACTTTCATAGCAATGCGTATCTACGGGGGGAGGGGAGGAAGAGGTTCAAATAGTTCCCATAATCCTATTCTCCTCGTTCAAAGAAAGGCCGTTTCAGCTAGTATTTTATAATAGATATTATTACCGACAACATTTATTGTATATATATATTATATATATATATATATATATATATATATATATATATATATATATATATATATATATATATATATATATATATTTTTAAACATAGCAAAACCTCCATGAAGTACCCATTTCGTATTCCCATTCAATACATTTAATACCACACGGAATGTTTGATTGTCGCTTTTTTTTTTTTTTTTTTTTTTTTTTTTAAGCAATGGAGAACATGGCTCTTACCAACCATCATATTGGACTAAGCGACTATCTGTATACGTCATTCTACTTGGGAATAAGGAAACACAGAAACTTATATACACTTGTGAAATAATGTTTCCTCCTTTTAGGCTCGTCTCAATTGGATTTAAAAAAAAAAAAAACAATTTTAAAGTGATATATTTTTCCTCTGGTTACTAAGCTGTTTTTAATATTTCTAGTTGTTACCAATTAGCAATGCTCTCTGTAGTCTGCAAGGTAGCGCTGCGATCTGTCAAATTAACAATAATTACAGATTATTATCGAGTAAAATTAGAATTAATAATTTGAGTGAAATTAATAATCTTTAGAGCTTTATCAAGGATGTAGCTTTTTCTAAAGTATAAAATGATAGTGTGTCTTAAAATTGATGGAATATTCATTAACGTCTGCAAGTGAGTATCTGTATAATGAACTAATATTTCGTAAAGTTGTATTCCAAAGTGTAGTTTCATATTATATACTGGCGTTTGGACAAATGACGCGGGTATTTCATATATGTGGTAAGGTTTCAATTTATTCTAGCTATTCGGTATCTTAATTTCTGGTTTCGCACGAGTTTTCGGATCACAAAGGAAACAATGTACACTGTTTTGCTGGCTTAGCGTACCCTACCCATTTCTGTTTGGTCGATTCCTATTTCACCGGCAAAAGATTAATATTAAAGATTAGGTCAAGATTTACTCTAGAAGAAGGATGGTTGAAGACTCCTAAGGTATTGTAGGTATTGACGTGTTTTTAAAATTTCTATCATTATTGATCTCGGTTTGTTTATTGGTGTATACTACTTTCTTATATTGTTTCTTCTTTCTTTTTTGCTTTGGCTGTGTATTCCATGAAGACTTAGTTGAGTCGAAATCCATAATTTGCTTTTTAAAAAAAAAAAAAAAAAAAAATGTTGGATGAGTTATTTCCCCATGTCCTAAACGTTGTCAACACCTAGTGGCTCACTTGCTGATAAATGTCGATCCTCGATATAGCGACACGTCGAAGAATTGCCGCTAGTGTGCCACTGGAGGCAGGGTTTCGTCTAGTCGAAACAAATATCTAGAGTCGGGATGATGAAGTTACCACCGCGTAGCAGCGAGGACTTCATTTTGGTCCGTGCTCCTCCGAAAGTGACTATAGGAGAACTGTGAAAGAACGTAAATAGACGTGCGTCATTTTTTTTTATAAAATTATATGGCGAACGCATTTGATCTCATCCCAAACGGTTATCGTCGAATATACATGGTTAAAGGAGTACTCTGATTGGCCAAATTAAAAAGACCTCGATTTACCTCTCTTCAAGGGAGTTTTTTTTTCATCGCCTCCGTGGCGAAGCCGGAAGAACACACGGCTAGTAATTATAAGGTTGGTAGTTCGCGCGCACTCCGGCGTAGTTTTTTTTTTTTTTTTTTTTTTTTTTTTTTTTTTTTTTTACTTTTTCAAAATGTTTTTCTTTAGACTCTAATGTAAACAAATTACGCATATAGGCGTTTAACACATTTTGGGGGAGTAATTTTGTGGTTCATTGGAGTTCCGTCGTGTCTCTGCCGCTGGTGGTATAATTTTCAAAACAGAAGTCGGACCACCGCGGATCGTCGATGCGGGGCCGCAGCCAATTTTTGGCGAGATGTCGCTAGTTGTCCTTCAGTGGTCCACTGACGCTTACGGCATGGGGTTCTTTTATAATTTTTCTTTTTTAAAAATTATTAGCTAAGTTAATGAGTGTTCCCATGATAGTTTTAGGAGTATTTACTAGTTCGTCAGCGACTTCTTTCAAATGATACCTCTTTCATGGAATGCCAATATCATTAGTCCAATAACAAATATTTTGGTGACATATTTAATAGTCCCTGATGTTATTTAATCTCTAGAGGTTGTATTGGTCTTTGATAGACTTTATATGCTATCACAGTTCTTTCGATTTGTTCTATCTTTTTGAGATGAAACATTGGAGACCTATAAGTTAAGAGGACTTCATACCTCCACAAAAACGCGCAGAACAGACCTTCCGTTTTGAACATTTTTCTCAGTTACGACTAAAGATAAAACTATGGAGTCTTTTTTATATTCTTCACAAAACATGTCGGCACAAATCCTTTAGAACAAAAATTTAAAAATTTTCATCCTTAATGAGTAAATTTGGTATAAAAATGGGGAATAAACGTCATTTTCACATGCAATTATCTCCAGAACCCCACATGCTAATAAAAATCCGTTTTGAAGGAATTGTGCATTGATCTTTGCACTTGACACTCGCACTATAACTTGTAAAGTCAGTTTTGATATATCGATACTGTACGTGGAAAACGAAACCCTTGTAACAGCGTAAAGTTTCTCTGCACTGTAGCGACATCTTGTGCTTAAAGTTCGACAGGGCCTAAGCCCCACCCACAGTAGAATTCGGAGGGATACAATAAAGTAGTTTGCGAGGGAAGATCCGCATGCGACGTCTGCTGGCAAGGAAAAGCAGCATTATTGTGTGTATTGTGTGACAGGTGTAATATTTTTTGACGTGTGCATTTCAAGAGTTTACTGAAGTCCCCAGCATGAAGCCAAGGAAGAAAGTAGGGATGTATCTACATGAGCGCAGAAGCAAGGCCAAAATAAGAAAGATTTTTGCTTATACATTTGCTTTTTGCTCATTGCAACAGAGATTCTACTCAAAGATTTTTGCCCTACACCAACTCTACTAGCAATTTGTCGTTGTGTATATCTTCCTTCCGCCAGAAGCGTTTTGATAACTTCCACTTTTGGAACTATTACTTACACAAGTAAAATAAATCAGTATATTCTGTACCCCGAATTATTATTAAATATTTAAAATTTGACGAATTCTGTTATTACTTTTATTCCAGATATGGAGATAATTGGTTAAAATCTTGTACCTAGAATAGTACCTTAGGTACTTTGATTAGTCAGTACATGTACAGTACCTATCTTGGGTAGTACTTTGGCTATCTATTACCTGTACCTGTTACCGATACAAATTTGAGTCAGTGCCTTGTACCTGTACTAAGTTATAAGAAATCGTGCCTAACCCAATAGTGATTATCTTCTGCAGATATTTCTGCGTCTGGGTTCTTCGGCGATTACACAACCCGGGAAAGTGGAGGTGGAAAGAATATAAAAGAAGAGAGCCCTCTCGTGGCTAAGCGGTTAGGGTACGCGCCTTTGGCGTGGGAGACCCGGGTTCGATTCCCGGCGGGAGCTCATGTGGTTCGGATTCCACTTAATCAGTAGGTCCACGTCTCATATAGCCTCGCTGCTGAACGGGACGCTAAATTAAAATCAAATCAAAAATATAAAAGAAGAGATCCGTGTCCCCCAAATGATTCCCTGGATCCAACAAATGACCGACTTCTAAAACATTATCCTAAGATTACTTTGCTTCAGTTATTAAAAAATAACAAAGTGTACATATAATTAATAATTTACGGAAGTTGCAGCTTCTTTAACCCAAATGAAAAAAAAAAAACTTGTGCTTCAATTATATCCAAATTTAAAGGAAAAGGTTTAGATAATGGAACTATATTATTGCATACCATTTATAAATTTTCGAGTGTGTAATTCTTCTTTAGATTTGTGTCAACATAAACTGCATAATAAACATATGGACTTTGAAAAATACTTTTTTTGACAGCAGATTACACAATTTATTTGACTTATTGACAGTTTGAAGACAAACGTTTTAACAAGGTACTATAAATACTGCCATAAAACAATGGTACTAAACTGCTTTATAAGTACTTTATATTTTTATATGCTATAACTAGTGTTTTAAAAAACATATTTTTTGTTGGATGGAAAATTTGATGAAAAACGCTTTTATTCTGTTTCGCAGGGTTTTTTTTTTTTTTTTTTGCTACTTGGTGTAAAACAGGAAGTGAGATATAGCTGTTAATAAAAAATATATGGTGTTTTTTAATCACGAATAATAAATAAATATGTTTGTCAGTAAATCTTAGTCTTATGTAGATAGGTTCTGTGTACAAGGGCTTAAATTGAAATAGTTATACACAAATTTATGTTTTTTCCGGGGTAGTAGTTCTTGGTTAAGCATAATAAAAAAAACTACCTGGTACATAATATTTATGGAGAAAAAAAAGAAAAAACTAAAAAATATAGATTTTTTCGGCCGGAAACTAAAATTTTCCGTTTTTTCAGGCCTCAAATTTTTTAACCTTTGTATATAGTAGCTGCCCCTCCTAGATAAACCTGCTGGCTACACCCCTGTTCTAGTGTAATGTAATCCGATCTACATTCATCCCCCACCCATAGGCATAACTACTATGGCACAAAACTAAAGGGACCCATAGACGATCCATGGTTTGTACAAACATTAAGTTTGTGCAAACACTGTGTTTGCGCAAACTCTCTGCCATACACAATTCTACTGTTTGTACAAACTTCAGTTCAATTTTGAGTTTGATCGCGTAAATATGTCCACTGAAGCAGTTTGTTTACCTATAATAATGGCTTGTGCATGGAAGGGGAAAAACCCGCGAAACCAAAAAGGAAGAACAGGTTGTGGATGAGAGAGTGGTTCAAGAAACGGTCTAGTTTAGTCATCAAAATTTAATTGCCGACAGGCACGTAGCCAGGATTTCGTAATGGGGGAGGGCCATGATATGAAATACGGTGGTCGATCATTCTAAACTTTTTTACTGGAACATATATTGGTTTGTTTAGCAAGGATTTCGTAACGGGGGCGTGACTTGAAGGCCCAGGAGCCCGATCAATCTAAAGTACTTTACTATCAACATATATCGGTTTGTTAGGACAATAAAATGAGGATATGTTGTCAAGTATTTAATAACAAACTATGAAGAAATCTCAAGTAAAATAATAATAATAATAATAATAAAACGTATTGAAGATTTTACAATATTTACGTCCTTCCTCAGTTTATTCAAATATAACAATTTTCCTTTCATTATGACCTCAACTATTATAAGAAGTACATATTCACTATTATAAACAGTACATACTCAATAATGTCTTGTAACGTATTTTACAATATTTGCGTTCCTTCGTTTCCCGGCGGGAGCTCATGTGGTTCGGATTCCACGTTAATCAGTAGGTCCACGTCTCATATAGCCTTGCTGCTGAAAGGGACGATAAACTAAACTCAACACAACTATATTTGCGTTCCTTTCTCTGTTGAATCAAATGTTAACAGAACTTTCTTTCCACATAAATTTTTGTTATGATTCCGTCAACTACTGTCTGTTCCAAATAACATGTCAAAAGAGCAGTAGAAAATTGTTTTTGAAATAACATGTTTGATACTGTAAGGATGCGATGAAAAATTATGATTTTAAAAAAATGTCCACGCAATTACACAACGGCACTATGCTTTCGGAAGCTTGAAATCTCCCTGACTAGTAGCAGAAATTCTGACAATTCCGTAACTTTTATAGAAATTGCAAATTCCCTGTCTCTTCCAGGATATCTCGCTCACCTCGCCACCATGTATTGCAAGTAATACAAATTTCCTCATGAGAAAGAGTAACCAAAAGCTTCCTGTAGTTTATTTTTAACGCTGATCCTTTTTTTCTCATTTCATTTTGTTTAATATTCCTTTTTTTTTCATTTCTGGACTCAAAGGAGGGATCCTGACCCCCCTAAACCCCCCTTGGCTACATGGTTATTGCCGAGCTTGAGATAAGTTCGACTGTGGTCTTATTTACGAATGGATTCAACTATGTTTGGTGAAATATTGGAAATGGGTACTCCTCTTATTCGAGAACAGGATACAAATATGAAAGATGCAGTATCTCGCGAGCAGAGGTTCTTTGACACTTTGCATTATCTTGCGTGCGGAAACACGTACGAGGACTTAAATTTGAAACAGCCATTGCATCTCAGACGCTTGGACAAATTATTATAGAAACGTGTTAGGCCGCATTTTTCAGATTCCTGTTTTTATAATCTTCACTCTTTACCTTCCACAGTTCAGGTAAATTTCGATAAAGTTCAATAAATTCTTGCCAGAATTCTTGAATCCTATTCATTAACGCCACAGCGCGAGAAATAATCGTTTCTACATAAGGTCTCCTACCTATAGGGCCCATACACGGTCCACGGTTTGTGCAAACAAGGCTGTTTGTGCAAACAATTTGACCGTGTATGGTGCTGTATGAACTGTTTGCTCAAACATTTGTGCAAACTTTTTCCACATCGAACTCGTTCAAAAATTGTTTACACAAACATGATGTTTGCGCAAACACGTGGACCGTGTATGGGCATGTTTGTGCAAACACGAGCTTTATTTCCGAGTAAGAGGCCTAGTGTACAGACGCTTATTTCTTGCGTTATAGCGTCAATGAATAGGAATCAACAATTCTGGAGAGAATTTATTGAACTTTATCGAAATTTACCTGAACTGTGGAAGGTAAAGAGTGAAGATTATAAAAACAGGAATCTGAAAAATGCGGCGTATGAGGAATTGGTGGCTAAAATGAAGAAAATAGATTAGAAGGATGATAGATAGTCAGTGAGGAATACAATCAATTTTCCAGTATTTCACCACATGTAGTTGAATCCATTCGTAAATAATTTTTATAGTCCACAGTCGAACTTATCTCAAGTTCGGATATTACCTAAGTAAATTTTGATGATTAAACTTAGACCGTTTCTTGAACCACTCTTTCATCCACATCCTCTTCTTCTGTTTTGGTTTCGCAGGTCTTTCCGCTTCCAAAGCACAAGCAATTACTATCGCTAAACGAGCTGCTTCAGTGGACATGTTTACGCGATCAAACTCAAAATTGAACTGAAGTTTGTGCAAACAGTTGAACCGTGTATGGCCGAATGTTTGCGCAAACACAGTGTTTGCACAAACCGTGGATCATCTATGGGCCTCTTTAGAAATAAACCTCGTGTTTGCACAAACATGCCCATACACAGTCCACGTGATTGCGCAAATATCATGTTCGTGTAAACAGTTTTCGAACGAGTTCGGTGTGGAAAATGTTTGCACAAACGTTTGCGCAAACAGTTCATACAGCTCCATACACGGTTAAACTGTTTGCACAAACCGTGGACCGTGTATGAACCCTATAAGAGATGAATCCTAAGTTTTCGGAAACGCAACCATTGCACGTACTGAATAAAGTGTGTAACACAGTGGTTTCCATTTCATGAATTTTTGGTGATTGTATGCATTTACACATTATTCACAGATATAGCAGTCTTTTTTGTAATTAGAGCTCAGATATTTGCTATAATTACGACTCGCTCTTTAAGAAATACGATAAACTAAAAACGTGTAAAAAAATGCTTGTCATAAACGTGGAAAATGCACTGAAAAAGCCTTAAAATATATTATGACGTCAAATATTATTCTAAAATATGCTATTTTCACTGTACCTTAGCTGAGATTTACTACAAATATTTGAATTAAAGTACGTCAAAATAAGTTTGAATTAAAGTACGTCTCCTTGCAACGTAAAATTATACCTACGCAATACTTTTATGATATGTTTGATACAGCGAAACAAAATTATAGGTTCACACGAGAGGTCATTGTTGAACTGTAGTGCAGTTTTTATATAATGCGAATGTTATATCGACTTGTGGAAAAACAATAGGGACACTGTAGTCGCGTTCTTCTTCTTCTTCTTCATAATAATAATAATAATAATAATAATAATAATAATAATAATAATAATAATAATAATAATAATAATAAATAAACTGAAAAGCGCGAAAAATGTGCAGAAAAGTTCTAAAAAGGCAAACAGCAAGAATGCCAAAAATACTTTTACGATGAAGGTCAAGAGCGTTATTTTTCTCATTATATGGACAGCTAATGTATTTTGTTTTGTTCCCGACATATATATATATATATATACAGGGGCGGATCCAGAATATGATCAAGGGAGGGGCTAAACCACATTTTGCCGTTTTATTCAGTGTAAAGCAGGATTGAAGCCCATTTTATCCAGTGTATACCTGAGCGTCAAGGGGGGGGCTATAGCCCCTACAGCTCCCCCCTTAGATCCGCCACTGTATATATATATATATACACTTGCCCTAGTTATAATTAAATTATCTACCATTCTGCTACGGAGAATGTTCATTATGAGTCGTCAGAAAGTCTTCGGTATTATCTTGCAGGGGGCTGCCCTCACCCTTCTTTTCTCTTCACATACTTTGAACAATTCGAACTGGCTCTTCTATGCGCCACGGCAATCGTGTCGTATGGATGGATTTGTTGGCTGATGGGCACTTGATGCTTCTATGTTCGAGCCAAACAGGTTTTCAGCATTACCCACTGCAAGCAAGTGTCAACTTCTCCCTCCCCCTGCCCGTTGCATTTCGAAGCAGATATATGCGAGCACACAGGACAAAAGAGGTCTTAGCCGGGATTTCACGGATTCTCGTCCACACCACTCCGCAGCACTCGCCCTACACAGAATAGTTTGTTTCACCCCCAAGTCCAAGACTTTCGCGTCAGCTGAGCCGTTGGCTTCAACGTGTAGAATGTACGGACTATTTCCTGACTCGGATTCTGAACATTGCGGCGGTGCAAAGGATTTTGGCTTGAGAGAATCTGTCAATCTCGTGACGTATGTGCTACGTCAGTGGTAAAAGCCACGCAAATAACATCTCAAAAATCACGCCCTTTTTACCCCTGTTCCTCGGTTTTAAGTTTTCTCGCTTGTATGACGGAGCCTTAAGTCTGATTCGGTGAGTAAGCCTTACAGGCGGTTTGTATCATTATCTCGATTAGATGTAGGTATACTCATGTCCAAAATTATTGTCGTATATCTATAACTGTCTTCTTGTAAGAATATAATTTGATAATGATTTTACAGGGTACTTTTAATACTAATACAATGTGTATAATCGGAAAATGTATATTTGTAGTAAATTTCATAGGAAAAGAATTATAAATACGAAAATTATAGGTCTAATGAGTAAAATAAAGTGTTGCTAAATGGACAAGAAAATTTTATTTTTGTTTTATTCCTACTCTTTTGACATGAAATTTGTTACATGCATGTCTTTGCCGATTATACACATACTAACATTATAAGAAATACCGGGCGAATTCGTTATAAAATTGTATTCCTAGAACAACATATTTATAGACATGCGACAATAATTTTGGACATGAGTGTACCAGAGGAATTCTTCTTCAACCAATCCAGTTCCATGTATTTTTCCTGGGGAGGGGTACTTAATGTCATAGTAATTATTTTTTGTACTTCTTCCTGCTTCCGACTTTTATTATTCAGTTTCCAAGTGAAAAAAAAAAAACATACTTCAAAATGGAGCGGAAATGTTATTAACTTCTTCTACACCGTTATAAAAAGAGCAAACGATTATTGGTGATGGCCAAAAACAAAGCATACAAAGTAAATAAAAAGAAAAGTAAAAAACACAATTAATAACATAAGCTTTTTCACTTTCACTAGAAGAAAACACCATCTACCAACTACAATGCTGCCACTTACTGCAGACACAACAGAATTATAATAATAAAGACAGGATACATATCATGATCGAAGATTAGGTGGCAACCATGACGATTGTTGCAGTCAGTAAATGGTCTTTCTCTAATATCTTTGGAAGAAAATTTTAAAGGAATATATCTATGTATAACACTGAATATCCTTCTCCCAGAAGATTAGGCGGAACAGGGATAAACGAAAGAGGAAATCCTGCTTTGGTTACAGCTATGATGAGATAGAGATAATGATATAGAACTGTCATGAGGACTGTAGGTGGAACAAGAACAGACAAATCAGGGATTTCTGTTTCACCTATATCTAAGATGACATAAAGTTATAAGTTGCTGGCGAGTTTTAGGCGAAAATACGCGTAGAATAGATCAAACAAAAAGATATCAATCCTAAAAATATTTTCTTCAGGGTGTCTTGGTCATCTCCATAATTGCTGTTGAAATTAGTCGAAGGCAAGTGGATACAAGGAAATAATTCCCCAAATCTAGAAGTTACTTTATTTAAATAATTTGATTTTAAAAAAATCTTCGATAACTTTTATAAAAAATATTCGATTTTGATGCAATACGGTGCATATTTTCTTCTACCAATCTTCCCAATCATCTCCACTTCTTGAGGTTAAAATGTATTAAGAATAATAAGGTAATATTAAACCCCGATTAAACATATATAGCATGATAATTTGCGTAAATATTCTTGATTTTGAAGCAATATAGCGCTTATTTGCTTTGAGGGTTCCCAATGATTCCCATTGAATTGAATTAAACTTAGTGAAAAATAAAGGAGTAGGTTACCCCTCTCCGATCTCCTCTAATTAGAAAAAAGTTCCCGACAACTTTAGTACATAAAATATTCAATTTTGGTGCAATATTGTATTTCCCAATTATCAACACTACTTGGGCTTAAAATCAGTCCAGAATGAGAGAGTAAACGTAAGTTTTCGCCTCCGGGTTTAGGAAACACTATGTTCCTCGGTAGCTTTCGCAAAAACTATTCGAACTTTAGAAAATAGAGGCATGACCGTAATAGAACTTGAAACCAGGGGTGAAAGTGTAGGGTGACGCATGACGTCATGCCAACCCCGGTACCTAACTTTGCCCATTGCAATTTTGGGAAGTGGAAGGAGGCCATTAATATTTGTGGAAGTGGGGAAATGGCTTCCTCATGCGCTCCCCCTCGCTTTTATCTCTGCTTGAAACTGGTGTATTAATCAGTTTGTGATACATTTGGCGAGTCAAATACATATAGGCATTAATTTTTTTTAAAAAAGTTAAACAGTTGTATTTCACTAAATTAGTGTTGCCTATGAAACGAGAGATTTCTCATCTCGAAAATGAAACCAGAAACACATTTTTAGATTCGAGACGAGAAACAGAACAATTCTTGTTCGAGTCGAGAATCGAGATGAGATGAGACATTTCAATTCTTGTTTTGTTTGCGAGTCGAGAATCGAGATTAGCAATTTCACGAGTTTTGTGGACAACATTAGTTCTTCCAAGTCTTAGATCTCGAACATAGATCTAATGTTACATGATTCATGGTATAAAAACTATAAATTGATGAAAGTGATTGTACGAACACAACGAAGAGCATTTGTCAACATTTGAAACTATAATTTGACACATTTCTAATTGTCACGATTCTGGCAACATATTTTCACTTTTTACATTTATTTAATTATTTAATAACCTTTCAGATACAACTCGCGAAGGTCAGTTTACTGTACACTAGCATCATTAATAAACATAATAATGATTAACAACAACAACAAAAGAAGTAGAAGAGAGCTCGGCAGGACCTATGTTTAATATTACCATCCAAACATTCGACTTATAAAACGGACAGTCAAACAAAAACATTTAATACATTACTGAGAAAAATACGCACCCCAGTTCTGTCAAGGATTAAATTCCATGAAAATAATAAGCATATATGTGTGTCAAATACATATATGTTAATTTTGATTTCACTTCTTCAACGAGATGGTATTTGAAAAAAGTGGAGAACTCAATCATAATCTGTGACAATCGGATTCAAACCTCCTCTTGATCACGAAGCAAGAACCGTAACCACCTTTTTAAGAAAATCTCTTCCGAATTTATACCAGACTCAACAGAGTCACAGATACATATGCATTAAAGATAGTAAAAATCACTCAGCTCTTCAGTGGGATTTAAACTCATAATGGGATGGGATTTACTTCACACTCATTGACCTAACATCTCAGACTGCACAGCATCCCTACCAGTAGCCTACATCTAAGCGGTTAATGACTTTAGTGTATAGGGCCACTAACTGGTTGAATTTGTACACATTAACGTTTAAAATAAAAGTATAAATAACGTGTGTGTACTTTCACAGTCAATTTCAAGGTAGCCTACGTAGATTAAAAGTTGAAATCTAAATTTGAAAAATGGATATCGTTTTGGAACAAACTATTAATCACTTTTAATACTCATATGAAACTGTAGGTACTTATTAAGGTGAAATCATAAGGTTATCACATTTTATACTTTATTGTCAGTCCCTGCTGTAATTGGTTACAATTATTTCGTGCTAGTTATCTGACAAGAGCTTCTTTTACATGTCTTCATATACATAAAAGCTTCATTCTTATGGAAGGTAAAATTAGAACTGGTTTATATTATTATTATTATTATTATTATTATTATTATTATTATTATTATTATTATTATTATTATTATTATTATTATTATTATTATTATTATTATTATTAATTTTAGGTTTAGGGTTGGGAACGTTTCTTCCACGTTTTTTGATCTTCAGCTTCCTCTTTGAATTCCCAATATTTTCTTCTATTTTTCAATCAGCTGTGTTCTTGTTCTTCCTATTCCTTGCTTTTCTTCCATCTTTCCTTCTGTGGTGGTACAAAGAAGACAATTTCTTCGTAAGATATGTCCAATGCCATTGGACTTCCTACGAAGGATTCTGATTAAAAGTGCCCTCTTCTCTCCTATCCACTTTAAAACATCTTTGTTTTTTACTCTCTCTATCCATTTTATCTTCCCCATCTTCCTCCAACACCACATTTCGAAGCTTTTTGAACATTTCTACTGTAACTTCTGTAGTGCCAAGTCTCGGAAGCATACAGTCCAATGCTCCATAATATATATTTTACTTGCCCAACTTCTTCCTTAGTCCAATATTGTCTGCTGCTTAAAGAGTGATCTTTTCTTGTTAAATGCTTTTTTTTTTTAATATCTCAATTCTTCATCTGATTTCTTTGGTGCAGTAAGCGTCTCGTCAAATGATCAAGGGAGGGGTTAAACCATAATTTGCCGTTTTATCCAGTGTAAAGCAGAATTGAATCCCATTTTATCCAGTGTAAACCTGAGCGTCAAGGGGGGGGCTATAGCCCCCCTTGGATCCGCCCTTGTATATATATATATAGTATGTGATCCCAGCTTTGATACCTGCTGAAGCCACCACTTTCATTGTTGATAAAACATCTAAATTACGTTGCACACGCGGCGAAACGAAATGACAAATAAAGTTTTCTTTTCTCGTCTCGTCTCGTCTCGATTCTCGAAGAATTCTTTCTTGTCTTGTTGTGTAAACTTATATACAAAATTTATGCCCTTGATTATTTTCTTAATTTCATCTAGAAATTATCAGAATCATACAGCGTCACGAGAGGTATGACATAACACTTAAAAGAAGACAGCCGATAGATGTTACTCCAGTCTTCGTATCTCTCTCATGTATTTTTTTACCTTTCACGAAAATTCACAATTTCTCTTACACATTTCAAACTAGAGATTTCAAATTTTTCGAGAAGGAACTTCATAACCTATCAAAGACAACAATCCGTGCCGATTTTTTTTTATTTAAAATTTTGTTCATTGTTGAAATGGCTTGTCCGTTCAAAGAGATATTCAAACCTTTAACAATATAACTCTTCCAACAATGAAGAAAATTCTAAATAAGAAATCGGCACAGATTGTTGCCTTCGATAGGTTATGAATTTTCTTCTTCAAAAATTTGAAGTCTCTAGGTTAAAATTTGTAAGAGAAATTGTAAATTTTCGTAAAAGGTAAAAAAAAAAAAAAAAAAAGAGATACGAAGACTAGTGACATCTATTGGCAAAACTTGTCCCTTTACACCAACCTTAAGCATTGATATTTGCTTTTCATTATTGTTTGTAAAATCACTTTTATCGATGTATAGTCTTTATATTATGAACCATGTAACATTAAAACAGTGTTCGAGAGCTAAGACTTTAGCGAACAAGTGTTTTCCATGAATCTCGTGAGATTTCTCGCTTCGTCTCGAAAACTAGACGAGAATTGTCATGTTTTTTCTCTCGTATCAAATTTAAGGTTGGTTTAAAGGAACAAGTTTTGCCAATAGATGTCATTACATTCCTCGTATCTCTCTCATGTATATATTTTTTTACCTTTCACGAAAATTCACAATCTCTCTTACAAATTTTACACTACAGTCTTCAAATTTTTCGAGAAGGGACTTCATAACCTATCGCAAGCAACAATCCATGCCGATTTTTTTATTTAGAGTTTTCTTCATTGTTGAAATGACTTAATTGTTGAAATTGGATATCCAAATCTTAAACGTCAACAATGAAGATAGGTCTGAATAAAAAATTGGCACGTATTGTTGCCTTCGATATGTTACGAAGTTCGTTCTCGAAGGTAAAAAATGCATGAGAGAGAGAGATACGAAGACTGTAGTGACATCTATCGGCAAAACTTGTCTCTTTAAACCAACCTTAACAAAGTATTCCTGATCTTGATTCTCGTCTCGTTTTAGATATGAAGCGAGATTTTTTTTTTTTTTCATTTCGTGGAGAACATGAGAGGCAGTAAAAGAAATACTTGAGATAAGACGTAGGAAACTCTATCCTAGAAACGTAAAAATAATAGTGACAACGACATGTTGACTCTGTAACACCTAACTAAAAAAAAAAAAAAAAAAAGATACATTGGAAGAAATCTCAAGTGTCACTTGCTTCACTAATCACAAATATTTACCGATTCACTCACTGAGTAGAAAGACTCCTCGTGCTGGTCTAGGACGCGCGCGCGCATTTGGTGAATGGTGTCCCGAATTCGATTTCTGGTGGAAGGGCATTGAAATATGAATGCATTACGGTGATTCGGATTCCAATATAAACTGTAAGTCATAGTCTCGTACAGTCTTGGTGCTGAAAAGAGATACGAAACTTAAATAAACAACAAGAACTATTGCGTACAGCAAAGACCTGTTGGTCACATAACGCCTGCCCTACCTTTCATTGCAGCACTACGCATCCTTGTGTTTCAATACATGTACTGTACAATAAAAACGCACTTTTCCACATTTATTTTCAGAAATATTTCCAAAAATTAAAACAAATGAGTAGGCTAAGATAGACTAGTGAAACGATCTCATCAATAATCTTCATCTTGGTCCGAGAATGAGCAATTCTTAAGTTATGGACGTATAACGCTGAAATGAATAGTAAATTGAGCTGAAACATCAAAGCGTATTATTAATTGTAATTGAAAAAAAATCACACTACAGGGTTTAGCTCTCCCGTTTGCCCTAGTTTGTTAATTTTATAGGGTATTTCCAATGATATTTGCTACTACCCTACGGGAATGTTTATTTACTTGTTGGTACATCAGACAAACTCAACTAGAGTAGCATGTGGTAGCTGATGATCCTAAGACAGTCAATAGTGAATGTAAGCAGTTATGATTTCAGGGACTGATTCAGCGGAAAATTTCTTCCATGGAGCTACAACATTGTCTCCAGACTATTTCAAACAATGCTGAACTTGTATTACTAGTAATTTCGGAGCACTACTTTCACCCTCGTGTATTGAAATTCTCCCCGGGAAAAATCTTTTGAAATCATCACTGAGCGCAGGGGCTCTTTTCTTTCCTGGAACAATTGTAACCACTCATAGCTGATCGAATCTTCTTAAGTAAGTTTGGTGGATTCCTGAGTTAATATTAGTAAAAAGACAACTAGATCATTTTGAATTTTCGATGTAATAAAATGCACAAATATTCTCATGTAGTAAGAATCAATGGAACAGAAGTCCTTTTCACCCTCTTGGGAGAGTAAACCATGTTTGCCGTTCCGTTTCCCGACTGTCTCATTGTAATTAGTTATTATCAATGATTTCAGTTGTAAATTGGCCTCACAGGCAATCTGGAAGTTTTTAGATATATACGTAAATAACTTCCCCTACTTCAAAAATAGAAACCCCTCTGCTCGTACAAATATTCTCCAATAATTATCCGTTCCCTTTAACCCACATATTTTCATAAACCTTTTATACCTTTCCCCATACTCATATACCTGCCCAACAGTAATACTCGATGCATTTCTGTTCCATCATCAAACTCATAGAAATTTATCGCTAAATATACAAATACAGTACTTATCAATTTAATGTAAATATTTAAAAAAAATCCACTTACTAGATTAGTATGGTGTTGGATCATCTTTTGCCTTTAAAACAGCTCTGATGAGACGTGGAATGAAGTCAGATTTACTGAATGAAAATAAGTGGAATATTATATTACCATTCCACGTGCAATACACCACTCACTTCCGTGAGTGGACACATTATCACCTTATAATATGGTATCATAACCTGGAAACAATATCTGAACCACAGGTAGGATAAAGTGGGAAGATAATGACGGGCGGCAGCACAATCAGTAAGCATCAGCACAAGATCCACTGAAAACCAGCATATTGTGGCTCACAGCATCACAGAGCCACCACCATGTTTCACGGTTGGACGGAGACTCTCGCATCTTATGCTTCTTTAGGCGTCAATCACACACAAACACGGCCAGTAGTTTTAAATAAGATGAATGACGAATCATCCGACCATATCACACGTTTCCAATTATCAGCGATACATGTTGCATGATCACGGTACGACTGGCTTTGTGCTAAAGTTATGGTCTCTCAGCAGAGGTTTCGTTCGTCCTGCGCTGCAACATGACCCCGCATGTCCATGTCATGTAACTCGCTGCAGATAGCGAAATGTCAATACAAGCTATAGGAGGTGCCGTTTGCATTTTTCCGTCACTTGCACCGCAGTTGCACCATGCTTCTGAATGGCACTCCGCTTTAATATTCGGTGGGACCTGTCACTGAAGTTTTCCTTCCGATCAGTCACTGATGTGGTTTTTGTAGTGAGTTTTGAAGGCCATCATCAGCTTGGACACATTGTTTCACGACACATGCACACACATGCAAAACACTTTGCCTCTTTTATCACGCTCGCACCACACAACCTAGCGCCAACAATTTGCCTTTTCAAGTCGCCCATTTTCTACTATCATTGTCTGCTCAGTTCTTTGCATATTGTCGTTCTACTGGTCCTCACGTAGTATGGAGTTTGCCTTATTATCACCAACAACATCCTGGCGCTGCGGTTGAAAACAGACCATCTGACGTGTCTTCAACTCCAGGTGTTTTCATTAAGTAAGTATATAAGTATCTGTACATTATAAGACTCGCTTTAAAAAAAAAAGTCTCATCATTTGACTTTTTTTTTTTTTTTTTTTACTTTCGTATGAATCAATTATTTTACTTTGTTCTGTAACAATTCTCAATTCCCTATTGGAACAAAATCAACCAATTTTCTATTTTTGCATATCACTCAATTCTCAAAACTAAAATCTTTATTTATTTTTCTATGAAGTCAATATTCTTACAAAGGCAAAAGGTCTCATCATATTGAAAACATAATAGAGTTAAAATGAGATGACTCTTTAGTACAAATATTCAAACGTGACATATAAAAGGATAGGAAGAATGAAGTACCGTGTGTATAAATCAACAGAAAAGATAATTTATTGTTTTGGTAATAGAATAAATTACTGTATTAAAAATAGGATTCAAAGAAAGAAAGTTAGACCGAAAGTATGAAAAAGTCCTGTTGGCTGAAAATGATGAACAATGCTCTAATAACGACCGCACAGAAGCAGCTATGGACGTAGTATATTTATTTTCCCCAATAACAATGTTTCAAAATTATGATTAAAGCTTTATTTTTTGTTTTAACTATAATCAGGGACGTACCTATGAATTCATTTCAGGAAGAGGGGGTTTCCACTGCATTTCACGGGGCCAAAGACAGTATGAGAATAAATTATATTAAAATTTGTAAAATTACCCCTAAAATTAGACTAAATTTAGAGAAAAGTAGGTATTTTTGGGTTGGAGGAGTCGCCCCTTGCATACGTAGTTGAGTATAATATTGTTCAAAGATCAAACAAACAAACAAACACACACACACACACACACACACACACACATACATATATATATATATATATATATATATATATAGAGGTGTCCATAGGTAATATCAAGCTGAACACAATGACATGCTTGACGGTAAATTCTGATGCGAAGTTTACTGTTTCGATAGAGAAAGAGCGTAATACGTAGGTAGCAGTGGCGCCCGAAAAAAAATTTATAGGTGGCCCATCTCCATCGTGAGCCAGGGGAGGGACCGGTCTCCCTGGCCCCCTTCGGACGCCCATAGTAGATAGGAATAACTGTTTCCTGTAATCAATTAACCGTTCCAAGGATACGTTTTATTTTTATATTTAACTCTCTGTTAAAAGCAGAAGTGATAGAAATCCAATATTGATCTACACACAGTAAAAGCGGTAAGAGATAACAAGAAACGTGGTTTTCGGAATTGATTTAGCGTGTAAGAAAAGGGTTCCAACTTCTCTTTTTACCCTCTCTTCAAACCAGGAGTGGCAGAAAAAAATCGCTTTCGTTTTCAATAATAATCACTATAGAATAAAAACGATAATAGATAGCGAGAAGTTGTTTGCTGCAATCAATTAAGTGTCGGAAGAACGATACACTGTTTGCTGCAATCAATTAAGTGTCGGAAGAACGATACACTGTTTGCTGCAATCAATTACGCGTCCGAAGAACGAGACACTGTTTACTGTAGGGCTGTTCCTAATTCCGGAATTCCGGAATTTTTCGGAACGGAAATTCCAATTCCGGAATCGGAACACAGTTTCAAGACGTTCCGGAATTCCGGAATTTCGGAACATTCCGGAATTTCGAAACGTTCCGGAATTTCGAAACATTCCGGAATTTCGGAACATTCCGGAATTTCGAAACATTCCGGAACTTCTTATTGAAAAAATAATTTTTGCTGTTACCCCGAACTGAGAGGTGTGCGCAAAGCTTAGCTTTGAAACTGGATATTGATTCCGCTGTGCTGAAGGAAAGAGTTTTGGTCCACGGCAACTGGTTTGTTTCATTCTCTAGATCCGTTCACTGTGAACGATTGCGCATAAGATTTGGAACTTTGTCTGGTTATCCATAAAGTCTCAATCATAAGTGATTCAGTGTAAATTCCGTGATTTTGTTGCAGAAGTCGGAACATAGAAATTCGAGCTAGTTCTTCCCTTTAGTTTGGTTTATCTTCCGAGAAACACCTTTTTTATAAACCACTTTGTATATTCTTTTTTAAAAGAATACCGACTGTACCTTTTCCATTTATACGAGGCAACCCTAACAAGAAATTGAACTGCATATCTTTTGATGTATGGCCATTGTTAAGTATAAGTACCTGAAGAAGGGGCAGAGAATCATTTAAAAGAAAATACGATTTTCAGTAATTAAAGGGATAGGATAGTCTGAAATAAAAATGTACAATTATTATGCTAAGGAGGGGCAGAGAATCATTTAAAAGAAAATACGATTTTCAGTAATTAAAGGGATAGGATAGTCTGAAATAAAAATGTACAATTATTATGCTGCTGTCCGTATTATGTAAAAATATGCATTATTGATGTTACATGAACTTTTTGGAAACTAGAATCAGTATTTCATATTTTCAGGTTCAAATCACGCAAAGCTAAAATTATTAATGCATCGCTTGTATTGTATTTAGTATACTGCGTGCTGCAAACAGCAAAAAATTTCTTAGAACAAGGGATTACTGTTTAATGTTTTTTGTAACTTCTATTATCATGATGCTACTGCTGTTTTTTTTTTTTTTTTTAATGAAAGCTTTATCAAGCACTAGCAGCGTTCACCCCGCTTCGCTGCGGTCACCCCGGAACGCAATAAACTTTGTTACTTAGATAATTTTTACTTTTTCGCTTTCAAGTGATATGATAAAAACCATAGAAGATTGCAGTAAATGTTAACATTATATCGCCTGTCATTTATGTTAACCCGCCCCGCTTCGCTGCGGTCACCCCGGAACGCAATAAACTTTGTTACTTAGATAATTTTTACTTTTTCGCTTTCAAGTGATATGATAAAAACCATAGTAGATTGCAGTAAATGTTAACATTATATCGCCTGTCATTTATGTTAACCCGCCGAGTGACACGGTCATGCGGGTTGCATATAAATACGTTTATTTTTACCTATGATGAACTAACAAAGGATTTGTACGTTATGGACACTTGAATGGTCAATTATCTCAAGACACTGGTAATTAAAAATTAAAGTGATATGATAAAAACCATCTAGGGTCCAAATCCTAATAACCCCCCAAAAATAAAAGAAATTGGTTCAGCCGTATTAGCGTGATGAGGTAACAAAGGATTTGTGCGTTCTCTTTTATATATAAGATTATTTGCATAACTTGTCAAAATGTACAATGAGAGTAAATCGAATAGAGGTGCAAACTTTACATAATATCTTATAATTATTCACATGTACGCGCTACTCGTTTCTTGTCCTGCGACACTTATTTGAATAACTAACTAAATAAAGGTGTCTATCAGTTAAATACTAAGCATTGGAACCTACGTATGAAGATTAGTTCTAACTCTACTAATCAAAATTTTATGCAAGGTGATAAATGAATTGTGTGAGTGAAAAACATTTAAAATTGGTTTGTTGAGAAATTGTATTAATCACCAATATATTATCAATGTTCTGAAATTCTGATGTAAAAGCATGTTACTTTCTTTAAACAATTACATCGATACAAGCCAACAGAATATGTACATTTTCATACAAAGCTGCAATATGAAGGGTAGTTATGCATTCAGATGAAAGGGTCTGCACCAATGACTAACTAACAACAAGAAAGGTAAATGTTCAATTAGTATACCCGAAATTGTGAGTAGCGATGGTAAGAGTTAAAAATGAAAGAAATCATTTCGTAAATGTTAATATTCACATTAAAAGTATTAGCCTAATGTTCATATTTCGCTCTTACGAAATAATGAATTTGCATCAAAAACTATTCGTACTTCGCGTAAATTGATTTTTACAAAAATTGATGTCTTACTTTCCTTGAGTAGAAAAGTTGGCGAAAACTTTCTTTCTCCTGATTTCTCAAATAAATCAGATAAAAAAGATCAATGAGATAAAAGAAGTTTGTTAAGCTAAAAGTCCATAAAGCCCATTTTATGCGATGCAATTTTCTATGCAATCTTGCATGCTAAGAGTCATGCGTTCAAATTATTTCGTGTAATAATAATTAACATTCAACTTTCCATAGTAAATTGCACGTATTTCACCTTGTTCGGAGATAGAACATGTGCAATCTACCATGGAAAGTTGAATTCTAATTTTTATTACAGGAAATAATTTGAATGCGTGTCTTCTAATTTTGCATACATAATGGCCTTGTCTAATATCGTCTAAAGTCTACTTTCCCCTAATTTTTAAAAAAAAATCATCTGGGCATTTATATGAAAATTGACATTTAATACATGCCCTTATAATATTTTATCAACATCATTGTTCTCTAACAATATTATTTTCTAGCACAGAAATTTTGCTTTTTCTTTCAATAGTAATTTACATTTACATTTTTGTTGCATTATTTGATGACGTCTCAAGTAGCATCAGTTATACCATTTCAGGGTTTCAGTTGTCAAAATTTTCACAATTATGTATTACTCATGTGTACTCCTTGTACTTTAGATTAAAAGTTCATTAATATAATTCCAAATGACATGACTACAAATGTTTCGTGTGCTCTTGTATTGTTTGCTTAATAGTAAAACAAATATTTTGGAATTAAAATGCCAAACATGTAAATTGTTTCCTTGTTGGTACTTCAAAATACAAAATGGCAATGATTGAAAAAAATGTAAAAGATAAAGATAAAATGCTGTACTTTATTCCAATAAGTGTAAATACGAGAATGCATAACTGTTTAAGACATGTTGCTACTATATTCCATAGATACCATAGTGAAAACGAGAAAGTATTTGCGAGTAACTTTGTGGGATTAAAGCCTTACATAATGTTTGAGAACCATTGCCTCAGGACTGTTTCGAACTTTTATATTCAAACTTCGAACTAATATTAATATTATGATTCCAGAATCAACAGTGAGTTTCAAAATTTCAGTCTTGAAAACAATTCCGAAATTCATACTTTTGAGCATTCCACAATTCCAAACTTTTGGAATGTTACGGAATTTCGGAACATTCCGGAATTTCGAAACGTTCCGGAATTTCGAAACATTCCGGAATTTCGAAACGTTCCGGAATTTCGGAACATTCCGGAATTAGATGAATTCCGAATTCCGGAATACGAAATCGAATTCCGAACACCCCTAGTTTACTGCAATCAATTAAGCGTCCGAAGAACGAGACACTGTTTACTGCAATCAATTAAGCGTCCAAAGAACGAGACGCTGTTTGCTGCAATCAATTAAGCATTCGAAGAACGAGACACTGTTTGCTGCAACCAATTAAGCGTCCGAAGAACGAGACACTGTTTACTGCAATCAATTAAGCGTCCGAAGAACGAGACACTGTTTACTGCAATCAATTAAGCGTCCAAAGAACGAGACACTGTTTGCTGCAATCAATTAAGCATCCGAAGAACGAGACACTGTTTGCTGCAACCAATTAAGCGTCCGAAGAACGTGACACTGTTTGCTACAATCAATTAAGCGTCTGAAGAACGAGACACTGTTTGCTGCAATCAATTAAGCGTGCGAAGAATATATTCTATCTTTAATGTAATCTCACTATTAAAACCAGAAAACAGTCTTCTATCATTTCCGGTCTCAATATTAATTGAGAAAGCATCACGTCGTACAAACCAAACTCATCTACACGTGTGTGCACGTGATGCTGCTACTTTCTTTTTTTATTGTCTAATGATGAAAAACGACTGGAAACTTTCAAAATGTGGGTGTGGAGAAGAATGGAGAGAATTAGCTAGATCGATAGGAAAACGAATTTGAGGGTGTTAGAAATGATGGAGTGATAAAAGAACAATTTTATATATTAAAAGAACATTATTATTTATATATGAGAAGAGAAAGTGAAACTGGTTGGGACATTGACTAAGAAGAAACTGTAGGCTATCATGAGGGACGTGCTAGAGGGCATGGTGGCAGGAAAGAGAGGGAAGGGGCGAAGGAGACTACAATTGATAGACAATATCGTACGTGAAAACGAAGAGGTTAGCGGAAGAGCGTGGAGCATGACGCTTCTCAGTTGCGGCAAGTGACCTGCTTAGAATGGTAGAATACCTATGATGGCGATGATTTAGTTAGTCGCCAGAATTACCGAAAATGTTGAATGTGGTGAAGAACATGAGTTTTTATGTAGTGGGATGAAATCTTCAGGTTCTCACTGTAATGTCCAGTGGTAGGCTAAAAGAAACATATTATAAACCGCAAAGTGAATAATTATGGAAGAAGTGGTGGATAGAGACTATTGAAGACAATACGAGAACCTTAAAACCCACAAACATGTCTTGTTCGCCATAAACTAGTATGATCTAAGATCTCCCTCCCCGAAGGGACTGTCACACCAGAAGTGAGAGCTCTACCTCTCTTTATTCCTCACGTAGTTTTATAAAAATAACTTTTAAAGATGTTATTAAAACCGTAGAATAATATGTATGCAAGGAATCTTGTTATTTATTGTTTTCATACTCAATTATGTAACATTGTCAGGTAAGAAAAGAATGGAAAATTTTGCAATAAGACCCGGGCCATAAAAGTATCAGAGGAAGACGGCGGGGAGAGAGGCGGAGTTAAGCAAGATACTCAAGAGTCGTGTAGGAGAGTGATAAACTGCTACCACTGTTCTACGTCATATGCTTGTTGTCCTACTTTTTCTAAGAATAAATTAGCAACTCTTAATTTTTTGTTCTTTCTTTCGGAAACTTGTTAAGAGTTTAACAGTTTTTGCACGATTTTGGTGAAAAACAACAAAATAATAATAATAAATCGCATGAAAGAATGGGGAAACTGTGATTAATTAGTCTGGCGCCGGACACATTTACATATGCTTGAGTTGACTAAGGTCAAAATTATAGTACTTTTCTGAATGCATTCATATTCTTATTATTAAATGAACAATTTAAATTTTGAAATTAACATTAGATGACACCTTGCTGTGTTTATTTATTTTATGATTAAGTTCCTTCTGAAGATAAATATGAAACAATTTAAAACGTTCCACTGACAACACATTTTTTTAAAAAACAGCATGTTTATTTTGAAATTTTATTTTAGAATTAGCAAAGTTTATCCGCTTAAAAATTATTTTAATTATTCTGTTGACATAAATTTTAATAACGTAATTTAAAGACTCTGCATTTAACCGTTATTACATATGGATAAATTCTTTGTGAACTAAGCACAAATTTTGCAGGTATTAATTATTTATGACTCGATAGAATATCACTTACGTCTGTATGCGCATACAACGATTTTTGTTTTGTTAAACGGTTATCTTTGGTACTAGATTCGATTCCCGGTAGATTCATGTAATTCGGATCTAACCTTAAGATCTACGTCTACACTTTATTCTCGGTGCTGAATAGTGTTCCGAAACACATTAGGATTAGGAATTAGATTTCTGGGCTGTCGGCATCTAAGGCCATGTGGCCCGTCACGTACATGAGGTATGACGTTCCTCAGCGAGCATATTATAAGATGAAAGGGAAGGAAGAAAGCGTCCTGAGACCAGTATGTTAGGTACTATCCCGGCATTTGCCTGTTGTGAATGAGGGAAATCCAGGAAACATCTCAGTCAAGATGGCTGGACTGAAAAAGCTGTTACACTTTTCCAAACGAGTGTTCGCACCGGGAATCGAACCCGAGACCGCTCGCACCAAGAGCGAGAGCGCTAGCAACTACGCCACGCGGGGTCACGAAATGAAAGTTTTTCCCCAATAGACATATTTTTCGAGACGAGACAGATTTTCAAGACATTTTTACGAGACGAGATAGCCCCAAATCCTGTCTTGTTGATAATACTACTGCTGATAAGGGATATTAAACTAAAACCAAATCAAAAGCACATTTGAAATCCAATTATAATACAACAATCTGCGTAAAAGTTATTTATAGAATATGGTGAGAAATCGTCTCTATG
The DNA here is from genome assembly GCF_964235325.1 of Thermobia domestica. NCBI lineage: Eukaryota > Metazoa > Arthropoda > Insecta > Zygentoma > Lepismatidae > Thermobia > Thermobia domestica. The sequence goes on from NC_137466.1 coordinate 79,829,607, forward strand.
GCATATTCAGGTTTTGAATTTTAATTTTTTAATTTTTTCATTTATGTTTACCTTTTAGCACTAAATCGCTAATTTTATCCTTATGTTTACTAGTACTTCAAAAATATTCTGAAAGCACAAATCATTCACTACCCTTCATTAATTTATATATCTTAAAAACATAGTAGCTCTAACAACGATATATGTGGACTAAAGCTACAATATAGTTTTTTGAAAAAAAAAATACAGAAATCTTTATCGCTGTGTTGTACGGTACTGGCGAATATAAGAACAATAATATCCCTTCTTGCAAAGCGAATACTTTACTACATGAATTACTAACACTAACTTCACTTGTCCAGTGGCGGACACAGACTTTCATCAACAGAGATCAAGCTCGCAAGTTCTTATCTTTTCAGGACTTTTGTATAGACATCGTATTATGTTAAATTCAAAATTAAAAAAAAAAAATTCATTGAAGGAGGATGTTAAACACGTCTCTGAGTACGCCACTGCACTTGTCTTTTTTGTATAGATTCCCTAATAAAATAATAATATTGCTTGTCCTGAAATAATAATAATAATAATAATAATAATAATAATAATAATAATAATAATAATAATAATAATAATAATAATAATAATAATAATAATAATAATAATAATAATAATAGTCGATCCCATCATTGGCTCAAAATCCACAGACACCACACATACTGACTTTATGAGGATGAATTAACACTTCGTGAATGGCATGAGGATTTTAACATGCTCAAATTGGTAAATCGAGCGTTCTGTAAGTCGTTCGTGTCGGTCGTACATTCTTCGCACTGCACGAAACGTCTAACTGAATACTGATTTTGATTATAAATTCCAATAATTTCTATGCGTTGTAGAATTGTACCTACCCTTGCTAATTTGCCATACACTATAGTACTCAACACTTCAATCTCTCCAATCCAGTCAGTGTTGCCAGAACACAATTTCAAAGTTCTAATGTTCTGTTTGACAGAATTTTATGTTTCAGATGGGCGTAGAAGTGACATCATTCCAGAAGATTTAAGATCAAAGTGGTCAAGCGGTAGCATATAGCAATAAAATGTAAACAGAAGATGCAAAGATGGGCCGCGATGATGGAGTGTTCACCTCTGGTGCATAATGTCGCTGGTTCGATCCCAGCTCGCGTCAAGTGGGCTTTGTGATGGACGAACAGTGTGTGCGTGGGTTTACTCGGAGTTCTTCAGTTTTCTTCCACTTTCTTCATTCCACCATTTCATTAATTCTCATCTTCACCGTCTCCTTTAGCCTACATGGCACAACCATAGGACGGACAACTGAAAGATTTCATTTCACTGGAACAATATACACAGGTATAGTGGTAGCGTGTATGGGGACAGATAGTGAATGAATAGTTTGAAGAAGTAAAGGTTGGTGAAGTGTGTAGAGTTAAGTAATGATTTTTGTTCGGATTATCTCAGAGATGGTACAAAGATTAGAAAAAAACATTCGCAAAGATAATAATTCACGGGCAGGGATGTTTCATTGATTTAATTTAGAAATTAAATTTCATTCATTAAGAGAAAGCTAGCTTCCTATTGTAAACATCGTTCAGTAAAGCAGGAAACGACTGTTACTGGCAATGACTTGAAACACGGCTAAATAATCGCAAAATTGTAGCTCATGGTTTGAATAAATTTAATGGAGCGTGCAAGTGAGAAAGCGATAAGCTTTACAATTATTTGAAGCCTTCCTCTTCCGGCTAACTTAGTCAACAGAGTATGATTTTATCCTTGCCAGATTTCCGGAAATCCGTTTTTTTTTTTTTTTTTTTAAATTTTACTTCCACATTTGTTTTCAAATTAGGAAATAATATTAGCCAATTTCATTATGTAAGCTAGAAATAACGTCAGTAAAACAAAACAATTAAAAATTCCTGTTCATTTCGAAGAAAACAAGAATGATTCCCTACTTAAATCAATGGAATGGAAAGAGCCGAGATGGTAGAGGAGCTCATTACCGTTAAATGCGTTTACAATTCTCTATACAGACAAAATTTTCACTCGTTTACGGCATACAGTTCTTAATACCTATAGAGTCCATGTGTTTTTAAGATTGCAACCAGTGGCGGATCCAGAAGGTAAAAACTGTGGGGGCAGTCAGAACCCAGACTATGATACAATAAACTTTACAATGACATGACATGAGTTTACAATAAACTTTCAAAAATTTATAAATAACACCTTAAATTATTTTCTCACTCAAAAAACTGGGGGGCTATTCCCCCCGGACCCGGGCTAGTTCCAGCATAGCAGAAACGTAATCTCTCAAAGCACAAAATTGTCCAAAGTAGAATATGTTTTACAATTTAAAGTAAGGAGACAGATTAGAAAGTGCTGAACTCTATGTTTCGAACAAAGTTTTCATTTAGAAATCACTATCGTTTTAAATTTTATTTGCAAAGTTCTATATATTCGTTACTGTATTCTCCGTTTGTGTGTGTGTGTTTGTTATTTGCGAATCTTTCAATTTTGAGCCCTCCATTCGATAAAGCGTCAAAAACTATCTGAAAGAAGTGACGGAATTTTTCGCGTCACTCTTACCGTTCTCGAGATATATACCTATTGGCTAAAACAGTTCCGATTTCGCGAGATTTAAGGAGCCATATCTCAGGAACCGTAAGTCATAAAGAGATCACATTGATATTCATCAATACCTAAGAGGATGGTGAACATTTTGGTACCAAATAGTAACCATTATCCACTGGCCAACTGGTCACCGTTCCCCATATATTGGTCATAAAAGTTCGAATTTCGGGAGATTTAAGGATAGATCTTGGGAACTATAAGTCATAAAAAGAGATGATATTTTGCGAAGTTTTCAATTTAGAGCCCTCCATTTTGAGCGTGTGTCTTCTTAAGACTACATATCGTAGAACGTTTTAACAGAACTCTTAAACAAAACATGTAGAAAAAATTTAGTGCTCGCGGAAATTATAAATGAATACATACTATATTACAAGAATTGTTTAATGAGTATAATAATAAAGTACACAAACAATTGGTACAAAGCCTGTAGAAGTTAATGCGAAAAATTAAATGTTTTTAAGTTCGTTCTGGCAATGCTCTTGGAGCATTCTCGACTGTTTCTTACTAATGTTTAACTTCTTTGAACGATAATGTCTCAACGGGGAACTTCCAAAGTTGGTGAGGGCGATGAAGAAGTTGGGGTGCCAAAAGGGACGAAACTTTGGATAAATAGTCAATAATTTTATGAGCTGTTATATTTAATTGCCTTTATACAAGATTTTGAGCATATATGATAACTCAATCTCAAACTACAAATACAAAACCCAACCTGTTATAGAAATCAACCTTTCAAATTATAAGGTATTGAGAGTAGAACCACAATCATAGGCATTCAAAAGATAGGATATTATCCTTATAGACAAGAAGTAGAAATACTCTTGCTTCATAGACATTGCAATACTATGAGATACCAGTCTAAAAGGCTAGATGCAAATTGAGACGCGTATAACGCATGTGAGGCCACGTACGCACCTACGATCCTACGATCCTACGATCCTGACGCTAGACATTTCACTACTCGCGCCTCCTCACAGTCGCGTGACGCTGTAGTTGAGATACAGTTCCTCGTGTCCCATGTACAGTGTTTTCCTTCAGTTGCGATCAGCTTTCGGACATTACATTCATTTGACTCAATGACTTATTCGATCATCCCATGTATTTCAGCACACTGGTTTCGATTTGTTCGGAAGTAATTGATAAAATCAGCATGATTCATCTTAGATGTAGTGTTTTAAGTTGCCCATGGTTTTTCCTTTCCTCACAGAATACACTTATTTCTGTGCGCATAAAGGAGTATAACCTTTAGAAAAAGACAATCAACAGTAGAAATAATCTGCAAGCAGGGACGTACGTAGGGGCAAGTCCAGGCCCGTGCTGGCCCACCGGGACACCGGGACGTGTCCCGGTGCGCCCTCCGAAACATCACATTATTTATTTATTTTTTCTTCTGTATGGCACAGTTCTATACAATGAATATATACTTTTACTGTTGGTAAAGAACCCGTGAAGGAACACTGCGCCCTTTACATAAGGCGCCCTTGCGAAACCAGATCAAGCATAAACAGTTTTATTTATTCTTCTGTATGGCACAGTTCTGTACAATGGATACATACTTTTACTTTTGATTAAGACTCATTTGAAGGGTACAGCGTGCCCTGCGAAATATCACTTCATATATTAGTGGCTTCAGTTGTTCTGTAGCACACCATTTCAGTATAGTAAATTCATATAAATACAGTAAATTAATATACTGTTAGTAAAGAATCTGCGAAGGGTGTAGTTCGCTCTTATAAAAAAGGCCTACAAAATATCATATTACAAATATTTTTTTTAAAATTATTCTGTGTACTAGTTTTGTATTATGCATTCATACAGTTGCTATTGAGGGAGAACAAGTAAAGAGTACAATCACTTTTCAAATTACAGGAGCCAGTAAAGCAATTAACATGCAGGTCTATTTGATAAGATAATGTAGGAGTTTCTCGTGCTGCTATTCATTTATTGACATAAAAACGTTTCAGAAGTTAACCATAATCGATAAAGCGCAGTTTAAATAATTCAAGTTTATTTTAAGCTCTTTATTTACAAATTTGATTGCTTCTGTGTGTTTTAGAGCAGTCTTCGAACAATCAGTGCCCATTGTATTTCTAAAATATAACTATATTAATTTATTAGTATATATTTAGCTTCATTTTGTTGGACAAAAATTTATTAGAAGACATAATAATTTTTCTCTAATAAAGACGCTTTCACGGTTTAGCTATTTATGTTACTAAGTAAATTGGGTGAATTTAACGCAAAATTGAGCCCTATATACACAGGGTATAACTTAAATATTATAGCAGACCTCGGGCGGTGATTCCTGACACCGAGATAAAACGAAACATATGAACCAAGCTGGGTGTAAAAATGCCTCCTTTCGGCACTATGATCACCCAAAAATTCGTTGAAAATGTAAAAACAGCCATAACTCAAGAACAAAATGTCGGATCAAAGTAAGATAAAAGAGAATGTCCATTAATTTTAGATTGAGTTAGTGTACAATGGGATATAGTGCAATGGAGGCGCAAGGGTGATTCCCAAAGAAAGTGAAGTATTGCTTTGAGTATTTTATCAAACGTTGAGTGAGGGAAATGAACAAAAAATCAAATTTAAGATTTCAGCAATCAGAAATAATAGGGAGCAATTGAATTGCACGAACTCTAGATCTCAAATTGCGCACAAATTTCTGTTGGCCTTTTTGAACACAGATTTTTGTCTAACATTGCCACAATGATAGCTTTAAAATCTGTGCGCAAACAGGGTCTCCCTTCAGACTAGAATTTAAAAAAAATATAGAAATAAAACGCAAATTATATTGAGGTTTAATTAAATATAATTTGATCAGTAAATAGAAGTCAAGATATCTCCAAAAACCAAGTTTTCATATTTATAACCCACATGATAAAATTTTCCTGGTTGCAATTTTAAACCTACAATTTTTAGAAATTTAATTCTCCTTGTCTGATACTCTAAATATGTATCACCTTTAAGTATGTGGCACAGTTTCAATATTACGCTATGTATCCTCAAATCTTCCTTTCTTTGTGTATTGGTATACCCTTTCGTAAATGACCTTAATTTCAATTTTGTTTCTGATTGTATCTTCACCAAAGATAAAATCACTTAATAAATATTTGGAGCCGGTGAATAGGCTTGTTCATTGTAATGCTTTGGCCCCATTCGTCGATCGAAGTTTGCTACTGAGAGTTCTGAAGCCCATATTCTAGGTGGAAACCTAAATAAAACGAAGCATACCATTACGATGATATTCTCAAAGTTATTATTATTAATAATAATATAGACGGCATACTTCCCACTACTAGCCAAGGACGATAATCTTAGCTTCTTCATTTGCAAATAGAAACTTTTTCTCCATCATGATTTAACTCATCTTCTCTTTCAACCGTTTGCTCAATAGCCTCTGTAATATTTCTCGGACGAACTGATGGTTTTTTTTTTTTTTCGAATACAGTACATCACTTCTCTGCACATCTTCATATGCTTATGTGTTAATTTCTCTGTAAATAAAGTCACTCACATACACAAACATGACAAAAGAGAAAATATTGTCCATCTGACAACGTTGCTTAATATTTTTGTGCGCAATCTTGTACATTATGACAGCTTGTCAACGGCTTATCAGATAAAACTGATAAAACCGGAAAAGTATGCGCAATTTCATTTTGTGCGCCGAAATAATAGTATATTGTTAGAAGAATTCTTATGATTCGAAAGGAAGAGAGATAGACATGTGCAATTGATGTATTTTGTCTCAGTACAAAACAAACTCTCGGAAGAAAAATTTAAATGAAACGAAATCTTAACGTATCACAATTATGTCTTCTAGGCTAATGGTGACGGATGATAAATGAACAGCTTCCTGTCCAAGCTACGAGTGTGTGAAAATTTAAAAAAAAAAAAAAAAAAAAACTTTGATTAAGCTGGATCGCTAGTCACCTTTAGGGTAAAACTTTCTCAATAGATGGCAGAGCTCATTGCGATACATGCGATGTTGCCACATGAGTTACGGATAGAAAAGTGTTTAGACACGGCCGCATTTTATACATGATTTACAACAAAGAAATGAGAGCTTTTATTTCCATTTTACTCAATACTGCCTGCTTTAAAATATGAATTAATTATATTCTTTGATCAAAAGTAATTTTTAACTTATGAAACGTTATGTGGATCTCTAAAACTAGATGTCTTTACAGTGCAGATTAAGAATGCCTATACTAATACAAAATCATTACATAAATTTCATCTTTTTGACAAAACAGACTCTCAGTACGCTCAAAAATGGTGTTTTATACACCTAGTTGTAATCCTTGGTGTAAAACTTATCTCTACTTTAGAGATTTAATATATCATGGCTAAAATCCCCTTGTTTTTTGGTCAAAGAGCAACTCAATTTGCATTTAAGGGGAAATCATATCATTTCTATGGTAATAGTTTCTTAGAAAACGGCAGTTAAACGTTATACATTTATTTATTAGATGCCTCTACGGTGCAGATTAAGGATGCGTGTACAAATACAAAATCATTACCTAGGTAGATAGGACAAAACATATTCTTAATAGGTTCAAAAATGTTATTTTATAGGCGAAGTTGCAATCCTTGGAGCAGCTTTACTTTAGGGGCTTAAATATCATGGCTAACATTCCAGCGTTTTTTGAGCAAAATTCGACTCAAACTGCATTTAGGGGTAACGAAAACTACTTGCATGGTAAAATTTTCTTTGCAAATTACAAAGATATACGTTTATCTATAACTAGATGTCTCAAAGGTGCAAATTAAGAATAAGTATCCAAATACAAAACCATTAAACAAATCCGATCATTTCAACAAAACAGACTCAGTTCCTTCAAGCGTGGTATTTTGTCAGTTGTATTCCCGTGCAGGCATTTTGTAAGTTGTGTTCCTCAGTGCATATATTTTGTAAGTTGAATGTCTTAGTGTAACTTTACTTTAGATGGTATAATCATCAGGCCCGTATCCAGGGGGTCTAGGCGGACCGGGCCCCCTAAAATTTTCACCGTAGGCTTGCAAATGAACTATAATATTGTTGGATCGAGCCCCCTCTAACTTCAGCCGAGCCCCCCTACAATTTTGGAGTCGCTACTGGGATGATATTCATTATGGCTAAAATTCCTGCGTTTTCTGGACCAAACATGGCTACGTTAAATGAAAACTATCACCAACTTTTACTAGGTTCCTTACTTACATACAGATTTGTTCCACAATCCAGGTGGAATAAGGAAACTAAGATAGGGCTTTATGCAGAGTGGTTTTGACGTATGATTAGCGTCATACTAAAGGCCTGACTACTACAGGAAACATATATTAGTCGAACTCTTTAGTAATCACGCGTCAGAATAACTCTGCATAAATTCTCGCAGCGAGTAAAACTACACAATTAGCACGGGTGTTAGGGTGCCGAAGGCGCTATTTGAAATTTTCTAGTTTAATATTCCACGATTATAGTCTGAATCTAAAAGAAGTAGTGATGATGATTATCGAAATGGTGGACTGAAGGAAGTGGAGAAAAATCCGAGAAAATCCACGCACACTATGGGTCCTACAGAAAGTCTTCCTGGCGAAAAGTGGGATCGAACCAGCGATCTCGTGCGCCAGAGGTGTTTCTACCTACCAAGTTATTTACAGCTAATTTTATTAAAATATACTAGTATATTTAACCTACTTCATTTCTCCATGTGTTTTGCAAGTACTTGCTTTTGAACCTTGATTGATGTACTTCATATATAACACGATCTTCAACAATAATAAGCTCAAGTATGAATTCTGTGATTCTTGTTTATAGTGGCATATATTCAAAATTTCACGCTATATTTTAGTACTGGTTCATACTTGATACTATGCACACCTGAAGATAATAACAGTTCCGAATAAGAACACTTTTATCCAGAAACACCCGCAGGATTTTCCCAAGGCCGTGGAAGGGGCAAAAGCCCGACATACATTGATGCGCATAACGCATGATGCAAAACAGTTATTATTCAGGAATATTGTATATCTTTGTGGACTACATTAAATAGGTCTATGTTAAATATTCTAGTATGTGTAACCAAATATAATGTTCCTTCATGTGTGTTTCTGAGTAAAAGCGTTTTGAAAGAACCAAACACCTTTCGAAAATGCAGGGTAAAGCGATTGTCCTCTTGCCTCCACTGCGTACGCTCATAGTCTAATCGTTGACAGAGCATACGGGTCTATTGTTTTACTCAATGGTGTCATTCACCTAGTTCGTCCGAACCGGTTATTAAAATTTCTCAGGTTCTTGGAACCGGTTGTTAAAATCGTATCTCCACTTCCATATCCGGTACTTACGGAAACAACAATTTTCTAGTGTTACGAGGTGTCAAAAAACCTTTAAAACTTAAAAAAGGAAAATATTAAGACAGCATGGAACAAATGAATTTCATTTTTCTACATAATCAACTCTACGCTCAATATAAGTTTCCCATTACTTCCAAAGTGTCCCAATGCCTCTAAAGATCTTTTTTTTTTTTTTTTTTTTTGATTGGATATGCAATCAGTCATACACCATTCGTTGCACCTCTTCAGATTGCAACTTCTTTATCTTTAGTACCTTTCACCACTGAGGCGAGATTCGGTACGAAAGGAAGATGAAATGAAGATTTTCAATGATCGCAGCCATTGCACATGCAGTAGTATGAGGCCGAGTATTGTTATGTTGTAGAGGAAATTTGTTTTCAGAAGTCCGTATTACGTCGTATAGTAAGTTTAGGACCTTTTTGGCGATCGGAATACAAGATATTATTGACTATGCGTTCCGTATGCTGTAACGCTCCAAAATGTCACCCTTTTGGTCCCAGAAGAAAGTACTAACTTCCCTGTAGATGGTTGTGTCCGATAACGGATACTGCCATTGCATGCTCGCTTTCTTACTTCCGGAATGTAACGAATTCCCAGTAACGAATCTCTTCTGAAAGTCACTACCTTCTTGTTTACGGCGTAGCAAAATCTCGTGACACATCAACACATCGTTGCTTCAGTTCGTCTATCAACTGGCATGATACCAACCTGGCACACACATTCCGAAATCTGAGTACAGCGTGGATAATATTACAGATTGAACAGTGACTTATGCCAATGATTGTAGCTACTTCATCCAGTCATTCTGCACTGCCCCTTATCACAGTTTCAATTTACATAGAGCAAAACGGTAAGCGATAACAAGAAATTATTTGTTGATATAGATTCAGCGTCCCAAGCATGGGTTTCATCTCCGCTCCTTATTCTTATGTTGAAACAGCAAGCGGTAAACGTATCACTGACAAATCGGAATTCACGGACAATATTCGTCAGAATATTGGATCAATAAGAGCTAGACATAGATCACTCACTTCTGGTGGGTCAGGTTTTTGGCTGGATCCCAGCTCGCGCCAAGTGAACTTTGTGGTGAAGAAACCATGAGTGGAGTTTCTTCCGGGTCCCTCCCTTTCTTTCATTCAACCATTTCATTCGTTGTCATCTTCACCTTCTATCTTTCCTTCGAAGCACAATGATAGGACGTTACAGAAAAAAACATTCATGTCTCTCGGGTATGCCATATAGGTTAAACGAGACTTTGATGATAAGAATGAATTAAATGGTAGAATGAGAACGTAGGAGCACAAAGAGAAACTCTGAGAAAATCCATACACACACATGGTGTGTGTCTACCAAAAGGCTCACCTGGTTAAACTGGGATCGAACCAGTGACCCCGCATACAAGATGTCAATGCTCTACCACGGGGTCACTGCAACTCCGGACTAGAAAAAGGATTTCTACATGAGTGGTTGCGTTTCTCAAGTGAAGCTATAGGGTCTGAATACTTTCTTTTCATTACAGAAAAAAAAATCAAGCTTTACGGTTTTATGAATTTTTAAGTACTAACTAGAGAAGGTCGCAGGATATTTCTCTGACTTCGTTTCGATATTATGCTCAGTCGACGCCTTTTTACATATGAAACAGTTAGGCAACCGGAGAAATCCTCGATCGCAAGCGTATTCGAATTATGAGCGTTAAAATTTCAAAATTGAACAGATTTTGCAGAAAGTTTGAAGAACCATTTCTTGAGATAGACGCTTCAGTTTTGATATCAGGGATTTCTCCTGGATACCCAACACAGTAGTAAGTTCAAAACGTATGCATTTTGCAAGATAAGGGTAATGCTTACACCATGCAAATTGCCTCCCATTTGACATACTGGGCCAACCAGTGGTAAAAGTGGATCTCAAAGGATGGGAGGACGGTAGGTAGCGGCATGACGCCACGCCGTTCCCTTGCCTATCTATACCCATTATAGTTTTTTCGGAACTGGGGGGACGCCTTAATTTTTTCGAGGTGGGGGTGCGGCGTTCCCGCATTATCCTTCACTTTTACCCCTGGGGCCAATAGGTTAATAAAATGTATTTGATACCCCTATTCGACTATATTGTTATTCAAATATCACTATCGAGCTCATCCGTGGCTAAGCGGTTAGCGTACGCGCCTTTGGCGTGGGAGACCCGGGTTCGATTCCCGGCGGGAGCTCATGTGGTTCGGATTCCACGTTAATCAGTAGGTCCACGTCTCATATAGCCTCGCTGCTGAAAGGGACGCTAAACTAAAATCAACTCAACAACTCAACTCAAATATCACTATCCTGCGTGGCCACCTTCAAATTGAACAATCACATTTGTCTTGGGAACGGTTTGCCAGGCGTGCAAAATTCAATGAAGATATTCATAATTAAACTTGCGATTATCTATGTTGTGGTTCTTCCCAGGCCCGTATTCCTGGGGATCTAGGGGGCCGGGCTCCCCCTTAATTTTTACTGCTTCCCTAAAATTTTCACGATAAGCTTGCAAATGAACAATAATATGGTGATGAACCTGGATCTATGGTTGGATCTGCCCCCCTAACTTCTACCGCTCCCCCGCATTTTTGGACTGACTAGTGGCCTGGTTCTTCCCCTTCTGTAGCTAGGTCCAAACAGCTCGAGCAGACAGGCTTGCACTGTTGCGGTACTGCGAATCCTGTCGCCCTATGCTTATGCATCGCAGAATACGGTGTTCTAATACATCATCGCTAGCCATGTGCTTAGTTTTCAGCAATTATAATGTCAGTATTATTGTCAAATATTGGTCAAACTCCAGGAAATATTTTAAGATATTCAATGAGAAAATAGACCAAAAAATTTAAAGAAGAAAAAAAATGGTTAACGAGAATTTGCGCTCAAAGTTGTGAACTAGGTGACTTTTATTCTCGAGAAAACCGCTGTTTCAATACATCACCTCTAGCCGATTGTTTGTTTTTTGGTCACATTTCTCGCGAAATACGTAAAATATTGTCTGAAGTTTAGCCACTATTTTCAAACAATCGCCATTGAAATCCATTGAAAATTTTAAAAAATGGCTAGCGATGAAATATTGAGACACCGTCTTCCACAATGGATACCGTCATGTCCATGGGTTTTCTCGGGGTACTCCTGTTTCCTCCCTTCTTCTCATTCCATCAATTCTTGCATCATCATTCACTTACCTTAATCATCGTCTTCCTTAGCCTAAAGGGTATAATCATCGGATGTTAAACTGAAATATTTCATTTTTTCCACAATGCACAGAGGCCGGCTGGTTGAGTGTCGCGTTGAAGTTAGTCCCGCGGCAAAGCGTTTCGGAGACACATGTCATTGTTTAATGTTTAGATGGCCACACAGAAAGTGACATTTGAATGACAATACAGTTGGTTTCAAATAAATTTCATTAGCCCATTTATCCGGTGTGCCAAATAGGGTGCAATTTGCAAGTTGTAAGACGCCATTACCCTTCATCCCTTCCTCAATAAGTTCCCTTATCTTGCAAAATGCTTACGATTTGACTTCACCATTCCATCGAGTATCCAAGAAAACACCTTAGTACCAGAAATGAAGCGTGTATCTCAAAAAATGGTTTATTCAAACTTTTTTCAAAATCTGTTCAATTTTGAAATTTTAACGTTCATAATTCGAACAAGCTTGCGATCGAGGATTTTTCCGGCTGCCTAATTGTTTCATATGTAAAAGGAGACGACTGAGCATAGTATCAAAATGAAGTCAGAGTATCACCCCACGACTTCCCTAGTAAGTAGAATTAATTACTATTTCCACTAACGGGTTCAGATACTAACGGGTATGTATGAAAACTCAAAAACATATATAAATTATTTTCAAGAAGATGTAATGTTTTACCTAAGCAAAATGAGTTTCAGAAAAAATAAAGAAAGAAAGAAAAGAAAAGAAGAAAATGAAAGAACACATATTACATATTTAACGTTCAAAATTATCGTCAAAATAAACTATCTTCGTATTACACGTGTGTATAATATTTACGTGGAAACAAACAGTTAAAAATGGAAAAGCGCTTAGCTATTTCTTCGAATTATTCTCCCTTTCTCTTCGCTTCCCTTGGCTCTTCGATCTTTTACTTTGAGTTGGATTCTTCTTTTTTGTGTATGATTCCCTCCGTTTCCCCTTTTTGCACTTTTATTATTTGTAATAGTTTTGTCACAGTTCACAGGTTCCGCCCTACGCTCACAAGGAATTGCCCTACTACTGTGACTGCAACAGTACACATGTAAGTTTGGCAACGAAGCATTATGGCGTCCTGCGTAAGCATGAGATTCAGCCCCTAAAACTATTTCCGTAAACACAAAATAATATTTGGATAAAATGTAGAACATAACACGAAAAACGGTAATATAATATTCATGTTCCGTAATGAGACAACTACTTGTAAAATAATTTATGCTTGTACGTAAAAATTTCGTAAAACTGAGCACAGGAGTAGCAAAATCTAACAGCAAGCGCCATCTTGCGTACTCATCTTAAAACTGATCAAGTTTTCCTCTTATATTTTACTTTTTTAGCTAACAGAATACATAGGCACAGAAAATAGTATCTCAAGTTGTAGCTGACGCATAACTCTATTTTATAGTGTAATACTTATAATATGTGCCATTTCTTAACGCGTTGGTTAAGGCAATAAACTAATGCTTATACTGACTTCCGGGTAGTGATCCACCTTAAGATTAGGTTATAAAGGACTGTGCATAGGACAGTCAGGCGGCATGTAAATAAACACGTGTAGTATCCAAAAATGCAAAGATCGTAAGCGATGAACGAATGTACAATGGACTCTCAACATAACACAAGGATTCCCAAATATTTCCTGAATATATATTTGTCAAAAGTAAGCTGGATTAAAGGGTTTTCTCCTCGTAATATGTAATTCCGTGGTATATATTATTTTTGTGCACAGAAGCAACAAAAATAGACGAAATACGAGATGTTGTACATGTTACATATCGATACGAAGAAATGCACTGCGACAGTATACTTGATTTATCCTTTAGGTGAATATTGTTCCAGGGATACCGTCAAGGGGCTTCTCCCCTTCCTTGGAGTTGGCAAACGCCCCTTACCCATGAGCTACGAAAAACTACATTGCTATTGTAAATATACCAAAATCGCGTCCTAGTGTAGCTCACTTACATTCTGATTTTGTCACTGCTGTAGAAAATTTCTAGAAGAAAGCTCATTGGAATTACATCCAAAAATGGGGAAAACCCTTTTTCTCCGTCCTAATGTATCTTGTAGCTCGATGGAATATCTACATGGAAGAAAGAGAATGTGGCACTTTTCCGTACATGTAGCAGTATATACGTAGCTTATAGTACTTTCACTAAGGGCATGATGCTTTGGTCGCACACTACGGAACTATCGTCCCTTGTGTGTCAATTGCGAGTGGCTCGCAGAAGACTGTCTTGCAGTTTTGTTGTGAAATAGCGTCAGTTAGCGTGGCTGTGTTAAAGTAGGCATTTACGCAACTTGAGTGATATACACAGTCCGAAAGAATTGCTGTATAACAGAATAGGAAGTGATGCGTTCAACGTTAGAGGGTTGTGTCTAGGTATTCACTGTCAAATAAAAGTGTAAACGTTGATGTTTAAGTAAAATTGATTGTGTTAATCTGTATGTGCCTGCGCAATGGTAGATTAACCTATCCATGACCTGGCAGATATGCACCTCATTTATGAAAAGGCAAAACAAATAGCCCAGAGGCGATTCGTTTATATCGTGACCGTCACCCTCAAGGGGACTAATTTTCCTTTTATTTTTCCACGCGTCCATATTCGCATTTGAGAGATAAGGTCTCTTCAATTTCCCCTACTTGAAATCGGATCGCACCTTGTGGGCAAAAGACAAGCAAACTTGGCATGATCAGAGACTGTCCTGAAACTAGCAGCAGCCAAGTGTAGGGCGTAAAAGTCCACATGCAACTCTAGTGAAGGATCAGCAGCAGAGATTTAATGCGAGCGTGCTGTGCAGTATGGTGGATAATTTTGTGGTAGAACCTTATTACAGATACGCCTGTGTGGGAGGACGTATTTTTTTTATTTTTACGAATGTTCTCCCGAAATTGTTAGAACATATGCCCTTGAACATAAGACAGCAGATGTGATCCCAGCATAACAGAGCACCTGCACATTTTAACAAAAATATGCAGACCTACCTAAATGAAACATTCCAGATCTTAAGTGTTCTAATTTGAACTCTGTACTATTACTTTTGATTGATGAAATCTTGTACTTGAGTGTTGTACATTTCCTCATTCAACGTTTGCTAAAATACTCGAAGGCATACTCCAGTTTCTTTGGGAGTCACCCTTGCACCGCCATTGCACTACAAACGATTGTATACTAATGGAATCTACAATTAAATATAATGAATATTCTCTTTTGCCCAGTTTCGATCCGACATTTTGTTCCCGAGTATGACTGTTCTTCCATATTTTCGAAAATTTTCGGGTGTTCATAGCTCCGGTGCATATCTACACCCAAGTTGGTGTATACTTTCCGTTTTAACTCGGGGACAGGGAACACCTCCGGATGTTTAAAACATTAATTAATTTATAATACACACACACACACACACACACACACACACACACACATATATATATATATATATATATATATATATATATATATATATATATATATATATATATATATATATAGCCCTATAATTCACGTTTGTATGGGCGCCCTTTTAGTAGACTTGTCCACCGCCCTCGTTAGTATCCCAGCACGGCCCTGGGCAAGTCCTGGAGAGTCCAGACCCCCGGAAATTCCGACTTTTCTGTAAATGTAGTATAATGTTAGTTGTAATTTTACAAATTTTAAAATAATTTATCCTTATATTGAATTTGGACCCCTCCGAAATAAATTTCCACGTACGTCTTTATGCCTGCAAGTTAACGATCTACTTCACTACCTGAATAAACAGCAATTTATTCCAGCCTAACAATTATTATAGGTTACGAACAACATACTTTTCACCGTACACAAAATTAGTTTCTTCGAGTTTCTCGTAAACTGTGCATGATATTTCACCCTCAAGCACGTTCATTTTGCTAAGCTTAATATGATATATCCATTGTTACAGTATTTTATTTGGACCTTGTTTTAGGTAAGGGAACACTGTAGTCCAGTGGTTAGAACGTTGGTTAGAATGGTCCCCAGTTCGATTCCCGACCGATGCTTCCCGAATTTTCGGCAAACACACAGCGTCGTGAGGCAAACTGGGGAGTCACGTGAATAAAAGATATGACGATTGCTAGGTGTAGAAGGCACTTTATACGGGGACGCAGCAGACTGATCACTTGTTCGTCGCTAGACTAGACTTAGTTCAGCCGATCTCTAACAGATGGCATTGGAGCGACTCAGGCTCATAGGGGCTGTCGGGCCAGCGGTTAGTTTTATTGTTTTAGTTAAGTAGAAAGTAAAATTTAAGAATAAATGATAATTTTAGCCAACATCTCATTAACTATACTATGTACTGGCATTTTGTTAATGGCATAATGAAGAGTTAATTTGAGGATATGATTCAGTATCAGTTTCACTTCAATAAGATGAATGCTATTCATACAGCATTTTTTTTTTTTTTTTTTTTTTAGATTTTCAAAGAAATGATTTTTTCTCAATTTTTTTCTCGAAAACTACCCATTAGCTTTTCTACTTACGTCTATCATCTTGTTCAGCTGAATGAGTACTATCGAGATTGGCATTGATCTCAACTTTGAACCGTTCTCTTTCAATAATAAGCTAATAACATTGTAATTTGATGATTCTCTCATTCATCAAGGAATAAAGCAAAACTTCAGCATCAACATGTGTTCCTGATTAGAAACTCAGATTTAGCAACTCGTAACAAATGTTTTTCTTTTCCACGAGTCTGACATTGTTGGATGCAAATGATACTGAGATCACTAGAAAACTACTTGTCAATACGCAGATCACCACGCTACGCGTATCTTGCGTGCGCACCATGCAGCTCGTGTTACGTCACTTCACACGCACTAAACGCGTCTTAATTTGCGCCCAGCCTAAAAGAAACGTGCAGAGAAAAGGACACGGACTTAGAAATAGAAATAAATGATATATAGAAACAAGGAAGAATAGTCAGCAGGGTATGCATTGGGGGTTTAGAGGTTTGAACCCTGTTGAGCAAGATAGGAAAAATGAACGCTTAGTACATTATGATATAGGGGGCCGCGGTGGCTCAGTGATAGAGCGTTCACCTCTGGTGCTTGGGGTCCCGGCTTCAAACCCTGCTCCAGCCAAGTGAACTTTGTGGTGGACAAACACCGTGTGTGTGGGTTTTCTCGGGGTTCTCCCGTTTCCTCCCACTTTCTTCATTCCGCCATTTCATTCATCTCTCATCATCACCGTCTTTTTTAGCCTAACCGGCATAACCGTGGGACGTAAAACTCAACAATTTCATTTCATTTTACATTATAATATATGCAAAAACGCACATGTTCTGAAAGAATATGATTGAGTATTTGAACCTTTCTTGATGAAATTCTGCGTACGTTACTGAGAGTAATGAAAGCCCCATCGTAATATCAGCTAGAGAATACCAAAATCGTAAAAAAAAAAAAAAAAAAAAAAAAAAACCCTTAGAAAACTGAACCCAGTCTCATTCCAAAACTGCAAAAATTAGTATTGCTATCAGCTAGCAAAATAGTAAGAAAAGAATACTGGTCTAGGAGCAAGACACACCATAAGTGTGAAAAGCCCTAGCATAAGAAAAATCAGATAATATTTAAGATGGTTTGTTATACTACTAATTACTACTATTACATCTACTACTACTAACTCCTATAATAATAATAATAATAATAATAATAATAATAATAATAATAATAATAATAATAATAATAATAATAATAATAATAATAATAATAATAATAATAATAATGACTGCTGTAGCTTACTAAAAAATAATCTCCTGATGCTCAAGCCCAGATTGTGGTCATAACCGTACTTAAGAGTCTTCATCCCGGCGAAATTAAAATATCGCTAATTTTACGGTAATTATGTGATATCTTCAAATAGATAAAAGATAATCGAAATGTGGAACAAGAGCACCCTATACAATAATATTTTACATGAGAAACCGTTATCACGACTCACTTATCTGCTTTCGATTTCGTGCCATTTTGAAAATCCGCATTTATTTTCACGTTTTTAAACAGCTGAAAACGGAAAGCCACTAGGTGACTTGTGATAACGGTACCTCACGCAAAATAATATTATCTAAGGCGCTCTTGTTCCATATTTCAATTATCATTTATCTATTTGAAGATATCACATAATTACTGTAAAATTAGCGGTATTTTAATTTCGCCGGGGTGAAGACTCTTAAGTAAATGTTTTTTTTTTTTTTTTAAGTTCAATTACCCTTTTAGCACCGAGATTATATAAGATGTGGTCCTAGCGTTCAATCCTATCGAACCAGGTAGGAATCGAATTCTTCTGGATTACGCGCACCACCAAAGGCGCATGCGCCCCTCTAGACCAGCGTTTCCCAACCTTTTTCAACTTGCGGCACACTACAGGTGTAATTTGAATTCTCGCGGCACACCCATATTATATATATATATATATATTTAATTACTACTATTATCTCTAAATATAAAATGCCTTGGTATTTTGCTGTGATTACTGATCTCCTTACAGAGAAGAAAGCTCGATCACTGGTTTTCTCCCGTGGTAAATCATTATGCTTATTTTTCATTCTAATTTTAAAATAGAAAACAATTGCAATGAAATATAGGACTGGGTTTTAAAAATCCCACTTTCTCTTTCGAAAACTGTATCTAATCTTTCACTAAAAAGGATCACTAAATAACGAACAAATAAACATATCTCCTATACCTTTAAAACACAAATGTAGGTAATTTGTATATATGTTTGCTTTGTTGAATTTATTGAATGAGATGTTAAAATTTCAAGTTACGAAATAGTGTGCAACAATAAAGAAGCAATAATGGTCATGACAATGATAAATACGTTTTCCAACATTAAAAATGTAAAAAAAGTAACACAGTATGCAACTTACAATTTTAGATGTATAGTAGAGGTTCATAGTAATGTGAAATACAAATATACATTTCCCCTATGTCTTGCAATTTGGTACCTATAGAATTAATAATTTGTTTCGATTTCCTCGCGGCACACCAGCGGCCCATTCGCGGCACACCAATGTGCCGCGGCACACCGGTTGGGAAACGCTGCTCTAGACTATAGAAGTGAGATGAAAATGAAATCTCTCAGTTTAACATTCTATGAGTATGTCCCTTAGGCTAAGGGAGACGTATGATTTAGACAAATGAATGATGATGCAAGAATTGGTGGAATGAAAATGTGGGAGGAAACGGTAGTACCCGAGAAAATCACGGATAAGATGTTATTCACCACAAAACTGACTTAACCGGGGATCGAACCAGGGGCCCCACACCAGAGGTACGCTAAACTAGAAGAAAGTTCTGATCAAACTTACAAGTTAACGCATCCGAAAATAAATATACTAGTTTGGCAAATATTTAGACAAGTTTTATTGAAATTAAGGCAACAAAAGTGAATAATAATAATAATAATAATAATAATAATAATAATAATAATAATAATAATAATAATAATAATAATAATAATAATAATAATAACAACAACAACAAACAAATATTTGTTTTCCGAATCGTAGTGTCACTGTCAGCCTGTAAGATGAGCAAACGAGGATGGTAATTTCTCGTTTCTGTGGCAAAGGAGACGGAAAAATATGATACTGGCCGTGACAGTTAACAAGACAGCTTGAATATAACTATCAAAGCAAACCGCTAGAACAGACTTTTAATGGACAGTAAGCATACGGTTTGCAGATATGTGCCAAGAATAGTAAAATAATAATAACAACAAGAAACGGAAATCCTTCCACGATAAAAGAAAAGCGATTTTCTTCTTTTTTTATGTTATTCTTTTTTTTTATTTCGAATTGCAATGTACCCACTCAAGCCAATCGTAATGACATCGAAGTATATTATATTGCATTGCATGTCTACATTTTTTTTTTTTTTTTTTTTTTTTTTTAACATTTACAATTTGTGTTGTCTCCAGCCAGAGGCCAAGGTTGTTTCTTATATAAAAACCATTTGAGTACGCAGGGTTGGAAACTCTTTCTCTCCAAATTGTATGATTTTCTAAACAAATAAGTTCACTGATTGCGGGGGGCAACTGTCCTTCATAGATTACAGAAAATCTTTGATATAAGTACACACACTGCGTTTACTTAACATGTTAACGTTTAACAGGTTTGTTTCATATACCTGTATCTTCGCTTTATTCTTGTCCCAATTCAAATAGCAATTTAATGATTTTTTTAAAATTTGACTAGGTACGTCCAAATCGCAAATTTGTTGTTCCGTAACTTAGAAACTAAAGTGTCTTCACAACAAACTATTTCATATGAGTACCAAGAATGTAGAAATCTATCTCCGTGCTTAGGCCTACGTTATGAACATTTATAGGATAGTGACAGAGATATTATTCCTATCAGTAATGAAGGAAAAACTTTAACCATTCGCCTACTCTGCTCTGTACTGTCATTATATATGAATTTAACTAACACTTATTTTAGATATCTTAAAAAATATATATTGGTATAACATTCGATAAGCTTCTATCTGAAACGTCCATAATATATTATTGGAAACCATATTCGATATAGAATCCTTTTCCTTCGTCATCTTATAAGACCTGAACACTAAAATATCTCTCTGGCCCATCTAATCCCTAGATCTAAATGTCTTTTTCATACTATATACAAAGTTTTTATAGATCCGGGTATCATATGCTGCCATATATTCTGGATAGTTGCTACACTGACAGCGTCATGTAATTCGGTCTGTGCTCGATAACGAAGCCTGTGCAGCAGTGACGACGCCAACATTAATTTCTTGGGGGACGGGGACACGTGGAGATACAACGATACTTGTATTTCAACATCTTTATTTGTATTTGTGGGCAAAATTTACACAAGATGTAACACACACAAGCTGTTCAAGAAAGGAAGAAGAAGAATATGAAAAGAGATATAAATGTAATGTATTTTCTGTTATTATGCGATTATATTTTGTTATTATAGTGATTCGACGATGTTAGTTAGTTGTCATAGCAACGAAAAATAAATAATGTATAACTGAAGATCCATCTCGTGAAATCTATATATACAATTTTTAAAGAGTGTACTTGTTTAACTTGTTTGGTACTGCAATAAAAGGTAATATCATGGATGCATTGTATAAAATGGATTTTGATATATCAGTAGCCTTGAGTTAGTCCGGTGAGAGTACGTGCCATTGATACAAAACCCGAATAATGTTTCGGATCCCACTACAAACATAGATCTTGATTATATTGATTCGGTCACAAAGAGACAGACGTTAAACTCCAATAAGGCAATTATATTGTAACGAGAAATGATTATGACGCTGAGACCAGTTTCACAAGAACATACTGAGATACCGTATTTGTAAATAGTAAAAATAGGGAAGTTAATCTATTCCCTTGTGTATATTCAGGGCTAATTAAGACTAGGAGGCCTTGTTAATGAGCAGAGTTATGTGTAGATATGAAATTATGAAGTATGAGTGTGCGGATAGCAAGGACAATGAGAAGAATTCTTATTCATTTTATTGCAGTTTATACCTTATTAATATTGCAGCGAGACTTTTCAACTAAGGATATATGTTCCTGAGTATTGTATGATCAAGCTATAAATTTCTCGATGGATGTGTTCGGAGTAGCAGGGGGAGCAACAGGATTGCGCACACTATAGATCCCGAATTGCGCACATATCTCTGTTGGTCTTTCTGAACACAGATTTTTGCCCAACGTTGCCACAATGCTAGATTTATAATCTGTGCGCAAAGAATGTTTTCCTTCAGACTAGGATAGAAACAGAAATTAGAAATACAATTCATATTATATTGAGCTAGGTGAAAAATAAAATAAATATATAATATAATTTGGTCAGTAGATACAAGAAGTCATGATATCTCCAAATTTACAATCCAAATGTTAAAATTTTTCTTGTCTCATAATCTGAATCCGTTCGGAGTTCTAGTACCTATTTTTAGGTGCTAAAGTAGCGTCTTCATTATTCGATTAAAAAAGAACCAATAAAGCTTTTTACTTTTTTTTTTTCAAGTCTAGAGGCACTGTAGAACACGTTACGTATGGTTTCACGCCTCCCTGCGTCGAGAAATAAAAGGTGATGACATCATAACTTAATTTTTTTTTGTTAGGCCTATATTCATTATTTTTTGGCGGGTTTACTTTCGCACCTAGAAGATTAAAATTACGTACAAACATTCAGTCCACCGAGTACTATTTATTAGATTTTTTTTCAGATCTCTGCGTTAGCACAAGGTGGATCCAGAGGGGCAAAAAGGTAAATAAAAGGGATTTTGTGGTTTAAAAAGTCCTTTTTTTTCGCGATTTTCCCGCCTGAGATACATGATGGAGGCATATGAAGGGTCCGTTTGAAAGGCATTTTTATTCTGTAGATAATAAAGGGCAAACTATGATTCTAGGAAATATAGCGATGTCTCAGGAAATGTTCTGCCTGAGATCAAGGTATTTTACAGTAATCTGGGGCATTGTGGGGATTATTGATATTTTTCCCTGACTGTTCAAGATAAAAGCTTGAAATTTTGTACAGGCATTTAATGCACCCCTTAGTGTTTTCCAGCTGAGTTTTAGATCTCTGCATTAACACAATGGATGTCCAGAAGGGCTCAAAAATTAAAAAAAAAAAAGAAATATTTTCAAAGAAAAATCCCGATTTCTCTCAAAATTTCCCGCCTCAGGGACATGATAAGGAGATGTGAATGGTACCATTTGAAAGGTTGCTCTATTGTAAAAAGAAAAGGAGGTATGAACCATGATCCTATGATAAATAGGAATGATGCTGTAGCCGCTTGACTGAAAGTCTCTAATTTACCTTTAAAAGTCGGAATCTATAAGGGTTAAGCACTTCATACTGCTTCAATATAATGTTATGTTTCTTTAAATCTTCCTTTTCTTGTGTATTGGTATATCCTTTCGCAATTGATCTTAATTTCAATTTTGTTTCTGATTGTATCTTCAACAAAGAAGAGATTACCTGATAAATATCTGGACCAAGTAAATAGAATTATTAATTGTAATGTTTGTGAAATGTTTCCGCCCTATTTTCGTTCGAGGAGCTACTGAGGGTTCTGAAGCCCATATTCTAGGTGGGAACCAATAAAACAAAGCAAACATTTATGATGACATTCTTAATGTTAATAATCATAATAATAGTAATATAGTATACATACTTTCCACTACTATAGTGAGTCCAGTAAGAGAACGTCTCTGACAGCTCGCAGTGACATTGCCACTACTCGCGTGTCAAGGTTTTATTCGGTGCAACTGTAGTGGCAATTTAATTAATGGTATAAGAAAGGGTGATCGTGGTTGGTAACACTGGTATCAAAGTAGGGGCTGCAATGTCCCACCGCATGTGGTAAGAAACGTCAGAGACCATCTCTTGTTGGCCGTGCTATAGCCAAGTTTTAGAGAAAAATTAAAAATTGAAAAAGTGAATAATTTAATCCATTGTCGTAAAGTTTTGCTTTGGTAAATTTATTGAGGTCTGTCGTTAACGTCTGGTCATATAATAGGATACTCGTTACAATAATATGTGCGATACAATAAACTTAAATTACAATATTATTAGTATAATACAACGATGTGAGTAAACTACTTCCTCATACTAATTACACTGCATTCCAATATAATCCTTGCAAAATTACACGATTTACTTATTAATAATATGGCATCTGTCAATATATATATCTTAAATCACCTTCCTAAATCTAGTTAGAATATATAATTACAAACAGTATTATGTAGCTATCTACAAGTTTTATTACATACACTACGACTATGCACAGTAAATGCTATCATTGTTCGTACCTAATGTTACTTGCACAAGTTAGGACGATAATCTTAGCTTCTTCATTTATAAATAGTAACTTTTCTTCGTCATAACTGAACTCAACTTCTCTTTCAATCACTTACTGAAGCAGCCTCTGTAATATTTCTCGGAAGAACTGGTGAGATCTTTCTTTTTTCGAATGCAGTACCGGTATATACCTTCTCTATCCTTATGTGTTAATTCCTCTGTATTTTCTATATTAGCTCAATCCTAGTAATTTTATTCGACCGCTGTTCGGGTATTCCGCTGTTCTTTTCTTACAGATTTACATAACAGAAGAGAAAATATTTTCCATCTGACAACATTGCTTAATTTTTCTGTGCGCAATCCTGTACATAATGACAGCTTGTCAATGACTTATCAGGTAAAACTGATAAAACTGGAAAAGTGTGCGCAATCTCATTGCAGCCGTAGCAGGAACGGAGTCGTCAGGGATGAGACAGAAACCTTATCACGTCCGCACAGCAATGACTACGCTAGAGGGCATAAATAGGGCGTCTTCCTGATGGCAGCGTTGGCAACTCTACCCCAGACATGTTGTATTATAAGGTAGGTCAAATATCATAAAACTATCATTTTCGGCATTCTGAAAGTAGCTGCCTTCCCCAAAAAATTATCTACCTCTCTATAAAGAAATCACACAGTTCATATATATTTATATAACTCAAGGCTAACTGATATATCAAAATCTGCATCCATATTACCTTTTATTGCAGTACCAAACAAGTTAAACAAGTACACTCTTTAAAAATTGTATATATAGATTTCACGAGATGGATCTTCAGTTATACATTATTTATTCTTCGTTGCTATGACAACTAACTAACATCGTCGAATCACTATAACAACAAAATATCATCGCATAACAACAGAAAAGAAATTACTTCTATTTCTCTTTTCATATTCTTCTTCTTCCTTTCTTGAACAGCTTGTGCATATTTTAAAAGTACATTTTGCCCAAAAACACAAATAAAGATATAATAAGAATGTTAAAAATACAAGTATCGTTGTATGTGGCGCCTGGAAAATAGGACCTTTTTTTAAAAAAATAAAAAAAGAGAAATCCTGGACCCTTAACTATTACATACTAAGTACTTGAGTTTCTGAATATATAAAAATTACAATTCATATAATCATACATCATATTTACTTTTATATCAATATTATTTTCATATTTTATCTTAATTCTCTTAATTAATTTCATTTCAAATATTTATACACTTCAACGTCGATAACAGAAGGTACATTCAGATAACGGCATAGAAGTTGTTTAATTTTAGGTCCTTTTGGGGCCATTGATACGTATTATTAGTTGAAGGTTAACAAAATCTATATTATTTTATCGGGCAAAACTAGGAAAATTGTGAAAAGGATATCATAATGACATTTACATAACTGCTCTTTTAAACAAGAAAGGATCAAATATGCATATATGATATATTCCAACAAAATACAAATGAATGTGCGATTTGTTCCATTTGTTGATTCATTAAGGTTGGTGTAAAGGGACAAGTTTTGCCGATAGATGTCACTACGGTCTTCGTATATCTCTCATGTATTTTTTACCTTTTACGAAAATTTACAATTTCTCTTACAAATTTCAATCTGGAGACTTCAAATTTTTTAGAGAAGGAACTTCATAACCTATCGAAGGCAGCAGTCCGTGCCGATTTTTCATTTAGAATTTTCTTAAATGTTGAAACAGTTCCATTGTTAAAGGTTTGGATATCCATCTCAACAATGAAGACATTTCAACAATGAAAAAAAATTCTAAATAAAAAATCGGCACGGATTGTTGCCTTCAATAGGTTATGAAGTTCCTTCTCTAAAAATTTGAAATTTGTAGGTTGAAATTTGTAAGAAAAATCGTGAATTTTCGTGAAAGGTAAAAAATACATGAGAGAGATACGAAGACTGTAATGACATCTATCGGCAAAACTTCTCCCTTTCAACCAACCTTAAATTATCTTCATACAATTCAAATAAAATACAAATAACAAACGAAATCATAACGATATTTACAGTGAAAATAAACAAAAATCAATTGATTATAATTTTCTCGGACGCCGTTACATGACCAACGAATTCATTCAAGTTGCATTGAAAGTCATAAACTGAAATACAGTCTTAAGCGTTATTTACTTCTATAGTTCGTTGTTTCTTATTTTGTGAATTTGTGCCATCTATGAAATTTCTACGAAATCCAATTCGAGGGAAATTAGATCTAATGATTACATGCTTTTTAAGTGTAGTACGATTATCATTGCTATTGCTACTAGGATTAGGTTCGGTTACGTGAGTACTATTACTGTTACTACTAAGATTAGATTCGGTTACATTACCGGTAAAATTAGGTTCAGTTCTCATTCGTTTTACTGGTGACGAAATGTCGTGTCTTCTAACAGAGTTGTACTTGTTCCTTACACAATATTCACGGTAATTTGTCCTACCACGGTTTCGATTAAGGTTAGTTTGGTTCAGTTTATTATTGTACTATACCATTGATGGATTTTCAAAATTTTGCAATGTCATACCAAGATGATTGAAATTAACGCACTGCACTGCACCGCATTCGGTAAAAACACCATCGGATTGTTCACTACTATCATTTTGGTCTTTTCGTTGAATGAACAATTCAACAGTTCCAACTCAATCGGCCAATCATTACAAGTATTGGTGGGAACACACACTCTCTTTCTGAATTTCACGAATACTGGAATCAATTTTCTTCCTGCTACATGAACCAATGTCGTGTACATATCATTAAACGGTTTTGTTACAATTACTCATCTTCAGGATTAATATCATGTTGAATATATCGTGAATACAAGCAGTCAATAGCATTCACTAGACGAAGATGACCATAACTTTTCGCACATTGATGCATAATTACCAAAATCTTCATTACACGCAGTATCAGTAAGGCAATCAAAAGCATTAGAATGAAGAGAGAAGTTGGGATAATCTAATCCAACCAATACCGCAGTATGTTTTTGCGAAAACTAGGTAAATGTCACCAATGCAAACTCGGGATCTGCATTTTCTGTTGTTTCTATGGAAGGTTCAGGTTCATTTGGAGCATTCATGTTAACCTGTGATGACATTTCTTCAGTGAAACTACGTAGTATTGTTTTATTTGTTCCATTTGTTCACCAATATCTTGCCTCAGTTGTCCAATCTGCTGTTTAAATAGATCAGCTAGGTCAGAGTAGTTCATCTCAAGGGCGCCCATATGTTGTGGTTTACAAGGGGGGGCAAGTATAAGCGACGTTTCAAATATAGTTTCAAATTTTGCTGTAACTAATGTAAAAATTCTATTGTGTTTTCGATATTCCCAAGTACAATTTCCTCTAAGCGGGGGGGGGGGCGAGCGTCCCACCTTGCCCTCCCTGATGGGCGCCCTTGGTTCATCCTACTATTACCATTTGATTCAGTTATATTTTCAATACCAGGAAGACTCATTTTGATATTTCTGAAAATTTTTCTTTCCACTCCTTAATCAGTGGTGCCCCCCCCCCTTATGTCTATGACGCACCCCCCCAATTATCTATCCGTAGGTGTTCTTCCATGAAAAAATATTCTTTTCGATTAATTTTACCCCCCCTCATCAAACATATTTATATAGATTTTAACCCCCCCCCAAATATTTCAATGACGCAGTTTGCGTCATAGCCCCCCCTTGTGGTCACTCCTGCCTTAATAAAGTATACTCCGTTTTGATGTTTCTAGCAAAATCACTACGTAGCCTTAAAATTAATCTGGAATCCCGGAGTTAATTATCTAGGAGATTGTTTACTTAAGGTTGGTTTAAAGGGACAAGTTTTGTCGATAGATGGCAGTACAATCTTCGTATCTCTCTCATGTATTTTTTACCTTTCGCGAAAATTCACGATTTCTGTTACAAATTTCAACCTACAGACTTAAAATTTTTAGAAAAGTAACTTCATAATCTATCGAAGGCAATAATCCGTAGAATCTTTTTTATTTAGAATTTTCTTCATTGTTGAAATGGCTTGATTGTTGAAATGGATATCCAAACCTTTAACAATGGCATTGTTTCAGCAATGAAGAAAATTCTAAATAAAAAATTGGCACGGATTGTTCCCTTTAATAGGTTATGAAGTTCGTTCTCTAAAAATTTGAAGCCTCTACGTTGAAATTTGTAAAAGAAATTGTAAATTTTCGTGAAAGGTAAAAAATACGTGGGAGAGATACGAAGATTGTAGTGACATCTATCGGCAAAACCTGTCCCTTTACACTAATTTTAACTTCACACAAATCTCTTAAAATCCTGAGGCAGTAAACCACCAATTTATATATGTAACGTAAACTCAAAGTTCATAAATTTATCTACTACCTTTTAAATACATGTAATAGTTGTATTTAGTTTTTAATAAACAAAATAGTTTTAACATATAGTTATTAAAATTAAACAATAATGTTATTTAAAAAGTAGTTCACAAGATGCCAAGATAACATGATACGTAATCAAATGCAGTTGAGTTCATTCCTCCAGTCGCGGCCTTAACTTAGATTTTGGGGGAAATGTTATTCTGACAACACTGTAAGATCTATGGATGGCAACACTGAAAATTCTTCAGATTCATATTTTCTGTTGTAGAATAATATTACCTATGACTGTGGTAAGTTGCATTTCATTATCTCCTTTCACTTATAAAAAAAAAAACAAGCAAAAGAAAAATAGTAAATTTTGTCAGGTTTTTAAGATAAAACAGCAGTTACTTAAAATAAAACGTAAGTAAGAAAATTTAAATCATTTTCCAATCCTGAAAGTATAGCATTGCATTACAATGGTCACAAGAACTAACTTCAGACAAGGGAAAGCCGCCAGAACAGACACAGTGCTGTA
Organism: Thermobia domestica; assembly: GCF_964235325.1. Lineage (NCBI taxonomy): Eukaryota > Metazoa > Arthropoda > Insecta > Zygentoma > Lepismatidae > Thermobia > Thermobia domestica. The sequence goes on from NC_137466.1 coordinate 79,858,496, forward strand.
GTGTTAGTAGAGAAGAGATGGAGAACAGAATTTTTTAAAAAAAGGCAAAGGATGACTCATACACCTGAGGGCATCAAACCAAGCCTCGTTAAAAGAAGTTAAAAAGAATAAGAATATAGAAAGAAGACATTAAGAAAAAGACAAGTGAAAAAAATGTAAGCCAAGAAGTTTTAGAACATCCAATGTTTTCGGTTACCAACTTGATTATAACATAGCACGCAAGGCTTTTTCCCTCTTTATTTACATCTTCAACATCGCCTTTTGTTATTCCTTTTACATATAATTTCTTAACCCTCTCCATAAGCATTCATTTTTTTTTTTTTGAACTTTCCGCCTGGGTACCTCTATGTGTTTGTAGGGTATACTCTATATGTGAAGATTTTATTTGTTGGCACACTCGTACATACAACATTCTTGGATAAAAAATATTTCGACAAGAAAAATAAATTGATAATAAAATGTTACAGTTGAAGCTGGTCAGAACTGGGAAAAGATATTAATGGTGTCTGAAAAGTGTTGCAATTTACGTATAGGTGCCCATACACTATCAATTTTAAGTTATCAGTTGATCTGAGCTAGAAGCTGACCTTAACCGATCGTACGATGAACTGAACTGATAATGCGTGGAGTACCGTCAGTTAATCGACTAGTCCTCCAGTTCCTTCAGTTCAGTTGCTTCAGTTTCATCAGATGTTCTGTGGAGTGCACTTCTAAGTTCCTTGAAATACCAAAGTTTTGGAACGTACACTTCCTCAACTCTAGTCCCCGATTTCTTGGATTCGTTCACTTTCCGCAGTCCCTTCCTAAATGTCCACCTCCCCTCTTTCATACGGTACCTATTCGCATAATGCACATGTTGCATGTCCCAAAGTTCGGGATGAGCATGGTAGGCTTCAAGAAAAGCTAACAATGCCTCACTGTTACTAACTACCATGATGACAGGACCTGAACTGAGACAACTGAGTGTTTCCTTCAGTTACTAGCACAGTTGTCGTAGCAAAAGTCGGTTCGTGTGTTCAGTCCAAAATAACCATTTTTCAGTCCAAATAACCGCATGAAGAACTGACTGAACTGAACGAATTCATTCAGTTCACACAGTTTTTCCTTCAGTTCTAACGTCACGATCAGGTTTTCCTTCAGTTAAACTGATAGTATATGGGCCCTTTAACACAGGAGTATGGCTCCAATACTTTTAAACTATATAACCGAGACATCGTATGAAAAATTAGTGCATCTTCTGAAATGTCATGTGTGAGTTTGAAACTGTCCCGGTTGAACCGGGAGGTCTGGGAGCCCTACACATTGGTGAACGGGGCCGTATTCATAGGTGCGTTCTAATGAACATTTTTGTTTTGAGAAGTGAATTGCCGTTTCATAATCTTATTCAGGCAAGATTTTGAGATACAGGTTTTCAGTAAGAAGGTCTTGAAGAAAATTACATATTGACAATATTCATGAACATTTCTCAAGACAAACTTTCGCTTTTGGTAATTCATACAAGACAGGAGTTGCAGTCTTGACCAAGATGCGTTTTCGCTAAGAAATTCCCAAAATATGTTTATGAATAAGTTTCTTAAAACCGAAATGTTATCAAATATTAAGGCACGATCTTGCATACGGTCCTAACTGAACCTGATAAACCTGTGACACAAGAATACAGATTCTAGGATTCTATTTTAGTGCTCTTAATATTTGTACACAATATTTTCGATTTCTTTAGCACGATAGTTTTAGACAATTATTTTAACACCATCTGCTAATACATTTTATTTCTCTAGTGCACTATTGCAAGACAACACGTTAATATAGTATATACAGTAATACAACTTTAGATTTCTGCTGCTTGTTATTACTTTTATCCTGTCATTTTAGCACCGTATGCTTTCTTTGTTTTACAATTTAAGGAAGTACGTTTGCTCTCTCTCCCTCTCAATTGTGAAAATTAGAAAATACATTAAATATATCATTATTATAAAAATTAAGCAGCTAGTTTTGACTATGTGATAAATTTTGATTTTGCTGCACAATATTTTATAGGTAGATGTTTTATTACCATCTGTTAACATGTTTGATCTCTAGTGCAAAATTTAAGAACGTCATTTCAACGGAATAACTTTCGGCGCACTATATATATGTATACAGGATGTTCCAAAAGTAATGTTAGAAAGTGAAACCACAGATTCCTGGCACCAAAACAAGTAAAAAAGTTTATATAACATATAGTCCGGAAATGAACAGGGGCGGAACTAGACACCTTCTAATGTGGGAAAAAGGAACTTTACACCTGGCTACCGGAATAATGATCGGAGCTAGGAAATCGGGTCAGAAATACATAAATATCATATCGGCTTGTCTTATTAAAAGCATGTTCAAATGTTTGACATAAGTGTGCAAGGAAATCCCCATACATCGTCTGGAGATTAACAGAATTACTTTCCGGAACGGGTAACGCCAACAGTACAATGAAGATACAGTACGAAGTTGTGATACATGGATGACAGTAAAATGGCGGTCCAAACAAAGCGTGCATAGCATGGTTGTATTAACCGCGGAGACAGTATGGGAATTAAAGAATGTTTTACAGGGTGGATAAAGTGTACAATCGAGAAAATTAACATGTGGAAGTTCAAAACTTATGGAAAATATCCAGTTCTACAGAGGAAATATCCCTCTCATCCCCCTGGCAATTCTTACACCCCTCAGGATCAATGGAATGTGGTATACTCACAGAGATAATGGGAGTGGCTGTAGTTAGTTACAATACCGACATTCGGTGAATTCCTATATGACGTATGAAGAATCTCTAGCGCAGTTATGTAATATGCGGTTAACAGGTCAAGCCGATATGATTTTTATGTATTTCTGAACCTATTTCCTAGCTCCTATCATTATTCCAGTAGGCAGGTGTGAAATTCCTTTTCCCCACTTTCGGAACTGTCTAGCTTCGCTCCTGTTCATTTCCGAACTATATATATCATTATTTTAGTAGTGCAACTTACCAACACCTTTGATTTTTCCAGTATAAACTTTAAGAAAGCCATTTCAACAGAGTCTAATGATATTTTTGGTTTCTTTTAGGCAATTGTTTTAACACCATCTACCACTACTTTTGATTTCCCCAGTATAAAACTTCAACAACCTGTGTTAAAAGTTTATTTGATAAGTGATATTTTCACAACACATGTATATTTTCACAACATGAACTCTTGTTAATGTATGTTTTTTAGAGCATATGCTTAAAAACGCTGTCCTGTACAGTAATGCAAGTACGAACTCACTTTACCATCTTGAGGATACTTTGTGTGGTACACGTGTACACTGATATTCTTAATTTCATTTGTTATGTATATACATCTTTAGTTTCTCCAATGTATGTAGGATATTGTTATAGATCTTACCTTTAAGGTAACCCCATAGAAAGAAATCAAAGGACGTCAAATCAGGTGAACGTGAGTGTCCATAATCCTTTAAAGATGCTCGTAACTTGCGAAAGAAATACATGGTGTCGTTAGATGTGTGACGTGTGGCACTGCCCTGCTGGAACCAGCAATGACGTTAATTCTCGTCAAGAACCACAATGAACTGTGTAATGATATCTTGCTATACAACATTGTTCACTGTAGTTTCAAAGAAAACGAGGCCCACTGTATGACGATGTGATATAGGACATCAAACTCTCCAATTTTCTGGGAATGTAAAGGAATTTTGTATAACCATGTGGATTTTCAGTTGACTAAGTTCGTGTTTTGACTGTTCATGTAACTACTAAAGTGAAACCACTCCTCATCCTCCCGAAATCTTATTACAGTAAAGTAAATGAAATATCTTGCAGAATTTTCACATTTCCAGGCAAAGTCCCCCCCCCCCGGAAGCAAAATCGTAAATACGCCACTGCAGGTATACATTATACGAATTCCAACAGCTTATACATCGATAGATATCTATACAATATTCTTGGTAGCTTTCAATTATCGAAAAAAATCAAATATGTACAGTAATTTCCTGAAATTACAGAAATTTTAATTCATTCCATTTTTAAAATATTAATACACTGGATATAATGGCATTCTAAAAATACTCAAAACATTAGAAAAAAATAATAGATTTGCTTTTGAAGGGATGGTTCCTAAAACATTCTAACTGATAAGAGTGGACAGCACTTAGAAACTGCTTCAGGACACCCAGTTCTCAAGCACCTAACTGATAAACAGACCTGTTCTTAGAATAGATGTAAGCGTGTCTCGTTATCAGTTGATGATATGAAAGGAACACTAAATCAATTTATTCTAGAAGCGAAATATCAAATTAAAATTCCTTATTTTTGACTCAGCAATATATTCATCATTTAGTACCGTACCATGAACTTGAGAGCACACCTGTAAGCTTTCCGTAGTACAGTATTCAATATAATAAATGGATTCCTACACTTGTCCAGACAAAGAAATATTTCATATATAAAATATATTAAAGAGATACAAGGAGGTATATATAGAATGTGATGCAAGAAATCTATATACCCGCTGGTGAGCTCATTAAGTGCCACATCTCGGGCGGCATGCATGTCACACGCAAACCGCAGAGCATTCCCCCTACGGTTCTTTACTCAAGTCCCACAGGCTAGATACCGCCATCTGAGATATGTTTTTCATTTGTTATATTAGGGTGAGCACTTACATTGTTTGCATTCGTGTTAAATTATTTATTGCTATCTGTAACAGCATGCGTGTACATATTTTTTTTTTGGGGGGGGATATACTGTGTGTGCTGTATAGTAAAGGTGCATGGCAGATACACAGTAAAATTAGAATATATATACTTTTAAATCGTTATTTTTGATTAATAACACATTGATTTAACCTTGTGTGATTTTTTAAAAAAGGAATTCATTCCTCCCAAAATTGAACGAAGTTTAGAATTCGTTCAATATAAAAGTTTCCCTAAGCTGTAAAATATTTATTTTTAAGGTACACTCATGTCCAAAATTATTGTCGCATGTCTATAAATGTGTTGTAGGAATATAACGAATGCGCCAGTTATTTCTTACAATGATAGTATGTGTATAATCGACAAAGACACGTATGTGCATAGCAGATACACAGTAAATGTATCATGTCAAAAGAAATGAAATCTTTGAGTCTTTCTTCATGTCAAAAGAAATGAAATCTTTGAGTTTTACATCCCACGGTTATGCCGGTTAGGCTAAAGGAGACGGTGATGGTGAGAGATGAGTGAAATGGTGGAATGAAGAAAGTGGGAGGAAACGGGAGAACCCCGAGAAAACCCACGAGCACGGTGTTTGTCCACCACAAAGTTCACTTGGCGGGGGCTGGGATCGAACCCGAGACCCCAAGCACTAGAGGTGAACGCTCTACCACTGAGCCACCGCGCCCCCTTCATGTTAAAAGAGTAGTAAATAAGAACAATAAAACGAATATAAAACTTTCTTGTCCGTTTAGCAACATTTTGTTTTACTCATTCTAATGTTCGTATTTATAATTCTTTTTCTATAAAATTTACCACAAATATTCATTTCGCGATTATACACATAGTATCAGTATTAAAAGTACCCTGCAAAACCATTATCAAATTATATTCTTACCAGAAGACAGTCATAGATATGCGACAATCATTTTTTTCATGCGTGTGTAGGTGGGTTCTTCATTGAGATTCAGGCATTTGTCTCACCGTTGCATCAATTTGTCTAAACCCTTTGCAAAAAATCAGTACCATTTAGCATTTCGCTTCAATTCTTCATCCCAGTTAACAGAAGACTACAGGTTTCTTATGTCGAACCTGAACTCTTCTTCAGGGAAACGCAATTCGACATACGGTAAGCGACCTGGTCTCTTTTTCTTGACGATAACACTACCCCCACTCAGCACGCAAACAAGACACAAAATTGAAGAATTTGGGTGGGAACGGGTGACTCACTCTTCATACAGACTCAATTTCGCACCCAATTATTTCCATTTTTTTTTTTTTTTCATGTTGAAGTCTGCATTGCAAGGTGAACGTTTCGAAACAGATGAAGAAGTAAAGTAGAATGTGAGGACAGTGCTAAATAGCCAGAGACGTGATTTTTTTTTTTTTTTTTTTTTTTTTTTTTTTTTTTTTGGAAAGGGTTTGGACAAATTGCTGGAATGGTGAGACAAATGCCTGAGTCTCAATGAGAATTATGTGGAGAGGTCAGGAAGACCCACCTACACATGTACAGGTACGTATAGTTTACAAATGTACCTTAAAAAATAAATGTTTTACAGCTTAAGGAAACTTATATATTGAACTACCATATTAATATCTTTAATAGGAGTATCTTATGCGCAAAGCGGCTTCAAAATTCATTGCTAATAGGATTTCCTTAAAAGAAGTGAGCATCATTTAACACTGTGAAACTATGCTAGACTTCCCAACTTATACGAATTCAATACTGAAACCGGAAGTAATAGAATCTACAATTTCCGGTTGTAATGGAGGGATAAGACCAGAGTTGGAACTTTTGCTTGAGCTTCTGAAACCATTTCTCACTAGCTCTTATTGTTTTTGTTTTATGAAGATTTCATACTGGAACCGGAAGTAGTAGAATCTACAATTTCCGGTTGTAATGGAGGGATAAGACCAGAGCTGAAACTTTTGCTTGGGCCTCTGAAACCATTTCTCACTAGCTCTTATTATTTTTGCTCTATGAAGATTTAATACTGAAACCGGAAAGTAGTAGCAGATTCCTATCATTTTCAATTGCAATTAATGAGGAATAAAATCAGAGATATTCTTGTGCCACTGAATCCATATAAACAATCTGCTTCTCGCCATCCATTACCGATTTTCTCAGTATGCTAATCAGTGTTGAAACCAGAAACTGTAGATTTCCAACACTAAGTTTCAATATATATACATAAAAAATGATCGAAATTGACCGATATTAGTGTCAAACCCATAGTTTTCTGGGTCGCTGAGATAAACAGTGACACTTCCAATGCCGTTTAAATCCAAATTCAGCCCCCCAACTTGGGGGAGATATAGATATAAATAATCGAAAATGCCGATCTTAGTATCGCAGAGATGAACAGGGACTCTTCCTATACCGTTTAAATCCAAATTCAGACTCCATTAGTACTTCTAAAGGAGCATGGTGGCATCTAAAAATAAGAATTAGTTTCGAATTCATGGTTTTTGGGTGTCTAAGTGGTAATAGTTTTGGTGCCCTTTATGTCTAAAATCAACCATTCTCTCCGTGTGAAGAACGGATATTCTGCTAGTAAAGAATAAAAGGCTACGCTAACTTTCAAAAATATATAAATAATAGTTTGAACTGTTTTTGCCACTCAAAAAACTGGGGCCCTAGGGCCCCCGGCCTCGGGCTACTTGCGCCACTGCACTGAAGTCGTATCAAAAAGCTATTCATTGCCATCTCTTACAGTTTTTGTTCTATAGAGGTTAATATTGTATTGAAACCAGACCACTTCTTGCTTTACTACAGAGTTAAGAATGGAAACAGGATCTATTCTTAAGACCATGAATCGATTGTAGAAAACCGCTTCAGGCTAGCCTGTGTTTACTCTATGATGATGCAACATTAAAAGCGGAAATGGTTTCTTTTTTTTACCACTTCCGGTTTGAACAGAGGGTTAAGGAAGAAGGCTGAAACTCATTGTTGGAAAGCTAAATTGGTTTCAAAACACCGCTTCTCGCTATCTTTTACCAATTTTGTTCTAATAATTGTCGACAGATGGGCGAAAGAACACAGCCGTTTTATAAGACTTCCCATAGTTTATACATATGATATTTGGAAGCCCAGTCTGGATTATCTTTAAGCCACATCTTCCCTCTATTACATTTTTTATTTCACAAGAGCAACACAGGAGGCTTTAGGCTCAGTTGTGGTATCGTGTACTACCAAACACATACTATCAAACATATACGATCCTTGATACGTGTGTAGCAGTTGCTGCTTAGCATTCTTTGATTTACTCGTCATTTGCCCTAGTTCCCATTTTGTCTAACACTTTATGACCTGTCAATAACTGATAAAAATCACACCTGCCATTTTAGGCAACATACCAATTCCCATTTGGCCTAATTCCCATTGCGCCTAACGATCTTACCAGGAAAATAATACCCCTTATATATATGATCTGACAATGTTTCCTTACTTATACATAAATAAGTGACAGAAGCATACAAAAGCCACATTTATTTTAAGTATCTATAACAAAATGTTTCGAATATACAAATAATAACTTACATCAAAGAAATTACTTAGCAAATTTACAATATATTACATTCGCTTCTATGCGATGAACACTTCTGAATCACACATCACGCATAAGCACATAATGGGATATGACATTTATATAAGAAAATAAAGAAATTTCTTCGTTTCGTAATCTGTCTTTCAATACATTGATCCTGTCATTCAGCCTTTTCCACTTTCGTTCTTTCTGCATCCTCCAACAACTGCAATGTCTTCTCATTTTCCATCTGCTCCGACTGCATTTGTTGAATAAACGTGAATATATGTTCTAGTAATTTTTTCTAGTGATTGTAGTAATTTCTTTGACGCAAGTATATTTTGTATGAAGTAGATGTGTACCTATGAATAGATAATTGTTGCTTTTCTCAACAAGCGCTTTTGTATATAAGTTTCTGTCACTTATTTATGTATAAGTATGGAAACGCTGACATATCTTCTATATAGGGGCATTTCCTTTCTGATAAGATCGTTAGGCGTAATGAGAATTAGGCCAAATGGGAATTAGGCCAAATAGGAATTAGCATTTCACCCCAAATGGCGGATGTGATTTTTATTTATGATTGACAGCTGATAAAGCGTCAAGCAAAATGGAAATTAGGCAAAGTAAGAAGACACCTTCGATTTGAGCCTGTCAGCTTAGGACATATTGGACATATCAATTACCCGCTTCGCTGGGTTAAAATAAAAAAAAAAGTTAATATTTTGTTCCGTTAGTCAGTCACTTTTTACCATTACTGAAGCGCTCTCTGATATCGGTCATTTTCGATGATTTTTATATATTTCCCATCCTCCAAGTTGCAGGGGTGAATTCGGATTTAAACGGCATCGGAAGTGTCACTGTACATCTCAGCGACCCCGAAAATCATAGATTCGACACTAATATTGTTTTTTTTAGATCATTTTTAAATATCTCCCCCTCCCCTAAGTTGCACCATTAAAGTGAAATGATAAAAACCATCTCGAGTCTGAACCTCTCTATGTGGAAAATTTGATCGAGATCGATCCCGTGGTTCAAGAGTTATTAAGTTTTATTTATTTTTATAGACCTATATCTCCCTCCTCTCATTCCTCTACGTTGCATCGTCAAAGTGAAATAATAATAATAATAATAATAATAATAATAATAATAATAATAATAATAATAATAATAATAATAATAATAAACTTCCCAGGTCGGAACGTCATCTATGTTGAAAATTTTAGATCGAGATTGGTCGGGTGGTTCAAGCTGTACGAAGTCACAAACATAGTGACTTTCATTTATACTTCTCTCTCTCTCTCTCTCTCTCTCTCTCTCTCTCTCTCTCTCTCTATATATATATATATATATATATATATATATATATATATATATATATATATATATATATATATAGACCCAGAACATAAGTGAATGAAGTTCTATCTTTTATGCTAAGGTGTCGATTGCCAGTCCCATTTCAAACATAACCGCATACACTCTGTTATGGATCGAGGTAAATGGCAACGTTGCATTGAACGCTCCGGTGCTTGGGATTCCTGGTTCGATCCCAGCTCGCGCCGTGTGGTGGACAAACACCGTGTTCCTGGGTTTTCTCGGGGTTCTCCCGTTTCCTCCCACTTTCTTAATTCCACCATTTCACTCATCTCTCATCATCACCGTCTCCTTTAGCCTAATCGGCATAACCGTAGGACGTAAAACTTAAAGATTTCATTTCATTTTCATTTAACATTGGGCGCATAAGGAGTGCATAACCCAAACGGTTCTTCCGATTAAAAAATAATCCTTCACTTTAGATTGAAAACATCATATTTGGAGACGGTTTCCCCTCTTACATTTTGTTGTAACTCTGATAATAACAGAGTTACCCTATGTGTCAGGTGAATTTTGAGATACACTATATATATATATATATATATATATATATATATATAGAGAGAGAGAGAGAGAGAGAGAGAGAGAGAGAGAATTTAATCATTTAGTTACATGAATCACATTTTCCACAATAAAGATTTACGTAATACATTAGTTCTTGCTTTCTTATAGTAGAATATTACAGCTTTTGCTATTGTAGTTTTACCTGTTATGATACGCAAAAGAGTTCTGAAAGTAATTGTGGACAGTCAATTTTATTATTTAATAATTTATGTAAAAACAAGAAATCAAATATCCATCTCTGTTCCTCTAATGTTTAAAAAATAAGATTGGTTACTAAATCTTCGTAAGGGACATACTTTGGGTAGAAACCAGTTGTCTTACATACGTACAAGCATTGTTAAATATTTAGCCTGAGATGTTTCCTAGGAATTATTATGATTTCCTAGGAATTTTAGAAGGACAATTGAATAGGCATTTTGATCGTGATAAACTACCCGAATAACATTCTTTCAAAGGAATTTCATTCTCCAAAATTTGGTCTGATTCTAGAAGGTTGCGTCTTTTCTAGCCAGCGATTTGTAAGTATCTAAAGTTTCGATAGGGGCACTATATGGTTAGAAAAAACTTATCTTCACATAAGCATGTCAAGTTAATGAATTGTTCTATATTTGGTCTCAGAAATTAACATCACTTAATGTACCGAGGTTATACGCGAAATGGGCTTACAATTGGTCCGCTTGGATGCCAAGTGCCATAACTACAAAAATAAATAAATAAAAAATAAAAGAAGAAAAAAGGAGTTAATGCCATAATTCATTTCTATACATGGGTGCTATTTAAAAATATTGCAAGGTTCCGTACAGCCACACATGCTACGAACACGTGTTTTCACGATCTGTAAATAAATAGTGGCAGACGACAGAGAGAACTAATTGCATGTGAGGCGAGGCATGTAGACAGATGGTTGATGCCTTACTCTCTATCAGGACGCAAGCTTTCCTGAGGGGCGTCCTTTTTTCAAACTTGTCTGTTTCTGTTTCTGTACCTACTGGAAGAGACGAAGAAAACACGGAGAACTACGAAGGATACCGATAACCCCTCCACAGGTTCTGCCTCCAAAGGATGTCTATAAAAGGGCACGTCGAGACCAAGAATTCATCAGTGCCTTGTACTGATCATAACTTATAATATTTACTCCCTAGGCCACATTGGGCTAAGGAATCTTAACCTACAATACCTACTGCCGAGACCGCTTTGGGAGTAAGGAGACAAAGATACCGTTTGGGGCCACTTTGGATTAGGACATCATCCTATCAACTTTAGATTACGGCAACATAGTATGCCGAGGGGATCCTCTTTATCCATACTGAAAACACTTATTTTAAAGTGATTACAGACTTAGAGAAAATTTTAATAGAGACGTTGTATAATAGCTATGTACTACAACGATAACGTTGTATATTGTTTATTTCGATTGTGATCAGGGCAGCCGTGCTCAAGCACTATCTAAAGAAGAGGAGGAAGAAAATATTTAGTAGGTTGATATAGATATTTTGCTTGTGCTTTGCTATGTTTATAATATAATAATTGTGAGTGTCGCCATAGCTATTAGATACATAATTTTGAATGGTGCAGGGTACATTATTATCGTCAAATATAGAGTTTATTTTTGGGTGCATTTTCAACCGGTATATATTTCTTCAAGCTGTTTTTAATTTACGTAATAACTAAAATACAAACGTTTGTGTATATATACGAACTGTGGGCATTATATAAGGTAACGTTATATTTAGACATGCAATAAAGGTGAAGGGCAAAATCCCGTGTATTTTATTGACTCTACCTACAGAATATTGCAATATCTTTGTAATCACTAAATTGGTAGATCATAAACTACATAGTTATGATTTTGGTTGGTAAGAACAAAATTTTTTCATGAGATGTAGAACTCTAAATTTCTCTCCTGGAAAAATTTCAATTTTGAACTTAGCCACTCGGCATCCAAGCGGTCGAATTCAATACATTGAATACTATTTTTAGGCATTACTGCTGTATCGCCGGACCAATTTGAAAATCGAAAAAAGTACCAAAATGTACTGCATTCGGTTATATTTGGTTGGATTACATTACGTTACATTAGATTACGTTATTAGGCGTCTAGTATTACTATACGGATCCGTAATATTAGAAGAAGAAGTAGTAGAATAGTAGTAGGAGGAGGAGGAGGAGGAAGGGGTTAGAAGCCCCGCAGGGGTTAGTTGGATTCTGTTCTCGACATGAAATGGGCAAATTAAAGACTTGCCCAAATTTTTCTTGTCCCTTTTACAATCTATGGATCCATATAGTAAAACATATGTACCTCTCCGCGAAATAGTCCATCCACTTCCACATACAGTGCCGCTTATAACATCAAAAACAACCAAAACATAAAACCATTTTTTTTAAAAAAAACTTTTACTATTCCCCTTACCTGACTTTCACTCATTCTTCCTAACAAACGTAAATAAATTCTCCAATTGACCCGGTAAATTTCCTAAAATTGGTCCGGCGATACAGCAGTTAATCCCTATTTTTAATTTTTGTTCACAGTGAAACATTAAAAGCCATAATTTTTTTTTTACACCATTTAGTAGATCTCTTCTTGAGCTACAAAACCCTACTAAACACAAGGGGTCGTATGCAGAGTCGTTCTGACACGTGATTAGTGCCATACTAAAGAGTTCGACTAACATATGTTTCCTGCAGTAGTCAGGCCTTTAGTATGACGCTAATCATAATGTCAAAACGACTCTGCATAAGGCCCGAGATCTCTTGCAAAATGCTAAGAAGCAGCCACATTATAGACAATTTGCTAGACGTCTGTTCATAAACTGACTATATTACATGTTCGCAGTGGTGCCCACCCCCCTTATGTCTATAACGCACCCCCCCCAATTGTATATCCGTAGGTGTTCTTCCATGAAAAAAAAATCTTTTCGATTAATTTTTACACCCCCTCAAACATATCTCTATAGATTTTACCCCCCCAAATATTTCAATGACGCAGTTTGCGTCATAGCCTCCCCTTGTGGGCACCACTGCATGTTCGGGTTTCTGCCAATGAAATCACTGAATGATTTTGTCATTAGAAGAGCAGGAAATTTTAAGAAACAAGTTCATACGAATAGACTAAAATAAAATAAATAAACTAGACTTCTGGATTTGCTTCGCCAAAGTAAATAACATATAAAATGATATATCATTGAGATTATATATAAAAGAATACAAATTATGCCATAACACTAATGTAATTTTCAATATCGATTTTTGTATCCTGCAAAATATGACAGGAGTTCCATTTTTTTTTTTTTTTTTTAATTTTAGAAACGATATATTTGAATCAATGTTACCTACAGTCAGGGGTAAAAGTGAGGGGGAAGGGGGCATGCCGTCTCCCAACCTTTAAAAAATATGTACGGCGTCCCCCCAGTTCTTAAAAAAATACAATGGGCAAAGATAGGCAGGGGAACGGTATGACATTATGTCGCTACCTACAGTCCCCCTACCTTTTCAGACCCACTTTTACTCCTGCCTACAGTAATAAATTCATTTGCAATTCCTATGTTCATGGCTGTTATTGGGGCACATTGAAGTCTTCTGCCACTACATTCTTCGTTAACGTGTTGTAGTACTACTTTCTCAAGTGTAATCATAATAACGCCTCTATGTTGTCGAATGGAATTTTTCACTGCTTTCAACATGACACAATCTCACAATGATAAAAATCTGCTCTTTCAAGATTTATTGGAAGTAATTATGACCATCCCACCACATTTTAAGCTTTCATCAAGTCTTAAAAAACTTCTAAGCTTGAAGACCAGTCATAAGCCTGCATATAAATATTGTATAGCACGGTTGATAAGGTGTTTAGCGTCCCAGGTTTAATCCCGGGGAGGCAGCAGGCTTTTCTCATTTTACCCTCGTTCTAATGCGTCTCAGGCAGTTCCGTGCCATGGGGGGGGGGGGTAGCGAGCAGGAAGACGGTTCCGGGCGAAGAAGTAAGGGGGCGCAAAATTTGGGAGGAGAAAGAAAAGACATAAAAAATGGAAGGAAAAAGTAATAAAAAAAAGTGCTGAAAATCAAGGAAAAGCAGAGTTTACTTTTGAAAATTTTCTTATTCTCCGCAACAACTATGGTGACATTTCGCGACTGGTCTGTTGACTTCAGTCATATGTACGGAGGCGCCGTCGTATACTCTCGCCCCGGAAGCTCATTTTCCACGGCACGGCACTCGTCTCAGGGGATCAGCCATCTCTGGAAAATGGGTATCTGGCGAAATCGGGGATAAATGAGCTCGGATCATGATGATGGTTACATCATACCCTATATATGCGGAGATAGAGAAACTTATGGAACCATTTTCTCTGCTACGTTGTTGTAGCGTCACGGTGATGAACTATAGCATGTCTTATGCTCTGACTGGATCTGGAAGTGTTTGTTAGCTTCTAAAGACTGTCAACCGTTCGTAGCGATACTATCACTTAATGCTTCGTTGTAGTGGGGTTATTTGTGGCTTCAGTGGCAGTGGCGGATCCAGGGGGAAGCGATCGGGTCGATCCCCCCAGAAGAGGAAAGTTTTTTTTTTTTTTTTTAATTTTATATATAAATAAAACCTGTCTCAGAGTAGCTCTAAATAGCAGTATTACAACCCATCGCCTCCCCCAGAAGTCCGTCCTGGATCCGCCCCTGTTCAGTGGGAGGGATGTCCTCTCCGAGTTTGAGATATGTACACATTTTCATAAATAGAATGTAATACTATACTAATGAAAAAAACACGAAAATTACTTGTAACGGAGAGTGTTGGCTTTTCTCTTCTCCCCCCCCCCCCTAAGCAACACTTGAAATGATGCAACTGTTTTGTCGGTTCTATTAGTGGTTGATTTTGCGTTTATAACATATGATGAATGTTTTCCAATTCATGTCGGGCATTCAGGTGGCAGTTTCATTAGAACAATAACTTACCTAACAACATGGCCTATGATTGCAGTAGCCTATTTAGATGAGTTCAGGCATGCAGTCGTATAATGTTGATTATAGAACTGATAGTTCTCGCACAGAACTGATGTCAACTTTGTGACATCCATTATACAGGTCTTGTATCCATGAACTGTTAATTAGGTTCAGGT
This sequence comes from Thermobia domestica, assembly GCF_964235325.1. Classification (NCBI taxonomy): domain Eukaryota; kingdom Metazoa; phylum Arthropoda; class Insecta; order Zygentoma; family Lepismatidae; genus Thermobia; species Thermobia domestica. The sequence continues at coordinate 79,873,770 of NC_137466.1, forward strand.
TTAAGAATGTGGATGTGAACCATGATGTTTTCAGTCGGTAATTATTCATTTCAGGAGTATTAAACTCTTTCGATCTATTTAGTTCTGGATTACGAACCTGCTTGTCAATTGCGAAACTATAATTTTACCAGATTTTTTTTTTTTTTTTTTTTTTTTTTTTTTTTAATATAGAATGGTGGGTAGTAACAGTACTTTACCTATCGAGTTGGAAGGTGATGATGAGCATTAATTTAAGTAAAACATTTGTTGATTGCTGAAGAAGTTGTAATCAATGATTATAAAGAAAATATTCACCTTTCAACTTTTGGGGTGCATTGACAGAAAGAAGATCGGTGAGAACGAAGAGATAGGTTTACTGAAAGAAAATAGTCCAAAAATAAAGGAAGATTTTACGAATCTAGTGAAATTGAATAAATTTTGACTATTTCATTCGCAAATGTATTCATTTGCCGTTTTTCAAAAATCAGTATGTTATGTCTGCAATTTACTTTACATACATTTCCCCCATCTACTGACTTTGCTTGAATTTGTAATGCGTTGTTACCTTCATTTCTCGAGATCACCTAAACCTCAAAGTTAAGTGGTGGGGAAGGACGGACGATAGATAAAAGTCCAAAATTCCGTTCAGTCGTACCTAAGGAACCAGAACTAGGGCACTATGTATGTATGTATGTATGTATGTATGTACCTATCTATCTATCTATTACTTGATTTGATTTGATTTTTCAGTTTAGCGTCCCTTTTATCAGCGAGGCTATATGAGACGTGGACCTACAGCTTAACTTGGGATTCGAACCACATGAGGTCCCGTCGAGAATCGAACCCGGGTCTTCCACGCCAAATGCGCGTACGCTAACCACTTAGCCACAAGGGGGCGCGCTGGCTCAGTGGTAGAGCGTTCATCTCCGGTGCTTGGGGTCCCTGGTTCGATCCCATTTGACGCCGTGTAGACTTTGTGGTGGACAAACACCGTGGGTTTTCTCGGGGTTTTCCCGTTTCCTGCCACTTTCTTCATTCCACCATTTCATTCATTTCTCATCATCACCGTCTCCTTTAGCCTAACCGGCATAATCGTGGAACGTAAAACTTAAAGATTTCATTTCATTTCCACTTAGGCACAAGGGAGCTAACATATTTTACTTGAACCAAATTATTATGATGGTAGTTCTACGCTGGTACGGATCACAATTTTATGGTATTTCGTTGATTATATTATTATTCTCAAAGCACCAATTAGTACTTATCAAGTGTTACACGAAAGATGTGGCTCTCGGAAAAAACACTCAAAATTCGAGCCAAAACGACAATTTCAAGACAACATTGGACGGCAAGGTAGAGTTACCATATATAAGCATTTCTGCGGATATGTCTGCATTTTGACAGTAAAAATTTCCGTCCGAATACATTTTCTGAATTCTGTAATTCGTCCGCAACCTTCTAAGCTGAAACGCATTGTAAATTCAATTTCAGACATTTCATATGTAAAGATACGTTCGGCTTCGGCTATTTTTTTAATTAAAAAAAAAACTGAAAAATATAAATAGGCGGCAGTCAAGACGATGCTCTGTAACTGAGCACTCTTATTCGGTTATTTCTCACAATGTTTTAAAACTAAAAATACAACTTATGATTCTTGTATCAAGAGTTAAATGTTTAAATAACGAGTTATCCAGATGAAAGTGTGTCCGCGTTTTGACATACCAGAATATGTTAACAAGGTCTACGAGAAAAGGAAAGTCACCAAAGTAATGACTGCCTGACTGTCAATAATCATACGAGCATTTTAGGTAGCCAGCTGCATTCTCTCTAATAAGGACAGTCTTTCAAAATGAAAAAGTGCCATTACATACAGCACGTTGATGTGTTCTCAGGAACACCAGAATGTGAACTTCTTGAAATAGCTTTTCTGGGCCTATTGAATCCAGCGATTTGAACATTATTGGACATCTATAAGAGCAGAGCAGCGAGTCCGGTGCAGACTTCCTCATCCATGATCACTGTCGTAACTGACGTGAGTGCTGTAGTGCTTGAACATATTCTGTACTTCGAAACATATTCTCAAGTTATATGCCTCAATTCTCCGATTAATATAAATTTGCTATTATCTATACAGGTTGTTTCCAATCTGTGGTAACGAACTTGGCATGTACTTGTTGCGCTGCAGAGATACAAAGTTGAGAGAACCGAACCATAGCAGTGAGAGGGATTCTTCGGAAATGTCATGAAATGAGTTCATGTGTCTCGTACGTACACGAATACCACCATACTAGGAAAGGTATATTATAGCTCTTTTCAATGCAAAATACTTCTATTTTCAGATTAAGAGGCGTAGTTTCAGAATATCCAAGAAAGGTACCTCAAGTATGGTGAAACAAAAGGTAATGTTAGGCTGGGATTGCTTCTAGAGAGCAAGAAACAGGAAAGTCCACGGCCTGCCCCGAACCGAATCCCGGAGATAATTCAGAAAGTGAAGGACTCTGTCGCTAGGCCGAATCCGATTCCATCCCATCTTGCCTAATTCCATCTCGCCTAACGATTTATCAGCCGCTGATATCTCCAAGATAAGAATGCCCGCCATTTTAGGCAAGATGGGAGTTCCCATCTTGCCTACTCCCATCTTGCCTAAGATGTAAGAAGGGAATTTCTGCACTAAAGAAGGAATTTCTGTAGAGGGAATTTCTCCATTAAAGAAGGAATCATTTTAACCAGATGTTTCAATCAATATTTGCCGTTCGAATATGTTTGCAGTACAGATACATGGAACAATTATTACATTTTCTGAAACCATCACAAATCTCGGGATAACAATTGATCCACATTTTGAGTGGAAACCCCGTTCAACGTTGTGCGTAAGAAAGCGTTCTGGTCTTTTCATTCACTCACCAGACTAAAGAAAATTCTAACCATTGACACAAAATCACTCCTTGTAAAATCTCTAATATTTCCTCACCTCGAATATTATGATGTAGCTCTATCAGACTTAAATGAAGAACTGTTTATAACGTATCCAAAACGCCTGTATACGGTTTGCTTATAATCTTAATCGATCAAACAGCTGGGACTAATGAAACTTTCCGATAGACGTTATCTGCATCGACTCACACTTCTCTAAGATTTTGCGCTTTTAACAACCCTCTTACTTATTTCAACGATTGCAACCATTAAATGCTCATCACGATCACGATACAAGATCAGGTGTAAATAAACTCTTTTCACTTCTCCTACACTCCTCTAAATATCACTAGAAATCATTCTTTGCATCCACTATCCGTGCATGGAATGATCTTCCACCCAACATACGACAATCTCAGTCAATCAATCTATTCAAGAAGTCGGTTGAGCAGACCATCCATGGGTCTCTCTAGACCAGAGTTTATCAACCTAGGGATTGCAAGAAGCTTTCATGGAGGTCGCGAAGATAATTGGAAGAGAGAAATATAATTAGAATCTAATACAGAAAAGTATTTTTAAATATTATTTTGAATTTTGTTCTGATAGGCATATTTTTTTATACATACTGTTAAGAACAACAAAAAATGATGTCTTCCCACTTGAGTACGTTCCCATTTTCGTACATGTCAAAATCCTTCCCAGTTGCTTACAAGTGCCAGATGCAATGAAATGTCATAATTTAAAAGCGAGATAAGAATTCCCATTTCCGTACAGGTTCAATAGCTGGTACTATTTCTGTGAATTTTTGTTTGTTTTTGAGCAGAGCTCGATGTGGAATCTAAAGGTTTCGTTTCGAGTAGCAGCCACAACGAATAAGAGCCCCTGAATAGTTTCATTTTGCACGCCAGCACGACCTTCTTTATTGGCAGACATTTAAGAGCTACAACAAACTTTCTTCCCAATTTTTTGTAATTTATGCAGATATTGAAAGTTCAATAGAGGAAACTAATGTGATTCCAGTGGTTTTTAGCCTTCTCCTGAACAAGAGAAAGTATATATATGAATGGTTAAAGTCCTGAATTGGAATCCTGAAGTTGTAATGGTAGACTCAGTGTGTATGGAGGAAGGTGCAAAATCTGGGACTAGTTTGTAACTATAAAGAAAATGAAGAGGTTAGGAAATGGGTTCGGCGTGCAGCAGCGCTTCCCCTCGTCCCATTAGATAATGTTAGTGATGCATTCCTATACATTCAGGAAAATGCACCCGACGTTCGTAATAAAGAAGCCTTTCACGACTATCTGGTGGACATTTGGTTGGACGAATGTGGAGCATTATTTCCACCGTAAGTATTCAAGGCTTGTTTTTCATTTGATCTAATTATGATATGTACATCAGGTTCGTTAGAGCAAGCTACTGATCATATTGATCATACAGAGTTACAATAAAGAACTGCTTAAATTATAAGAATATTATTTGATAGTTCCATATATTAATATTCATAGTTAAGTTTGTATATGACAAGAAAAATTCTATCAGTCGCGACAAAGTAGACAGAGCATCTAATAGTATAAACTAGTATTGTGCACCTAAAATCCTTTATTAACTGTAGTTAATCTTATGCTGTGATTTGAGTTTTTTTCTGCTTATATCAAATGTGTTGTTTACGTAGGTGGTAGTATGTAGCTAGTATAATTCTACTTATTTCTTATAATGCTACCACAGGGACTAGTTCCTCTAAAGGTTGTGTCCTTTATTTAGGTATATACTTATGTCTGTCTGTATTCAAGATTATATCATCTTTTTATTCATTCCAGCAAGATGTGGAATCATTTCAAAACTGATAGTGGAAGGACGAACAATCCGGCGGAAGGATGGCATGCGAAATGGAACAGAAAATTTCCAGGACACCATCCCAACACATTTTCATGTATCCAAGCCTTACAAGAAGAGCAAGCTTCGAATGAATTAGCTATAAGAATGTTGGAGCTGGGCAATACCCCTACAAAACAAAAGAAGAAGTGGAGAATAATTGATGAAAGGCTAAAAAAAACTTAAAGACTAGTGAGCGGAAATATTGATTTGTTCACTTACCTTAACGCAGTACCCCATAACGTTCACATAGGGTAGCTTCTCTCTTTCTCTGTGTGTATATACTATTTCATGGGGCAAATCATTGTGACATGAGCATTAATGTGCTTTCTTGTTGTATACTGCTTATTATATATTCATATTGTAGTTAACAGATATTGCAAATATTCATTGAAACATACTGAAACTAGATTATTGATTTTCTTATGTAGAAAGATTAATACATAGATTATTTCTTTTCTGAAATGTGCGTATGATTTCACAATTTCTTAGTGTTGGTGGTTAATACTAGTACAGGAATTCCCTCTTTAGAGCAGAAATTCCCTTCTTACATCTTAGGCAAGATGGGAGTAGGCAAGATGGGAACTCCCATCTCGCCTAGAATGGCGGAGATTCTTATCTTGGAGATATCAGCGGCTGATAAATCGTTAGGCGAGATGGAATTAGGCAAGATGGGAGGACACCCCGAATCCAACTACACAGAGAGTCATTGCAGGTAAATTACGAACCTCAGTGAAAACAATGAATATCATTATTACCCGGGATTTAAATCTAAACCAGCAGCGTAAAAGTCGAGATCATAAGTTATTGTCAACATATTATTGGACATGCCACGTATAGCTGCATATTGTATGAACGTTGTGTTGTCCGTGAAAGGTGAAAATTCGTGGTTGCTTTAGATGATGCATACAGACTGGTAGCCAGACCAAAAATGTATTTGGGGCCCGGCTGAAGTTAGGAGGGGGTACCGATCCAACCATATTATAGTTCATCACCATATTATACATTATTTGAAAGCCTACCGTGAAAATTTTAGGGGGAGGCGGCCTCCTAGACCCCCCTGGATACGGGCCTGGATGCATACCTTTATCTGAGTAGCTGCAACAAAGTCCAGGCAACATATTACCATCCACGGGTAGAAAAACATTTCGAACCATGTATCAGGAAACCGGAAGTATCTTCAAGGGTTTCACGATTATTGTCGAATTCAGTTACAATGGCAAATTAAACATCTAGCGCGTAGCAAAGTATCTCAAAGTGAACTCGGAATATTATCAGAAGATTGTCATGATCCCACCGTTTCGCACAGAAGTTCCAGCTCTCTATGATAAAGATTTTCATAAGATGTGGCTGCATCAGGTGGAATCAAGCTATACATCTGTTTTTACTAGCCAATATTTGGCAGATGTGAAGAGTGCAATGGGAAAACATACCATCCATATTACAGCGATATCCATATTAAGTCACCTGACGCCTTGCTAATGGATTACTATGCCTTAGGGTTCTTGAAAAGAGGCCCTAGCAACAGATCATATCACATTGCTGATGATTCCCCAAAACCCTGCCTGGATGCCTGTTCCAATGAAAACTCAGCTGCAGAGTGCTAGTCCGAACTAGCGGTCATCACATAGAGGTAGTGGTGGCAAGGTATGTTAACTTTCGTTGGACGTTCATATATATGTCGTGGATTAAAAGTGCCAATGAACAGAATATATTGGGAGAAAAAATGAACGGTAGACAAGACCAATAAACAAGAGAAGACCTAGAAAATCTACTTACACGAGTTGCTATGATGAAATCAGAAAGTACTGCAGAGTAACTTTAGAAATAATCGCTTAAGATTGATAGTTGTGGAGAAACGTGGGAGAGACCTTCATCCAGCACTGGGTTGGAAATAGTTGATTATAATCACATTCAAGTATGTTTATACGTCTCTGTCCTATCAAAATTATTTTCTGAATTGACTACCGCACCGCGGATACAACAAAGTCCTTAGTTCTAAATCAACATGCAGTTTTACATTCCATCAAGCAGGTTTTGCATTCTTGTCAGCTTTAATTATATAGTTTCATGTATATGGAATTTCATTTTTGTCGCCATTTATAAAATCTTAGGAACGCAGGATTGAACTAGATTTAAAAGGAATCCAGACACAATAATAAAATTTAATCCTTTCGCACTTAAGAAAAGGTCCTTTACTTTTGAAAATGCTTCTGACACAACCATTAAATATACGAGTTTACTACAGTAAATGAGAAAAGAAATTTTGCAAATAGCAATAAAGATTTTTTTCAAAGAAGAGAACAGAACAAAAATGGATTCTTAAACATTCCTCAATCTAGCCTCTGTTCTTTGTCATGCGAAGGAACTTACTTTTTTTTAAAAAAATAAAAAAATTGTTATCTCATGAAATTCTTGCTTTTGTGTTACGAGATAATTAAATGTTAGCAATATGCATTTGGGCATTGGTGTTTTTTTGGGTTTTAATTACCTTCAGCTATTGTTCTTGCAGAAGCCACAAAATGAGTCACAAGAACAAATCTTACCTTCTAACTGAAGAACAAGACAATATTATTATTATGACGAAGACACATATTTTTAGTTTTATTTGTGTGTGCTTTTTCCTTCCTTGTCACACACACACACACACACACACACACACAAAAAATCTCTTATCTTGAACATACAGCATATCTTTTCCTTATTAAATCCGTTTTATTGTTCATTTCATGCAAAACACAATGGGATATCTCTCCTCAAAAAATAAAAAGAAAAGAAAAGAAAAAGAAAACAGAAGAAAAATTACAAATTCCACATATGAAATAATAATGTGATACAGTGTTTGTATCTCGGGTACACACACATAACATTCTCCCAAACATTATTCTGTCATATTTCTTTAAAAAATATTATTATTATTTGCTTCAAATGTTTACAAAAATAATAAAAACATCAGGAATTATATAACCAGTGTAAACTCATTAATCTGTCTTAATTAGGAACTTCTTGCTACTTTGTTAGTTGTTAGTAAAGATAAAATCTGGATATATATATTTTTGTTTCTGAACATTTTATTAATTAAAAGCTTAATTTTACCTCGAGTCTGGTTTTTCTTTCTTTTTTTTAAAAAAAAAAAATATTGCCACATACATTACACAATCAAGAGAGTTACAAATTTTATTATTATTATTATTATTATTATTATTATTATTATTATTATTATTATTATTATTATTATTATTATTATTATTACGCCAAGTTGGAGGTCAGTTAGTGGTGGCGGTGTTTCCAAATACTAATTCATAAACTTATTCATCAATATTATACCCTATATTAAAACTAAATACATGGAATTTCATCGGGATCGTAATACGACAAATTATGGATGCCTTAAAATATCAAATAATACTTTTAATAAAGTGGATACTTTCAAATATTTGAGATCAATATTAACATATCATATTTACGAAGAAACTAAAAGTCGACTAAAAACAGGGAATTCGTGTTATTATTCAGTTCAAAATCTCTTGTCGTCGCGAATTCTGTCGAGAAATCTGAAGCTTAAAATAAAACGATAATCATATTGTTCCATGTAGCCTATGGTTGCGAAACATATTCGCTTACTCTGAGGAAAGAACGTAGACTGAAAGTGTTTGAGAACATGATCCTGAGACGAATATTCGAACCCAAGAGCAACAGGAGTGGAGAATGACGGAAACTTCATAACGAGGAACTACATAATTTATACCGTTTACCAAACATTGTTGGGGTAATCAAACCTAAAAGGATCAGTAGGGATGCGCACGAGACGAGTCGAGACAGGATTTTCCAGACAAAATTCGAGTCGAGACACGGCTCTTCCAATAGACAAATATACATTTTTCGAGTCGAGACATCACTTTTACAGCACATTTTCGAGACGAGACAGCCACAAATCTTGTCTCGTGCGCATCCCTAAGGTTCAGGTTGGCAGGTCATGTACTCAGAATGGAAGGCAGTAAGAACGCTTTTCTAAGTTTTAACTGCTGGAATTCCAATCGGAAAAGGATTATTAGGAAGACCTAGGTGCAGGTAGGACGACGATATTAAGATGAATCTCGCAGAAATAGGAATACAAAATAGAAACTGTATCCAGTTGGCTAAGGATAGAAGTCAGTGGAGAGCTTTTGTGAACGCAGTATTGAACATCCGTGTTCCATAGGCCATAGTTTTATATATAGTTATGCCCTGTTGCGGGGGCGTCATTTAGGGGGGCCGGGAGGGGCATTTGCCCCCCTGAATTTGTGGTGTACATAAATTTTATCAATAGAATAGTACTAAATCAGTGAAAAACGCGAAATTTTACTTATATCAAGGGGTCTTGCCCCCCCCAAGCAAAATCTGAAATGACGCTCCTGCCCTGTTGGCTATCAATTTATAGGTTTTTTTTTTTTTTTTTTTTTTTTTTTTTTTACTATGAATCATGCAGCACTAGAACTTTGTTCAAGTCCAAGATTTGGGTAAACTAATGTTGTCCGCAAGATTCGTGAAATTCCTCATCTCGTCTCGAAATCTAAACCTCTTCTCGACTCATTCGATTTCGAGACGAGACGAAAAAATTACTTGATGGTGAATTTTGCAAGAAACCATAGTAAACTTCCATTTTTTTTCGGGGAATGTGACGGACTTAAATAATTGAGAGGCTGGTGTGGTGTTATAGGAATACCCTGTATATTGAGTAGCAAATAGGCCTAATAATAATAATAATCTTCTGAAAGATCTTTCATGATGTACATCTTGAAAAGGCCAGTTTTAAAGAAATAAATAAAGGAAAAAAAAGGACCAAAGAATAGAGGTAAGATGAAACCTATTGAAGAAGGAAAGGTCCATGAACATTGTAGCACTGTCAAACACCTTGAACTAAAAAGACAGGCTTTTTGAGCCTGTGAAAGACTTGTAACAAACCAGTCAGTAAAAGGCTCACGAGAACAATATGTATGTATTCGTATACGATTAAATAGCAAATAGAAATAAATAAATTTAAAAAAAAAAAAGTTACGTTCTTACTATTCCGTTACGTCACTCAAATAAAAATGTTAACGAACGTTTTATTCTCTTTGGACTAGGGGGAAAAACACACACACAAAAAAAGCGTAAGTAATCAAAGACCGAACAGAAGGAGAATGGTCGTGGACAACCTTAAAAAGTTTTGATAACAAAAACATTCCCGGTCTTGTCCTTGATAACAATTCGAAGACTATGTGAGCGACGGAAAAACTGTTTCTTTCCAATGTGTAAGGTGTCTATCGAACAATGAGCGTTACATATCATACATTGATGCCTATATGAATTGGAAAACTAAAATGTTTCTTCTAACGTGGAGAAGTGTTCTTTTCAGTAGGAAAGTTTAATCTCATCTGCATTTAACCCTTTCCAGCCCGAATTTTTGTGTGTGATGGAAAAACATATGTTCACAGAGGTACCAACTTATGAGATTGACCCAAACGAAGAATGTAATGATTACATGGGGAAACTGCATGAATTATTATTAGATTTATGATTATAAAAAGTTATCGACGGGCTGGAAAGGGTTAAGATATTTAAAACTGAAACCATATTAAGACAAATAGTTTCACGAACAATAGAAAAGAGTGGATTTGACTTTAAAAAAAATGTTAAAGCGATCATCTTATGAGTTTTCCCCACCAATCATCCCAAATGCCGTACCATATTTATGTAATTGTTGAAGGAGTTATACAGGCAAGTAAGTGATAGCGCAAGTAGTGACATCTATTAGCGTGATTTATTATTATTATTATTATTATTATTATTATTATTATTATTATTATTATTATTATTATTTGAATTAGCTTGCGGTAGAGATCAGAAAGTGTTTCCCGATTTTCAAACAATTAGCAAATCAAAAGGATTAATTCTATTTTTACTTATTAATTCGTAAAATTTTACTAAACATTCTTTTATTGATATTGTATACGTGAGAAGTAGAAGATAGTACTCGCTTGAGATGAGGAGAGTCTTCCTTTCATCTTCTCGCTTTCGTTCTTCCTCTTCTAATTTCCGTTCGACTGAATAGCCTGTCAGTCATGGAGCTTCAAATAACAACAGGAGGGGGAAAAAAAACTTTGAATTGATTGCGAAAATTAATCACTGCCGCCTGGCGACAAATGATTTCACTTGAAAGGGAAAATGAAAAAAAAGTAAAATCATATGGTCCTAATGACAACGGGAGTCTTAGTTATTAGAAGAGGTGGAAGAGACGGAACCTCTCTTTTATTCTCCCCAGGGATGCACTTACAGGGTTAAATTGAAAGGTTATGTAGCATGCGTGAACTGTGATTCCGTGACCACTATATATATAATTTCTGCTTAACTACCCACGGTTATATCATAACCCGGTAAAACTCACGTCTTCATCATGATTGTTCCTGTGTTTTTTATAAGATTTTTTTTCTTTCTTTCAAAATTCTAGTGAAACCATCTTTCAAGTTTGATTTAGGAGAACTCTCCTTTTCTGATTTAAGAGAAGAGGTAGGAGGAATGATTTTTGCGCTAGAATCATCATTTACTGAAAATGAAAGATTGATTATTTCGTAAGTTTCCTTAACAAAATTTCCCTCTACCGGCACAAAATTTTCCCGTTACTTATCAAATTTTCCCTACTTTGTTGAGTGTCCAATTCCTGCGATAAAAGTTATGTGCTTAAGGTTAATTTAGCTATATTAAAAGAAGTTCCAATCACATTTATTTTATTCATTTGCTTTTTGCTTCTATTTAAAAAAAAAAAAAAACTTTTTCCCTTCACTTTTTTTAAAACAAAAATACACACAAATACCAGTGACGGATCTAGAAGGTAAAAACTGGGGGGCCAGCCAGACCACACAGATTATGATAGGTATATCAAGGGTTTACTATAAACTTTCAGAAAAATATAAATAATAACTTAAATTAATTTTGTTACTCAAAAACAGCCCCCGGCCCCGGGTTAGATCCGCCACTGACAATTACACCCAGACAACAATAGGTGCAAATCATGCTACTTCGAACACACACAAATTATTGCTACTCTCTTGGTTTATTTCTGAAGAAGAAAGAAACATTTAATCATTTGTATTAGTCAGCGCGAGAATTTCCCTGGATTTTCACATTTTAAAAAATCCCTTTTTCCCTTTTCGATAAATTTACTTAAGAAATTTTCCTAGATTACAGGAATTTCTCTCAAACTACGAACGCTAACTAACACATATTAAACTTTGAATTTGGCTCGATAATAATTCCCAACAAAAATATATTTACGTGCCATCTTGTAATGGACAATATTTAATTGTACGACTGAATTCAAAATTTTTAAACATATAAAACCAATAGTGGGTGGAGCTATTCCTTCCGTGAGTAGTGTACACAATTAGGTATTAGGGGACGTAATATTTCATTGAAAATCGCACAATGGAAATTTAATTATATCAAAACGATGTTTCTAAGAATAGGGGCGGATCAAGGCATTTTTTTTACCCGGGCAAAGTGACTTTTTGGCATACCCTAGTCCTAGTCTATATTTTACATTTTATTACAGCGATTTTAATATTTTAAACCCATTTTTTTTCAAAAAGAAAAATTAATACACAAATACATGATATAGATACACTTAATACTTAAATACGTGATATAGGTCCACTCTTTCTTCTACATGCCATGTCTCAATTTCTTGATACATCTACCCCCTCTCGTACTATGAAATTTTCTTCCATGGTGGAATGGAAAGAGATAATGTAACTGACGCTACTTTATAACAATATAAACCATAACTATCAGTAAAAAATACGTTAGAAAATTGACTTTTAAAGGCTCGTTTTGGCGCCCCCTGACTGTGGCGCCCCGAGCAGTTGCCCGGGTTGCCCGGCGCTTGGTCCGGCCCTGTTTAAGAATGGCACAAAGTTCCGAAGATGAATAAAATTTACTCTACAAAGCAAGTTATCTTGGTTTATCACAACCTATTGCGGTCTCCTTGACTACTATTTATTTATTTATTTTTATTTTTATTTATTTATTTAGGAGAGAACGATAAATTTGGAGACTGCGCCCGAACACGTAGGGGGAAGGATGGACATCGTTGCATTCTAGGGTTGTTCCAGTTGTCTCTAAATTACGCATCCAGTTTTTCCTTTGTATCTTTGGTTTACAGAAGCTCAGTATACAGAAGGATTCTGACATATTCGTATAGCATAAGGCAGTGGAGATAATAACAATTATAATTATTGAATTCACTTCTATCTGAAATTGAAGCCAGGATCACGGATACCATAAATACTACAGCAAGATAATGAGAAATAAAAGAAAAAGGAAGAAAAAATAAATTTAGCAAAAATTCCTACGGCTGTACTAGGATTGTCACCGGTTTCGATTTCAGAGAAAATGTCCCGTATTCTGACGTGGCTCTATCGGAACTTTAAAAATGTTCCTACTTTCATATTTATTGATTAAAGTGGCAACTATTATTATTAGTGGAAATTAGTTTCCATACTGTTATACAGAGCCTTGAAAAATAAGGCAAAACTTCACAACAGTTGTAAGCAGGTAACAGTGTGCCTAGCAAACAGAAAATCTAAACTCACTTTGTAATTGGTGAAGATTGACATGTTAAGAAAGAAACACAAACACCTAACCAGAAATATACATTTAAATGCAGCGTTCGTAGTTTGAGGGAAATTTCGTTAATCTAGGGAAATTTCATAGGTAAATTTAGCACAAAGGGAATTTTTCGATAAAATGTGAAAATCAAGGAAAATTCCCGCGCTGACTGATTGAACAATATAAATACTTAAATTTTTCTTTGCTCTTCAGAAATAAACCAATACAATAGAAATAGTTTGTTTGTACGTGTCTGTTCAAAGTAGTATAATTTGCATCCATTGTTGGGTGGGTGTATTTGTTAGTATTTTTTGTTAAAAAAATGAAGGAAAAGTAAAAAAAAAAAAAAAAAAAAACAAGAAGCAAAAAGTAAATGAATAAAACAAATGTAATTGGCACTTCCCTTCATAATATAGCTAAATTAATCTTATTACATAACTTCTGTGATAGGAATTAGACACTTAACACATTAGGGAAAATTTGATAAGAGGCAATTTTGTGTCAGTCGAGGGAAATTTTTCTTCAGGAAATCTGAGAACACTGTTTAAACGTGTGCAGCAGCAGCAGCAGTAAACCTGACAGTGATAGCATTTGAAGTAATTCCAGCAACAAATGGTTCCTACACCGAAAATTATATTAAAGTATTGGGATAGTTACCGTACTTATTTCTATTTTGTACTTTGCATGTATTTAGGTACGTAAAATATAGGCTTATACAGAGGCAACATATACTTATTTTATTTATATACTCGTATATATGTTTTAAATGGTCTCACTTTGCCTTTATTAATTAGATATAATGTATATGATACACTCGTCTCTATAGAAATATTTACATTATCACAAGAAACGCTGCTAACCCCGTTCCCGCCGCCACTGCACGAAATGTCCCAACACTGCTTTGCTAGGCTAATCATATGTTTGATTTGATGGACATTCACCCTGTATAAATAAGATAACATTTTTAAATACATGAATTTTTTGTAAAGACGAAAGCTATTACCTGTCACATCTTTTCCTGTGTTGGCCTATGCTCCAACGCTATACTGTACATACCTACAAAAGAAAAGAAAGACAGTTAAAATATGAATAAAATAAAATCTCGTTTTACGTCCTACAGTTAGTTAAAATATGAACATATCGAACTATTTTAAATAATAAATATCTATTTTGTCTATTTTTATTTGGATTTGCTCGCAAGGTAGTATCAATTTGAGTACAAATACGAATAATTTAAGCCATCACGTACAAAATTTCTCCTTCGTGTAGGGCTTTCATCATTTCTGAACACCGTTCACGATATCTTTTATGTGAGTATTATACAAATGTGTTAAAGCCAGATGAACATAGGAAAATTTTCAGAAGTAATCTTTGCAAATTCAGACCTATAAAGTAAAGGAAAACTTAATTCATGAATTGAGTTGATGAGTTGATTTTTGGTTTAGCGTCCCTTTCAGCAGCGAGGCTATATGAGACGTGGACCTACTGATTAACGTGGAATCTGAACCACATGAGCTCCCGCCGGGAATCGAACCCGGGTCTCCCACGCCAAAGGCGCGTATGCTAACCGCTTAGAATTCATGAATTGAATCCTCGTAGAACGAAATAACTTCTAAATTATATATATTGTCATCAACAGTTTTTGATATTATATTGACTCTAGCAAAAAAGGTAACAATGAGGAAATTAAGCGGTCAGTTCAAAAAATGGTTAAGTTTTATTGCCTCTATCACCTGGCGTCATTATTGTTTCTGTCTCATGTATTATTACAATTGTTTAATGATGGTTTCATAACTTCATTGCATTTAATGTTCCTTCTACAAAAAGAAATCATTTTGCTTCAGTCTATTGAAATTTAGCCCACATAAATTTGATCAAAATAAGTAGAACAGACTTCTAGTCGAAGAAAGCAAGGAAGCATACTACATATTTTAAAATAATGTGTCAAAGAAAGAAATTATACGAAGTCTACGTATTTATCCAAGAATACCCACAAACATTATTTGCAGAATTCAGAGACTAGAAGCACAAACTGTAGAAAAGGCAGTGGAAGGAAACGTGTAACATCACCTAGGAATGTTAGAAAAATTGAAGCTTATACCAAAATATGACAAGCATTCAGGTAGACTGTCTATCTGCAGGTTAGCTGACATTTGGAACACTCCAAAAACGTTCTTGTCAGAAATTCTTTGAAATGTAGCCTATAGCACATGGAATGAAGATAGAAGATTGGAGATATCATTTTCACGGACGAAACGAAGTTTTGTATACATTGGAGTGACGGTAGTGTGAAAATGTGAATAGATTTGATTTGATTTGGTTTTGCGTTTAGCATCCGTATTACCAGCGAAGCTATGTAAGATGTGGACCTACAGCTTAGCGCGGGATCTTCCACGCCAAAGACGTGTACCCTAACCGCTTAGCTATGAGGAGCTCGAAATGTGATTAGAGGATGGTGAAGAACTGAATACTAACACCGAAAAATATTAGTTGATCTGGAGATGTTTTTCTGCGAATGGTGTTGGTAGGTTCGAAGTTCTGACGGATAGCTTAAATCAGGATATCTATATTTTCATTTTGAACAAAGAATTACAAAGTCGTCAGCAAATCATCGTTCTCGAGCGAATATAGATTATTCAATCTTTCAAGAGGACAATGCAAATGCCATACAGTGAAACGGGTCCAACAGTTTAAAGAAATGGAAAAAAATCGAACATTATTTTGGCCACCAATTTAGCTGACAAGAACCTCATAGAAAATCTGTGGTACTTAATCACAAGGCGTCTCCTAAACAATAACTTATGTAATCACTCGGAAGAGCTCATTGAGACACTAGTAAATATCTGGTACAGCGAATTTGTGAAACGTGCCTCGAAATATTACGAATTGCAAAATATGCACATACGAGATACTGAATTGTGAAAAAAAAAAAAAGACGAAATTGTACATCATTGTATTGTACTATTTTTATTGATACTGTATTTGTTTTTCCTTTTTGTTAAATTGAATGTTCTGTATATTCAATTGTGATTAAAACTGTTCAAAACCAATATAATCAATAAAATATACATAATACAAAATTCACGCAATTAGAGTCAAAATAGTAATAATGTACAAAAATGTGAAAACTCACTCCTTCATATATGTAGTATGTACTTGCAAATATCATATGCTATCTGTTGTGAATATTGCACTGTCGAAATAAATCCGAAAATGAAGAAATTCTGCTTCAGATACATTTTTTATACTTCTGCGCAATTCTTTTTTGCCGCGAACTGTACATATAAATGATTTCTCGAAAATAAGCAAAACTGACTTACACCACTTCACTTTTAATTAATTTTGGATGTCAATTTGATACGCATCACCCGATGTAACTAGGCCTATATTAAGCCATGCTTACACATATTCACATTCGCACCATGTACAACCAATACGTATTTTTATGCATAGCGTTGGATGGCAGTGACGTCGAGGGTAAGGAATGCACGACAAATACTGGAAAGGGAAAAACTACAGTAATCAGCTGCGCAGAGCAGAATGCAGATGAGAAAACGAAAATCTTATACACGTACGGTACACAAAAACACAGGCGACATGCCATGAAGTTCAAGAGTCTCAGTGTTTTCTCTGCATGATAGTGCCCATCCTCATTGGGATAGTCATGAACAGGACACTCTCCAAAGTGTAGCGAGTCTTGCATCGCCTTGCATATAGCCTGGATATGTGCAATGTTTGGAGAAGAGCGTTGAGATGCAGAAAATTCCCACTGCACGAGGCTGTAAAGGCTAGAGTGATAACAGAAATCCATGAACAATCCTATTCCCTTTTTCTACATAGTAACGCTACAGGGTGATTGGTATTACAGTGGAAATAATCCCTGAAATCTCACAGGGGTTATTTTTTATAGGAAGTAGCCGTTTTAGAGTGGAGTTGCATAGGGCAGTCCGTTTTGGATTGACTGACCCGCATATAGTAGAGTTCTAATAATAGATGGAAGTAAGCTACAACGTATTATGGGAAAGATCTCTAGGGGTGGCTCAGTTTAACTTTCTAAAACTTAATGTAATTATCGCATAATTCTGATACAAGAAAATAAAGATACAGCTTGCGTATAACTTCTCGAACCATTTTATCCAGGTTGCACACTTTTACACAAATTAATTCGTTAGTATTTTCGCTACCTAACATATCATTCGAAACACCATTTTTTATTCATGTTTGTTAGGATGTTATTCTGTAACTTATTATGATTAGAACGTTGACATCTCCGATTAATGGTAAGCAATTTGTACTCACTGCATGTAAATTTCCTTTATATCTCCCTCTAAAAGTGCTCGGAATTCTGACCATAGGTACATTTGGCAACATCTCATGATGACATTACAGCGTTAACGGTCACCTGCTTACCTGAGCCCAAACAGTGTTGAAATTTGATTGCGTGCGGTGTGTTCTGTGATCTATGTCGATATGTGAAAAAAACAGTGATCGAAAAAACAGTGAATCTGTGTTATATTTTGTTTTAAAGTTTTTGGAAGTAATATAACGACCTTTCAGTGATTGACATGTTTTCCAGCTGGAAGAATGTCCGTGGGGAACAACCCGTCTGGTTGTCCGTCCGTGGGTCGGAATGAGGAGAAAATTGACCAGACAAGACCTATTCCGGTGAAAGTGCTATTGTCTGTTGTTTATGTGTGTTTTGTGTTTTTACATGTTCGGGTTCGTTTATCACAGATTTGTTTCTTGCGGGCAAACTGTCAATAAAGACGTCTACACAACCTTGTTACGACGTCCGTTCTTCATAAATGGGCGAACAGATAGGAGTCTAGATACTGGAATTTGCAACATGACAATGCTCCGAGTCACATTTCAAGAATAGTGTCTGACTTCTTAAACTAAAACAACATCCCGTCGTATATCATCTTCCTACTCGCCGCATCTAGATCCGTGTGACTCTTTTCTGTTCTTTACTCTGAAATCCACTTTAAAAGGGAAGTGGTTTGATAGAACAAGTCTACGAACAAAAGAACTATTGGACTACTAACAACTATACGCATTACAATTAACTTAATTTTCTTTATATTTTTAATACTCTCGTTAGCTCTAACCTTTCACCGCGTTGCCTGTCCTTAACATCCTAAATATTTCTACGTTTTGTAATAATATAAGGAATACAAAGATTTCCTCGTGGCTAAATGAATCGCAGTTCTTTTTTATGCGGGGAAACTCAGATTCGATTCTCGATGAGTACTCCTGTGATTCAGATCACATTAACCTATATACAAACGTTTTACGTAGTTTTAGGCCTAAAAAGGGACTTACAAACTCTAAAACTATGGCAGTGATTCTCAACCTAATTCCTATCGCGACCCCCATTTTATCACATTGTAATGCGCCACTAAAATATACCTGTACCTAGCGCATTACTAGATGTTCGTGAACTACAATTTGGATTTTAATCCGTATCCCAGAATTTTAAATTTGGATTACAATTGGGTTTTGATCTGCATCTCAAGATGTTAAAATTGAAATTACAGAAAATTAATAAATTTTTTCGAAACGAAAAAAAGATATATACGTGTATTAGCATAGTGATTTAGAAGTTGGTGAATATTTTAGAAAAATATCGTATTAACCTTTGAAAGCCGAGTTTGAAAGATTAAAATAACATATCAGGTAAAACAGTAAATAATTATAAAAGTTTATTGAGAAGGAAGGAATATTTAATAAAATGAATTGCTAAAGTTTAAACTATTCGGGAGAGATTCTTCTCTCTCCCCTATCATCTTTTGCCACCATATTATCTTCCAAATGATTTATTTCGGAATATAAAAAAAAATAACCAAGTAATTCCAAATTTCATGTGTAATGTTAAATTCTACGACTATTTGAAATGTCAACTTAGAAGGTTTCTAATAAATTATGCAATAGCATTGATTTACTAGTATATAACTGTCTATCTGAGCATACAGAAACAGAATTGGAATATCTTTAAACTTAATGATTACTGTACAATTTACGGACCAATTGACTCAGAGTAGATAATGTTTGCTTAAAGTGGTAGATATGGAAGCTTCGTAGTATATGTACGTCGGTATATGTTATTTAAAAATAATAAAATATAATTTGGTATTTATTAATGTATAAAGGAAAACTAAGTATTTGCTGAATGAGTTATTATGAATGTATTAATAAAATGGTAATTGTGTTATTAAGTAAAGAAGAATAAGAAGTTACTAATAAAAAATAAAGAAAATATATATAAAGGATCGGTCGAATGAAGAATAGTGAATAATAGTAATAACCGTGTACTTCGTTTGCTTCCGAAACATACCTGCGTTTAAAGCATTAAAGGTTTTCTTCCAAATCGAAGAAATATAAATTTGAATATTTAACATTTTTAATCTGTATCTTACTGAGTCTGTAAAAGTCCGTTCTCCTTACTGTTCTGAAGAAGGATGCATGATAATAAATACCGAGAAGAATCCAATTAAATTCTTAATTTTGTCGATAGAATTTGTATCTGTATCATTGATGATAAACGGATTTAACCGAAATTACGTTACTTGAGTTTTAATTATAACTATTATAATTACAGATTGTATATTAAGGTCAATCATTAATACATTTTTATATACTTTGGTACTACACTATTCATACTTTCACAAACGTTAACTCTCATGTCCCCTAGAATATGTTCATCTCCTAAGTTCCATTTTCCCTAAGCCATTTGAGCGAGGGTGGCGACTCCGTTGCATCGGGCCAAAGCTTAGCTCAGTTTTCACGAAGGAATCTCGGAGGTTTCATCGTAGGACTGCGCTAACTAAAAGGAAGCTGTTTCAATCGAAGAGAACCTAGGAACTGTTTCGAAGTCATTGAATTGCAAGGAAGTTGGGACCCAAACTAACACCTTATAGACGTCTACTTGCAGAACACGACAGCGTTTAACAGTTAATACAGAGGTTCGCATCCAGCTAAAATCAATATTTAACATCTTGTAAAAACAGTACATTATAGTATTACCGTGTAACTTGGCAACTTCCAACAAGGGATTGAAAGTTGATGTGGTGCATAACAGTGTAATACATTCCATCTGTTGAACTCAAATAGAAGTTACAAAAGAGAGTATCACACAAGCGTGATAACTTTTATCCAGGAGCAATACAACATTCTCTTGCCAACAATCCCTTATAATTTCTGGTTTGCAATAAGTTTGTGTGGGATTTTTAATATACCTATTACGGAGATCTGACGATATCCATCTATTTCTATAATAGTAGAATCCATTTCTTGTATATAGTGGATACAGTAACTTCCCTAAAAGCGTATGGATTAAAACTAAATTTGGCCAATTCATTCATATTACAAATATCGAGTTCGATCCGTCATACTGTTTCAAAATGGAGGCCGTTTAAATATTTTAAAACTTCATAACTCCCTTAATTTTGGGTCATACAATAAAAATAAATATAAAATGATTTTTAATTTTAGTTTTAAAAACTTGAACAGTTGTTAAAGAAGTCATTGAGTAATTTTAAATGACTTGGTAATCTGTGTCATGAAGATTGAATTCGACACTGCCGCACAAATGAAATCATACCATGCTCAGGTATCTCATTAGGTTTCATTTTATTTGTATTTCAATATGCAGGTTTTCTTGTATTTGCATTTTTCTGGCATTTCAATATGCAGTTCTCACTAGTTTCATATCGTACCTCTTTCATTTAAATTAGTTTTCAAAGAACTCTGCACCTGTTGAAAATGCTTAGTAGATCTATTGTTTGTTGTTCTTGACAGCATGTATATAAATAAAAATATGCCTGTCCGAAGAAAATTCAAAATAATATTTAAAAATATTTTGCAATATTAGATTTTAACTACATTTATATCTTCCGCTTATCATATGCGACCCCCATGAAACCCTCTCGCGACTTTCCTAGGGGTCGCGACCAGCAGGTTGAGAAACCCTGTTTATGGTAGAGAAAGGGAGAAAAATAAAGCAGATATAATATGAACTTTAAGAACGAAGAAAAGAAAAAAACAATAAAAGAAAACATAAAAATCATGGAATAGTAAGTAAGAAGCCCGCGGGAGGAGAGAGAGAGAGCAATAGCCACTTAAAATACTACATAAGACTTTTATCTTAAGAATCAAATTGCTTGTCAATACGCTGTCAGGGTTTACAAAGGAGAACAAAGATTATTCAATATGCTTTGTAATTCTAACAAGAGCACCAATTAGTGCCATAATGTTCTCATTGAGTGTACATGAAAAGAAACGCTCTGGCGGCTACTTTTGATGTTTATGAAGCGGAATGGAAAGATTTATAATTCTTTATGTCATGATGATAATGGTTTCTCACTCACTTAATAATATAAATACAATTTAGAAATTATTATTTATCTTTTTTTATTTACTTAATTACAAAGTAGAACAAGTCAGTAACTAGTTTAGGTAAAGGAAGCATGGTGTTTCCTTCGGCAGTTTAGTTAGTTTCGAGTTTAACGTCTCTTTCAGCACCGAGGCTATATATGAGACGTGAATCTATACTTTAACATTTAATTCGAACCGCATGAGCTTCTATTGGGAATCAAATTCGTGTCTCCCGCGTTACAAAGAGCATTCAAGAAGTTTTGCATAGATGGGTATAATATTTTTATTAGTTGCAATCTGATGATAAGATTTTAGGTGAACATACTTTGAACCCTTGGTTTCAAAATCGTAATAATGGTTGTTTCCTTTTTTTTTTTTTTTCACAGATTAACCACAATTGATACTGAAGTAGATATCAGGACCCGACAATGGCTAGTAATAGAATTCCCGTTCCGAAAACCGATAACGAATCAGCTACATCAATTCATAGGAAGTTGCTTCCGTTTTATAGGAATCACACATTGGACCGCGTCATATCCAACGCTGATTAGAGCGGTTTTTAAAAATTAGACTTTCCAGATTAGGCCAGAAAGTTATGACCTCCATTTTTGGGATCAGTGAGGTGTCATTTTCATAGATTTCTTCAATATGGCTCCACAATTAACAAGAAGCGTTATTGTTTGTCACTCGATAAGGTACGACGTGCTCTCCAGATCAAGAGGCCGGATATGCTTCATCAAACTCCATCATGACAATGCCTAGCCTCACATAGCTATGATGATACAGCAGGAAATTATGAAAATGGGATAGGAGGTCGTCCTTCACCCTCACTATAGTCTGGACTTGGCTCCTTCCGATTTCTTCCTGTTTGGTCTTCTGAAGTTCCATCTGCGAGGAAAATCACATGACAGTGACAAGGCTTTCTTGTGTGAAACAATAGTTTAAAAATCAGCCACCTGAATTTTACCAAAGTGCATTCGAAACATGCAAAGAATGTTGGATGAGATGTGTCACAGCAGATGGAAGCTACATTGAGTGCCATGGTTCTGTAGCCAAAGGATCAAAGTACGTCCACCTATTTCAGCATCATATTGAAACTAATAAAAATATTATACCCATCTGCAAAATTATTGAACGCTCCTTACAAAAGTGTGTTCGTTGGCAAGTGGTCCATTGTGCCAGATTAATTCGCTATGGGAGTACTTCATTACACTCCGATTCAAACTCGAGTAGTGGTTCGGGTGAATCTTAGTTGAAACAGTACGTTGTCTCATATAGCCACGCTACTGAAAAAGGGACCTTAAATAAATTGTGTGAACAGTTCAGGAAAATGAAAAGTGCTCTGAAAGTGCATTGTACAGTCTTGTTCGAAAACGTCTGACCAGCCACCTCTCTCTGAAATAAGAACCGTATATTCCTACACTCAAACACATTTGAATCTTATTTGACCAAATGTGATTATTTGTTAAAAAAAAAAAAAAACTACGTATGGTTGGTGTGAATATATGGTGTTTTGAAGAGAGGTAGTGGCCAGCGCGTGTGTGTTTTTAAACAAGACTTCAGTATACAGAGCAGAAACGTGAATGTTCTGAACTGTAACGAAAAACGAGTTGGAATTTTCTACATTTGGGTGTGGAGAAAGGATGAAAAATCGTAACGAAAGACTAACGAGGAAATGTTAAGGATATAGGACAAAATGAGCAATATTGGTTGTGATTTAAAAGAGGAAAATGAACCTATTAGAACATTCTTTGGATGGAAATTTTATTCAAAGAAACGTGCTAGATTTAATATTAAATTTTACGTCCCATGATTCCGCACTTTAGGCTCAAGTGAACGGTGACAAATGAATTGTATACTATTTAAATTTAAAGGGAAAATACAGCACATAAATGCCATTTTGTGAGCGAAATTAGAACTCACAGCAGACAGGTTTTATGATCATCAGGTTAATGCATTAGACGAGCCTTTCCCGAACTGCGTTCTGCGGAGTAATTGGGGCTCTGCGAATGATTCCCAGGGACTCGGTACGCAGAAGTTAAGAAATTCTTTTTAAAAATAACTACTGCTTCCCTCTAGCGAGAAAAAGAGACTACTTCCATATGAAATGAAAAATAGCCCATTTCTCTAATACTAGTAGCACAGAGTAAATTTACACTATGGTAGTAGTTTGGGCTCTTCTCGCTAGCTTGCTAGATGGAAACAGTAGTAATTTATGTACTAGCCACTCGAACTATCTTGGTCTTTTCTTGTTTGCGAAGTCCAACTTTCTTGATGATCCTTGAAATTTCTTGTATGTTCCACATACTTGACACACAGCACTTATTATTCAGTTTCTCCAGTTAAAAAATCGTTAGGCTATACCTAAAATCCTATATATATTTCTTATCAAATCTTATTACTTTACGTAGAGATGTGGTCCTTGTAGAAAAAGGTTCCTTAGACGTTACTTCATGAATTACTGGATTTCACTCGTAAATTTTCTAAATAGTGGCCCCATATTCTTAATATGTTCCTTTTCTTACTAACTTTACTTTGTCTTGAAAATATTTTTCAATTGTCTAATTAACTGTCTGTCATTATTAACAGCAGACTTAACAGAGGAAATGACGACATTACTATTTCAGTCTATACACACAAAAGCATAATGGTTGTCACGAAGTTAAGCCTAACCTAACCTAACCCCTATTATTTTTTTTTATTAGTCACAGACAAAGGGGTGATCTTATCCCTTCTTTAAACACGTTTAGCTACATCTTTTCTAGAAATTATCAGATTTTCACGAAGCATAGAGTGTTTGTTCTTCGTGGTTTACTAATGGAGAATATTGCTTGTGTCGATATCAGTCAGGACGGGCATGAGTCAACCTCCAACTTCAAAATCATATTTGAAGGCAATCTTCGTTTAAAAAGTCTGAGTTAACCTAACGCAATCTTAGGCTCACGCCATCGATCCAATATCACGCTAATGTGACCAGTCTGACATCACGCTTAACTAGTGCTCTCAAACGGGTCGGGTTGACCCGACCCGACCCGTAACCCGACCCGACCCGAGTCGGATCGGGTCAGTTCGGGTCGGGTTACGGGTCGGGTCGGGTCAGGTCAACTCGGGTCGGGTTATCGGGTCGGGTCAGTCGGGTCAGCTCGGGTCGGGTTGTCGGGTCAGGCTAATCGGGTCGGGTTGTCGGGTCGGGTCAGTCGGGTCAGCTCGGGTCGGGTTGTCGGGTCGGGTCAATCGGGTCAACTCGGGTCGGGTTGTCGGGTCGGGTCAATCGGGTCAGCTCGGGTCGGGTCACTCGGGTCGGGTTATCGGGTCGGGTTGTCGGGTCGGGTCAGTCGGGTTATCGGGTCGGGTTGTCGGGTCGGGTCAGTCGGGTCAGTTCACTTTGGTCAACTGAGTTTAGGTTGAGCTTAAACTCGGCTGGAGTCGAAAGCTGCTGTTTTTCACTAGCTGCCTAATTAAAAATAGCAATTTTCAATTGATTTTATAGAAACCATAAATCTATTTTGAACACTTGCAGCTAGTGTTTTTATGATAAATGCTTATTTTTCACTTGTGTGTACTTTAATTTTTAAATGTGGAAGATTGATTTTACCAATCGACTGTAATATTAATATCTACGCCAATATGGAGTCTGGATTTAGAACAAAACTAGAAGTTATTTAAGCAACGCCAAAAGAGAGATTGGATATGGACGACCAAGCCCAAGCAGGGCCGCGGTGGCTCAGTGGTAGAGAATTCATCTCTGGTGCATGGTGTCCAGTAGCGTAGCTAGAGTTTTTTCAGGGGGGCGGCAATGAAGGGCCCAAGAGGATTTTGAGGGGGACATCTCCAATATATATATATATATATATATATATATATATATATATATATATATATATATATATATATATATATGTGTGTGTGTGTGTGTGTGTGTGTGTGTGTGTGTGTGTGTGTGTATTCAAGGTGAATGTTTCCATCTTTATTGTTCATGATTTTACTCTTTGGAAAACAGTGAAAATATAAGAATTTAGTACCACAAACAACTAGGATTCATTAATGCAATTGATTTCTAATATAAGTAAATAGTTATTTAATCATGGCGTTTAAAATATGTGTAGCTGGTTGACTTAAGTGGAAGCAAATACACTTTTACAGGTAAAGAAAATAACTTATAGGTTCATGCCTCTATTTGAAGAGGATCTTTCTATTCGTGTGGGCAGCAGCAAACATATCCACAACTTGTTAAATATCTCACGATTTAGCAATTTTCTTCTCAATATAAAGTAACACTAAGTTTTTCAACCTATCATGAGTCATTGACTTGCGTATACAAGTCTTTAATCTTTTCAAAGAAGAGAATGACCTTTCACCTGTAGCACTAGAAACTGATATAATCACAGAGATGATACCTAGCTTGTAGGTTTCTAGGAATGTGTTTTTGTAGACACAAAGAAGATCAACGAAATTCGTTAAGGAATCAGCTTTCGTTTTCTTCTCGTCTTCATACAACTTAATTGTTAGAGCAACCCACATTATGCTTTATTTCTTGTTTAATTATGCTTTTTTTTAAATTATGCTTTATTATTAATTTCAATGATTATTTTACATAAATCGTGTATAATGTATATTTATCATACATCAAATATTCTAAATATCTTGATCTATTTATTGATATTTTTTTGCAACTAGTTTCTCTCATATTTAATGAACTTTCTACTTAATTCATTGTAAAGAGATGTGCTTTGCTCGAATAAATTTTTTCTATCATTTGTGTGCGCCTTACAGGTACATATATACAGAAAGGGAAAGTAAAAGATGCCACCAAAAAGTACAGAAAGTGCTTAAGTTCAAAAAGAAAACATAACAATACAGTGATGACGCCAGGGGGGCAGGGGGGCGAGCGCCCCCCCTAGTAGCTACTTCTGCCCCCCTGACTGCCACCTAGACTGCCCCCCCAGACTCGTACAATCTTTAAACATTCTTTATGTAGTATTATATATCAGTATCATAACCAATCTCATTGACAAATTGTAGTCTACTTTCCATGAATTTACTATGTGGCAGATTAATCCTCAAGCTTTCTTCTTTGAGCGTCTGGGTATGCACGCATATTTCTGTTTTCTAATTTAGCCCCTTTTGAGGTAAATTTTAGTTATACTTCTTTCTTATGATTTTTAATAATTGTGCCTAGCGAACAATAGTAGATTTGGTCGACTTGTTTTCTTCTCATTGGATCAACTTCGATTGGAAACAAAAGAAAGGTAAAACCAGTTACGTAACTTGTTTGTATTTGTCCAGGTTTGAAGTTTTCAGTTTCATATTTTGTTTTATTTAAAACTTCTTTTTTCTGAAACATTATTCTCGGCTTCCAATATTCAGAGGATGTGCTTATAATAGCTTAGTTTGCAACTACCAGGGCTTAATTTTTTGAAGGAGATAAAAAGAGTTGTGTTTTCCCTTCCTGCAAATGATAATAATAAAATTATGGAATGAAATTGATTCCCAATAAAATGTATTGTCAGAGTGCTGATCTTTAGTTAGTAATTGGTTTATACTAGTGCTCCTTTACTTATTTTGTTTCAAAGTACTGACGTGACGTCTACCATATTGACTAGGAACTGCTAAAAAATTCGTAGCCCAACCCAGAAGGAGTGCACGTGGATTGGTGAAGTTTTACTTCTTCTTCTCTTCTCCCGAGAGTCAATATACTACCTTGTACAGTGCTCCAGCTTTTGCAGAAAAGTTAAAAAAAAAAAAAAAAATCTAGATTTCCTCGCACCACTGTTCGTAGCACTACCAGTATCTGATCTAAAATGGCGTCTTTCAAGTGTTATTTAAGTTTGGGAAATAAGTACACGTAATAGTTAGACGGAGCTAAATCTGCGGAATAAGAATTATGATCTAGACATTGAAATCCTAGATTATGCAATGTCAGTTATGTTCGCAGGAGCTTGATGGACAGGTGTATTCTCCTGAAGGAACATAATTCCTTTCTTTTCATTTTCCGCAGCGTTGAACTTTGAATTTTTCTTTCAGTTTTGTAAGTAATGTAGAGATTCTGGATTAAATATCTGACCATTGAGGAGGTAGTCTACCACTCCATACTTATACCAGAAGAATGTTCCAAACAGTTTCTCAACCTACTTCTGTGTCTTGAACTTCTTGGGGCGATGGAGAAATGAGTGCTACTACTCCATTGACTGTTGTTCCGATTCAGGATCATAGTGGTACAACCATATTTCATCTATGGTTACTATTCGTCAGCGAAATTGATCAGCATTACGGTCAAATTGGAAGAATACTTCTCTTAATGCCGTTACCCTTTTATTCTTCTGACATATATTTTGGGAACCCATTATGCCGAGAACTTGCGCATACTCAAGCCATTCTGAATTATGCTACCGACGAGTTCCAAAGAAATGCCCAGAATCCCTGACACAAGTTTTGCTGAGAAGATAAAAACTGAGAAAGCGGGGTGCAGACCTCAGACTATAATAAATATAAATAGCTTAAATTATTTTTGTCACACAAAAACTGGGGTGGCCTAGGCCCTCCGGCCCCGGGCTATATCCACCACTGGCTGAAATGCTGCAATTTTCAAGAATAATGTCACAAATTGCATCCATGATTCCAGGAAGAGTCATTGCTTTTAATCATCCTGGATGTAAAGCATAATTTGTTGAGAAATTGCTACGTTTATACTAAGCCACTTACTTCTTCACCACTATATATAACGGAGGAGAGTCCCGTGGTGTTTCACTGATTTCCTAATTAATTTACTTCGGTGACTTTCCTTGGTGGAACAAAAATGTTATAACAGTAAGGATCTGGATGTTCGTGAAATTATCTGTTTGGGCACACATAATCACTTCAGAGGCCTGAGAAACAATAAGAATTTCATTATTAATATGAAAATTTATATTTGTACATACAGAGATATGTTTTTCTAAACTACGATTTCATTTTTCTACCTAGTACCTACACTCCTTCTGGATTGGACTACGACATTTTCAGCAGCTCCTCGTAAATTTTCTCTCTGTCTCTCTCTCTCTCTCTCTCTCTCTCTCTCTCTCTCTCTCTATATATATATATATATATATATATATATATATATATATATATATATATATATATATATATATATATATATATATATATCGAGAGAGAGAGAGAGAGAGGGAGAGAGCGAGTGATACGTAGCATATAGACGAATGTGTTACTTGTAGCATACGCGAAAGTAATTCAATTTATGTTTAGGCTTCAAAAGTTTCATTGAAAAATATTTCATGTGCAGACGTTACTTATTTGTTAGTTACAAATTTTATTTGAAATAAGTTTAATTTATAATCATATAGATCTAACATAAAAACAGCATCGAAATACACAATGTAATGTAAAATAAGTCAAACGTAATAAATATGTTATTTTTGGTATGGCAAATAGCCGCCCCCGAAAATGTATCTGCCCCCCCTTTGTCCCCCTAACAACTTAAAGCTGGCGTTGTCACTGTAACAATATAGTATGGAGTTCTTGCATACTATTCATTGTTGGCGGAAAAATTTCTTCTTTTACTTTCTTTTCTCCACATCAAAGGATTACACCGAAAAGTTTACAGAAATGAAAATAAGCTTTTCATTGTTGCATTGTTATGTTCTCAATGATTTTGCATTGTAAATATTGGCTTTAAAAAATATTAACACAGTATGTTAAACTTTCAGTTAAAGAGAATTTTCCAAGAATTGTGCTATATATTTTAAATTATGCTTTATGCTTTATTTTCTAAACTTATGCTTTTAAAACTAGTTTCCCAATGTGAGTGCATTTTGGCGTTCACCCAGTGTCGTGACCATAGTGCTCTCAAACGGGTCGGGTTGACCCGACCCGACCCGTGACCCGACCCGACCCGACTCGGATCGGGTCAGTTCGGGTCGGGTTACGGCTCGGGTCGGGTCGGGTCAACTCGGGTCGGGTTGTCGGGTCGGGTCAGTTCGGGTCGGGTTGTCGGGTCAGGCTACTCGGGTCGGGTTGTCAGGTCGGGTCAGTCGGGTCAGCTCGGGTCGGGTTGTCGGGTCGGGTTGTCGGGTCGGGTCAATCGGGTCAGCTCGGGTCGGGTTGTCGGGTCGGGTTATTCGGGTCGGGTTGTCGGGTCGGGTCAACCGGGTCAGCTCGGGTCGGGTTATCGGGTCAGGTCAATCAGATCGGATCACGGTTCGGGTCAGTCGGGTCGGGTCGGGTCATCGGGTCGGGTCAGTCAATTCGGGTCACGGGTCGGGTCGGGTCAGTCTTCAACCCGACCCGTCGAGGTTGAGAGCACTACGCTTAACAGACTTCACGATTACATCATTCTGACATCACTCTCACTCAATCTCACGCTTACACCATCGTTTTGAGATCATGCTCACAATACATCACGATTACATCACGAATTTGACATCACACTCACTCGATCTCACACTCACAATATATCATTTCGATATGACATTCACACCTTCCTTTCAACATTATTCACATTCAACATCTCACTCACAAATATTATTTCAACATCACGCTCATCCGACCTCAACCTCAAAGTGAGAGCTATATGGAAATGATGTGAAGGTGAGATCATTCACTTTTCGGATATGAGTTTCCTTGAGGACTTAACAATTCCTCTCGTATTGATTTGGTGGTGAAATTTTTCAAGGATAAGATGTTGAAAAAGCCTTCAATTTAATTCTTTCACCTGTTCGTACTATACACGAGATCACAGGTAGAATAATTGATTTCTCCGAATGAGAATAACCGAAACTAAAAATCTGGACAAAATGACCATAGTGAGTGAAAACTAAAGGAGTTTTGAAGAAAAAATGACCATTCCACTTGTTGCGATGGCTATCTCTCTACCACAGACATTACTTTGACGATCATCTGTGTACAAAACCTCCTCTCTCACATCTGTGTGATGCATTTCTCCCTCTCTTTTTCGTTCCTTGAGATTTAAATGTAGAAAAGTACGGTCATAACAGCCTCATGAGCATGGTAACTCTTGCGTAACGATCACTCGTCGTTTCTCACGCATTCCGTGCAGTGCATCAGCTTCCCAACCCCGTCATTTACTTTTAACCAATCTTTTCTTCCTCTTTTTGCTAGTCGCCGACAAATTATAGCGCATCCCATGTGTCCATTCTCTGAGTAACAACATACCGCCTTCTTTCCCCCCATTAAAAAAGGAAAGTCAATAAAGACGAGCCAAGGCTTAGTAAATACCCATTCTTACATTATGACTCTCCACCTCTTGGAGTTGAATTATTCGCTTTTATACATACCTAATACATTTCGTCTTCTAACAGTATATGCAAGTAAATATGGAGTGTACGAAAATGTGTTATCTCCAGCTGGCTTTTCTGCTATTAACTTTATTATTCATGTCTAAACAAAGAAAGTAATGCTTACAGCAAATCCAATAGAACACAAATAACTTGGAAAAGAATTTGTAAGTCCACAATGAAATGTGATTTTAGGCTTCATTAACGGACTTTTCTGTGTTATTCACTGAACTTCTTTTAACATGTATCAACTTTGAATAAGCATTATTCCTCTTGTAAGGTGACAACCAGTAGTGTACGCAGAATTTCGTTAAGGGGGAGGGAGAAAGTTCAAGCTTTTAAGCTTATATAATTTCAGGCGTTTGTATACGAGAGTAAGCCAAAAGTTATCCGCAATGTTGACATACATTGTTCATTCATATTCAAGGTCGCCCATGTTGTGGTTTCAAAGGGGGGCAAGTATAAGAGGCAATTTCAAATATAGTTTCAAATTTTGCTGTAACTAATGCAAAAATTCTATTGGGTTTTCGATATTCCCAAGTATAATTTCCTCTTAGGGGGGCGAAGTTATCCTGTTGTAGTCACGCTATGAAAGTTTGATCGTAATTCCTCCATTTGTCTCCCTTTTGTTGTAGATAGATCATGGCCGCTCCATTAGAAACTTGCACCCGAGAGGAATAACGAGCGGTGATCCGGTTTTTTGTGATCGCAAAGTGTATCAGGCAATCCATCAAAGACTTTCGGCACAATACGGTAACAGTGTCTTGACGCAACGGAGTGTCTACGAATGGATTGAAAAAATTCGAAAATGGTCACAAAGTGTTACGGACGAGGAAGGAGCCGGGCGACCATCTACGGCCACAAATGATGACAACATTGAACGTGCACGTGACACACACACACGCACACACACGTGTGTGTGTGTGTGTGTGTATGTGTGTGTATTGTAGATAGACGTCTGACTATTGATGAAGTGGCGTATCGTCTAACCCCTGATACAACTTCCGACTGTAAAAACTGGATCACTGCTCATTGATCCTTTTTGGTGCAAACTTCTAATGGAGCGACCATGATCTATCTGCAACAAAAGGAAGACAAATGTAGAAATTAGGATCAAACTTTCATAGCATGACTACAACAGCTCAACAATAAAATAACAAAGACAGAAGCCAGTATGAACACTATAAGAAAAAATTATGTCAAAATTGTGGTATCTTGAATATGGTAAATATTTATTTTTGCAGTTCTTGCGGGAGGGGGGTTAAATGTGAACTCCTCACCTTGCGTACGTACGCCTTTGGTGGTACCTATATACCTATTCTTTGTTTGAAATTATTACCTTCTATTTTGATACAAACTGGAATTAGACCAGATACTAAGTTATCATACTCATTAGTCAAGTTCTGATAATAAGCATAGGGACGGTATCTAGACGAGATTTTACAGTCTCGGTTAACAAATAGCTGTCTCGATCTCGGCCTCGTCTGGAGACGGAAATCTCCGTCTCGATCTCGGTCTCATCTCGATCAACATATGCTTCTCTCAGTCTCGAGGGCCAATTCTCGATTTCGTGTCAATAGTCTCGAGGTAAACTGTGTGGAATTAAAATGTAGTTTATTCTTTATTATTATTATTATTATTATTATTATTATTATTATTATTATTATTATTATTATTATTATTATTATTATTATTATTATTATTATTATTATTAAACTTCATTTTTAACTGGAGAATTACTGTAGTACGCGTACGCCTTCAAAGATAAGTGGCTAACGCTCAAGCTTTCTATGCGTGTCTCCACGGATTTAATCCTCAGCCGCCTTAGATAGCATCCGAATGGTCCACATCCCACTTCACGCAACACATCTCGTCTCATATGACCTCACTGTATAATGGCTAAACAACTAAACTCTTATCAATACTATAGTTTATTGAATCAGTCTCATTTAATCCCACATAACAGATAAAGCAAAATATATCAGCAACTGTACCTGATTGAACCAAAAAATAATTTTACGATATCCTTTACATTCATCTTTGACTGCT
The DNA here is from genome assembly GCF_964235325.1 of Thermobia domestica. NCBI lineage: Eukaryota > Metazoa > Arthropoda > Insecta > Zygentoma > Lepismatidae > Thermobia > Thermobia domestica. The sequence goes on from NC_137466.1 coordinate 79,906,871, forward strand.
ACGTTCACCACAGAAAATCACGCTCATTATCTCATTAAATATTGATGGATTTCTTTTAGGGTACGTTTTGTTTCAAGTTTATGAAATGGTTTATTAATAATTCACATCTTTGAGTTCGGACACTTTATAACACAGGCATCCGACAACTTAATGGTTGAATAGCTGCATGATTCATTCACCTCTGCTACGCATGATATCGAGTTGGTTGGATCCCAAACGAGTTAGATTCAAATTCCAATATATCGCTTAGTTCGAATCCCAAAAGTACATTCCGTTCCTTATACTAGTTCATAAGGTTGTAATGTATTACATAGACATGCAGCATATCCTGATTTTCTTCTTGAGTTTAACCAAATTTTCGTATACATGCTTTCTTGAAAATTAAACGACATCTTTCGGTTTTACATGGTTATGGCGGCTAGGCTAAAGGATGAGAAATGGAATAATGGAATTACGAAACTGGGAGGAAATGGGAGAACCCCAGGAAAATTCACACACGCGGGGTTTGTCCACCACAAAATCTACTTGGAGCGAGATGGGATCGAACCAGGGACCCCACACAACAGAGATGAACGCTCCACTATTAAGCCACCGCGGCCCCTACATGCTTTCTTGTTTGCAGTAGAGTAAATTGGAACTACTTTTATATAATTACAGAGTAAATATAAATTATGCAAAATAGAAAAAGAAAATTAATTTTGAATCTGAGAATATTATCAACAATGATTGAATTCAGCATTTGCACCTTATTTGCCTTTCGTTCAACATTAATTCGATTAGCCTTGTTATCTAACTAAAATAGAAATTCCTTTTTATTTAATCTAGGAAAAATCTTTCTAGGCTGCATTTCAGTCCATTTTAAAAAGTGTGATTAGAAAGATTGTTTTGTACTCCTGAATTGATTTGAGATAACGAATGAGACACTTCATTAAAAAGAAAAATGAGCTTTAAGTTTTCACTTTTGTTTTAACATAAGATTACTGTAACAAAATTAAGCAGACATTCAAATACTTTACTTAGTTGATTTGAAGTTTAGCGTTCTACCTAACATAAGCACCAAGCAATGTGAACCGTGGACTCAAAGTATGATCCGATCCACATGAGTTCTAACCGGAAATCGAAGCCAGGTCTCTTGCACCGTAGACGCGTACACTAACCCCACGCCAACAGGGAAGCTGCTAACAGGGGCATTTACACTAATATTATACTTCAGGTAGAGAACAATTTGCTATTAGTTGAATTGTAAATAACGTATTTTCAATAATAATAATAATAATAATAATAATAATAATAATAATAATAATAATAATAATAATAATAATAATAATAATAATAATAATAATAATAATAATAATATTTTTAGAGTATACAGATTTGCGCAGTGAGATTAGTTACTGTACAAAAATACTCCGTCCCCCAACATTCTTTTCCAGACATCTGCGCGGAGACTTGGGTTCAATTCTTGGAGGAAGCATATATTCGGAACCCCTGTTAAGCTATAGGTCCATGTCTATGTAGTCTCTGTGCTGAAAGGAACGCTAAGATTTAATCTAACCAACCTTTTGAGACTTGGCATGAAGGGCCAAGGGCGGTGAACGGTATAAGGCTACACACGTTAGTGACTTCGGTCACATAGAAGTGATGTAGTAGAGTATTTGCAGCCATATTGTTTTATTTATTTGTATAGTTTCAGATTATTTCACAGGTAAGAAGTATATTTTACAGTTACAGAATACAGTTACGCTTTGTTTGGTGAAATAATTCACAAAATAATGCGCTTTGATACATTTTAATAATTTGAAAGTCCCTATGTAAGTATATGCAGTTGAAATAATTCTTTTTATTACAGAAATTAGGCTATTTTAGCAGATTGCAATTTTCTTTTATTTAGTCCAGTAAGTTGAATTGCATAAATTTTAATAATATATATAACAGTCTAATAAATAAATTGGATTATTTTTATAATCTCGGAAGCTTCTCTACATTGAATATATGGGTTGGATACGTGTTATAATGAATTCAGGAAATTAATCCCCGGTCCACAGGTAATCCAAGAAAGGAGTTGGTGTCGAGATATTTTTATATCGTCAGAAGTCGACGTGGAAGGTAGAAAACAGAAACTATGTTGATACAAAAATTGTTTATTCTTTTTAGAAAATTGAGTGGTTCTAAATACCACCAATATGCAAAATTAGTTGTAATTGCTTTTGTCCACAATTACAAGAGGAAATTTAAATAAGTCGAAACATTTAAATAGTGAAGTGTTTGGTGTGGAATATTGAAGTATTTAGTACGGAAAGGTGTAGCCGTATAAGGAAAGAGGACCCAGAACTATGTTTGATAAATTGAGTTTGAATAATAAGATTAACTAGTAAATGAATATCTCAATTATTTTAGAAGAAGTGACAAATTGGCGGTATAGCTAAGCTTTGGCTGCACCAAAAGCACATGATAATGCTGGAAAAGTGCCTAAAATTTCCTGTTCCACATCTCTGACATGAAATTCACAAAGTTCTGTGGACTGTTTCGATGTTATGACTGAGTAAACTCATTTTAATGTCTCCTACCAATAGGATTAGATGATTAGTTGAATTCCTAGTGAACTGCACAATTTTTTCTCCCGTGTGTTGATGGATCATACACAATAATTTAAGGCTTAATTAATGTTTTGACTGTAGAACAACTTGTTTCTTAAATTTCTAAATGAGGTAACATTATATTAGAAATAGTACTAAAGCTACTATTATATTGAGTAAGTATCTATATTTTTTATTCAAATGGTATATTTTCCAAAAGGAATAGTATATGTACTAGCTAACAGAACACTCTATAGACCAATTATTTGTACCGATTGCTGGAAATCGCACTTGAAGTAAATTTGATTTTAGATTAATTTCTCCCCTTCAAAGGATATGTATGAATTTTGTTTAAAGTGATTTGATGTGAGTTGTGATGATCGTGGTAGTAGCAGTTGCGAAATATGGTGGCCTTCTTTGAGGAAACAATGCGGACTGAAAGTATTTGAAAATAAAATTCTCAGACGAATATTCGGACGCAAGAGGGACAGGAAATGGGGAACCTAGAAAACTTCATAACGAGAAAATGCATTCGTCGCTGCACCTCGAGAAACCGTTGTATGTAGATCTGGCTGGCAGCTTTTCAGGAGAGGCAAACATTATGATTCCTTATCATTCTCACTATTAACAAATGTCATTTTTGTTTCCTTATTACGAGAAAACTATTAAGAATTCACATATAAGAATATAAGGGAAAATCCAACACGATTTTCTGCCCATATTGTAGTAGATAACTCACTTTTGATTTTAAAAAAGCCACATAGCGGTGTTTCAAGGCGCAACCACAATTAACCGTTTACCTAACATGTTAGAGTCATTAACTTTGGGAGACTCAGGTGAGCAGGTCATGTAGTCAAAATGGAACAAAGTAGGAATGCTTTCAAATTTTTAGCTGGAAACCCAAATAGCAAAAAGATCATTAGACGCAGACGCGAAGACATTAATAAGATGGATCTCGCAGAAACAGGAAAACAAAGTAGAAACTGGATCTCTATTGTATCCACACTGAAGTCAATGGTGAGCTGTTGTGAATACGGCATTGAACTTCCGGGTTCCATAGGCCTTAGTAGTAGTTTAATAATTATTAAGTACTAACAAATATCCCCACCTGTTACTGTGGAGATATTTAGCGTTCTTCGTGCTACATCTTTCATATAGTAGAATTCGCCTGAACTCCAAGTCTCGCACAAAATTCAAACATTTCGAATGATATCTAAGCGAAGAAAGCACCCTCCAATTCAAAATCAAATTTTGAAAACGCTTAAACACACATTTAATTATTTTAGAGGTTGAAACATCAAATTCCATGTCTTAATCTTAAGAAATTCCGAGATATAACATCTTATCATAATAACTGCAGCTCTACTTTATTTTGTACTCTCATTTTTTCTTCCTCCTTGGACAAATATGAAAAAAAAAAAACCACTAGAATACGTTTCTATTTTAAACAAAAAATTCAAATACCAAATTTCATGTCTCTAACGTTAAAGGATTCCGAGGTAAGTCGTTTGATTATGATAATTGTAACCCTAATTCTTTTTTCCGCCCACCCCATTTTCTTTCCTTCTCTATTATATATAAAACGCCGCTGAAACATGTACCTTATTTCCGTCTACCCTATTTTCTTCCCTTCTCTATTAAATATAAAACATCAATGAAACATGTACCTTATTTCCGTCTATCCTATTTTTTTCCCTTCTCTATTAAATATATCCTAAAACATGACCGAAACATGTACTTTATTTCCGTCCACCCTACTTTCGTCCCTTCTCTATTAAATATAAAACATCACTGAAACATGTACCTTATTTCCGTCTATCCTATTTTCTTCCCTTCTCTATTAAATATAAAACATCACTGAAATATATACCTTATTTCCGTCTATCCTATTTTCTTCCCTTCTCTATTAAATATAAAACATCACTGAAATATATACCTTATTTCCGTCTATCCTATTTTCTTCCCTTCTCTATTAAATATAAAACATCACTGAAATATATACCTTATTTCCGTCCACCCTATTTGCTTCCCTTCTCTATCAAATATTAAAAAGCACTGAAACATGTACTTTATTTCTGTGCGCCCCATTTTCATCCCTTCTCCATTAAATATAAAAAAGTACTGAAACATGTATCTTATTTCTGTCCACCCCATTTTCTTCCCTTCTCTATTAAATATAAAAAGGCACTGAAACATGTTCTTTATAATGTTAAATGAGAAGTCCATATACCAAATTTCATGTTTCTAACCTTCAGAGACTCTGAGATATGGAAATTTTAATATAATAGTTGCCACCTTTATTTCTCTCCGTCCAAAAATACTTCCTTAGTGATACCTTGCCTCTCAAATCCTATACACTGTCTAAATTTCAATTTTTTTAGCTTAAGTATTTTGACCTGGACGTTGATCAGTCAGTCACTTACTCACTCTGACTTCTTTTATATACTGTATATACAGGTATTGGTGATATCTATGCTATGCAATAAGGTACTTATATTGAAACGAATAAGTACATTGATTATTGACACTTTAAGTATGATGTGAAGTAATGGATTATATTTTGCGACAGCGTAGATTTTGAATTAAGATATAAAATCTAATATTGAACTTAATCTACAAACTCTAAGGTTAGATTAAGGTGAATCTAAAGGAAATACGATCACGTTATAGAAAACATAATCATTTTCCAAGAGTTATATTCGGTGATTTGTATGTATAAAAGATTTATTGTGTATCAAAACCACTTGTCAGAAATAGTAAGTACATCATCAATATTCATGAATGGAATACTTTTATGAATCAATTTTATCTTATGTAGTGATAACACTAGTTAACAGCCAAGAGCTACATAAATTACGAGTAAATTTTCAATTTCATTGATAACATATCATAGCTTTTTTTTTTTTTTTTTTTGTATTGAAATTGTGCCAAGACAGAAATATTAAATAAAAAGTATATTGCAAGTTTTACATTTTTTTAAATCAAAAGAGACATTTATATTTCAGTCAAAAATTTTAGGAACGGTCAAAAAAAATGGATCAAAAGATTGCGATCTTAGCCAATAATTAGTTTTTTGATCAGGGGCCACAAAATTTTTGAACGATCCCTAAATCGAGTTTTTTCTTTCTTTCTTTTCTTTTTCTTTCTTTTCTTTTTTTCTTTCTTTTTTACGGAATAATCACGTCATACTAATTTAAGTGGCAGTTTGGGTTTGCCTACCCTATACGTAGTTCTCCAAGTATAAGGCCTTCATCATTTGAGTAGAAACAAAAATTTTGAAATACTGTACAACCGAATTATTTATCTAAGAATTATTAGCAATAGAATTCTAATTTCTTCTACATAGTGATGTTAGACGCTAGTTGACCCAAGTTGCCCGTGGCATCCATTTTAAAAAGGCTGGATGAACATCAAAGAATCATTAGAATATGGTAGAATGAGAATAAATTTACTCTATCGAGAATCGAACCCGTGCCTCCAATTGTGTTAATTATACGGCTTGGAATCAGTCATATGGAATCATAAATGTATACCCATACAAAGTAACTTTATTTGTTGTACTTCGTTTTGCTTTAGCGAAGTGTATATGCAAAAGTTTTTATCTTTTAAAACATTAGAGCAGCGTTTCCCAACCTTTTTCAACCTGCGGTACACTACGGGTGTTACTTGGATTCTCGTGGCACACTTATAGATATTATTATTTGTAAATATAAAACACAGTGGTATTTTTCTGTGATTATTGATCTTTTTACAGAGAAGAAAGCTCTATCACTGGTTTTCTCCCGTGGTATATAATTATGCTTATTTTTCATTCTAATTTAAAAAATAGTAAACAATTGCAATGAAATATTGGACTCAGGTTTTTAAAAGTACGCTTTCTTTTTAAAAAACTGTATCCAACCTTTTACTAAGAAGGAAGATCACTAAATAACGAACGAACAAACAAATCTCTTTTACATTTAAAACACAAATGTAGGTAATTTGTCGAAAGGATTTAATGGTATTTTAAATTTTCAAGTTGCGAAATAGTTTGCAACAATAAAGAAGCAATAATGGTCATAACAATGATAAACATTTTTTTAACATTAGAAATGTACAGAACAGTAACCTGGTATGAAACTTAAAATGGTAGATTCATAGTAGAGGTTCATAGTAATGTGAAATACAAATATACATTTTTCCCTACGTTTTGCATTTTGATTGCTATAGAATTAATAATTTTGTTTCGATTCTTCGTGGCACACCAGCGGCCCATTCACGGCACACTGGTTGGGAAACTCTGCATTAGAGATACTCCAGAAGAACCGACACATCCATCTTCTTTCCCAACACATATTATTTCGGAACTCTCCTATTTAACAAGTAAAAGAAGTGTCTTAATTTCTTTATCTTTAAAAAAATCTAACTATATAATTAATCTTTTTTCCGCTTATAATTCCCTTCTACTCAATAGACCTTAACTACCCTTCCTTCTTAAATATTTAACGAAAAAGAAAAAAAATGTTCAAACGTCAAGTTGTTTGTGGGCTAATGGTTGTGTGAGGGTGATTTGAGTAACACCTTTTCAACCACAAACAGAAAATCATGGGGTAAGAAGCATCTCCAAATATGGTTTGTTATAGAATTGGAAACTTTTTTTTTTTAATCTTTCAACCTGCCAGGATCCACACCCATATCATGTCTTAGAAGAGCATTTAGACTGTTTCTTCGTACTTTAATCCTTTCTTTTTTCTTCTTCCTCGGAAAGCAAGAACCCATTTCAGACACTGACAGGTTCGTATACTATGCAAACAAGGTTCTTTTGCTTCAGAACTCTCTCTCTTTCCACCCCATCCCATTAGCGTGTGTTCCGAAGATATACAGTGGCTACTGAAAATGATTAGATTTTTAGAAACGATAAAATAAAAGCTGTGGTTAAAAAGAGGGTGAAGCAACTAACTATGCTCCACATTCAAGTAGAATTTTAATTACTTATTTATGCTTCAACTTTTAAGTTCTTTTTGTATTCACCTAGTCCTCTTTGCGCTAGTGTTGCTAACTAAATTATTATAACACTACAGTAAGAAGTATTGAAATAATTAAGTTACGAAGAAATCGAACAAAGGGACAGATAAAGCACTAAAGTGCTTACTGGCACAATGCTCAACTCTGTATAGCCTAGGATTGCCAATTCTGAAAGATGAAAACACCCTCTCACCCCCTCAAAATTCCCTATGATATAGGTCTAAGTATGAAGTGTCTTTGTTCGGACCCATCCATGGGAAGGAAATATACTATCGTGAACAAAAGTGGAGTAACACCTGTATTCTGCATATCCTTAGTACATTCACTAATAAGCTTAATAGATACATTGTGCTATAGATGAGAAACTGAAATCGGCATTGATCATTTTATTATACTTACCAATATGTAACTACTACTTCTTTAAAATTATCGAAACAGATGAACAAAAGTATATTAAGAGTCTTCATCCCGGCGAAATTAAAATACCGCTAATTTTACCGTAATTATGTGATATCTTCAAATAGATAAAAGATAATCGAAATGTGGAACAAGAGCGCCCTAGACAATATCATTTTACATGAGAAACCGTTACCAGGAGTCACTTATCTGTCTTCGATTTCGAGCCATTTTGAAAATCGGCATTTATTTTCGCGTTTCTAAACAGCTGAAAACGGAAAGCCACTAGGTGACTTGTGATAACGGTACCTTACGCAAAATAATATTGTCTAGGGTGCTCTTGTTCCATATTTCAATTATCTTTTATCTATTTGAAGATATCACATAATTACTGTAAAATTAGCGGTATTTTAATTTCGCCGGGATGAAGACTCTTAATCCTTACGTTACAATTTTGGATTTGGAGAATGAAATTTATTCTTTAAACTTATAATTCAACTACAGGAAATTGCTTTAAGAAGTTCTTTTTCACTCTCAATAAATGTATAAAATTCCTTACAAGTAAAATTTAAATTTTCTCTGATACAGTCTGTCATCTCTTTAAAATTATCTAAACAGATGAACAAAATATATTAATCAATGATAGATGGAGAAAGGTGATAAGGTTTGGAGTTATAGAATGAAAGTTACTTTTTAAATCTATACTTTGAACTACATGAAATTACTTCGAGCTAGATTTGAGAAAAACCGGTCATAAAGAAGCTGGTAAGAAATTTGTACCGGTCACCGGCTTTAATTAAAATAACAGCAATATTTCCGGCCAGGCCGGTGAAAAACCGGCCAGTTGGCAACCCTAGTATAGCCCATACATAGTGTGGTTTGTGATTATGATGAAAACCTCATGTCTTTCTGTTACTTGGTTGAATAACACAGCTTAGCGTCCCTTTCAGCAAAGAGCCTATATGAGACGAGGACCTACAGCATAACGTAAGATTCGAACCTCATAAGCTGTCACTAGGAATCGAACTCGGGTCTCCCACGCCAAAGGTACGTGCGCTGACCACATAGCCACAAGGAAGATCCCGTGTTCTTCGATTTTCACGAGATATTCGAAGTATGTATTATCGTTTATGATATATCAAAATCTAATATTAAAACCGGAAGCGACTGTTAAATACAAAATTGTAGCTATTCTTGTAATGATTGACATAATATAAAGATAATAAATTGGTATAAAAGCAAAATTCAAAGGATGCTGAAGTTTATATTAAGTGTGAGCGCATTCGTTAGAAAGGTTAGCTTCAATAACATTGAAAATGTACTAGATTCTGTTCAATGAGTCACCACTGTGGAGTACGTTCTTTACAAGTTAAGTGACTGAGCATTCGAAGGATTTACACTGAGAGGAGACGGGGGAGTACGATCGAGAAGTGTGTGTGTGTGTTTTTTTACTCCAACTTCTTTATACGTAATCTTCATATGAATATATATATATCACAAATTCAAAACACGTGAACTTTTAAGCGTGTGTCGTTTTAACATTTGTACGCAAAGCAAGTAAGCAAATATATATTAGAAGAGTTGCCCTTCCCGCCCTCTCAATGCATCGATTCATCCTGACTTGAACACTCGTACTGATACATGTGCTCAGATGTACCGTACGTCTAAAATGTGGTTAGTGATACTGTGTTTTCTTGCTCTCACTTCCAAAAATTTTAAACAAAGGGAGAGAACGACCTTTTTTGGTTAAGAAAAAGAAGAAGAAAACATGGCCACGTACATTTAATATATATTGCTTCTTTTATGTGACGTCACTTACTTCAGTGACCCCACTACATTTTTGTTTCTTGGATTAGTATACGTGGATCAGATCAAGTATTCAAATTATTTCTTCTTATTCTCAAAGGCGTACTAAAAAAAAAAAAAAAAAAAAAAAAAAAGGAAAGGAAATAAGGAGAGGACTATAGCAGTAATAATTTATATGATGCCTTTGTTTTCGTTGCATAAACATTTCAGTGGTAATTCTTTATATCCAGTCTTCTTCCTCTTATTTCTTTCAAACGGTGATTCTAAATATGTTTCCAAGTATCTGGGATATAGGAAATCATAGTACTGCTATTAAAGTAGGAAATTAGTATAGTAGGAAATTATAGTAGGAAATTACGAAATGCTATTAAATGAATCATTAATTTTAAAAAAAATCTTTAATAAGACTTGAGTTTAGCGTCCTTTTCAGAAGCGAGGCTACATGAGACTCACAACTTAACGTGGGTTCCGAACCACATAAGCTTCCTTCGAGATTCAAATCCAGGTCTCGCGTACAATAACCACATAGCCACGACTAAGCCCAAGACCTTTCATATGGTGTAGAATTAATTACAAGGGCTCCGTAATAATTACGTCATTAATTACGCGCTTAAATTTCTAATTTACGAGATAGTAACCACACGTTTCGAGGATAGTTATCTAACCTGCCAACAGATGGAAAGACAACAAAGGTAGAGTAAGAGTAGGTAAAGTTTTATTATTATTATTATTTATTTGTTTATTTATTTATTTATTTATTGAGAAATTTGGCTTGAGTTCAAAGTCCAAATTTATGACAGACAATCCGGGAGCAAAGTTTTGCACACCGTAATATTTCAATTACGTACTAAGCTCTACTTTCATGTCGAGTTTGGTCAACATCGGATGACTATCGCCGTTCTTGTATGATTTTTTTTTCGTTTTTTTGCTTTCTTTCTATTCTTTTATTGATTTTTTTAAAATTAAAAAAATGAAATGGGGAACAATAAATACAACGTTAGAATAATAAAAAATAAAGCACTTCCTCCGGAATCCGAACGCTTCAGAAATCGAACAAGTTGGAATGTTAACGAAATATTGGCTCCGGAATCCGAATGCACCAGGAGTATAACAACATGGAATCTTAAAGAAATATTACCTCCGGAATCCGAAAGATTTAGAAATCGAACAACTTAGAATAACAACGAAGAATTCGAGCAAATTTTCTCTCGAAATTCGGAGGCTGCTGTGGTATCCGAATGCTCAGATACGTTGTTCTAGTGTATTCGTGCGTGCGTTTGCTCAGCACTCGGGACACCCATACGTATTGTGTCATTCATTTCGTAGTCGGAAGGCTATCGTGAAAGCATCTTGTGTGACTTTCATTGCTAATTTTATGTTTCTGTGCTTGTTTTGTTTACATTTTTTTATTCAAATACGAACTATTATTAGTTAAATACAACATTTCTACTTTAAAAATCCTTTGTATTTACTGTTGAAATCATTTTGAAAATTCAAGATCATGGAACCCAGGAAAGACTTAGACTAGGGTCGGATAGTATCGGACAGCGTATAGTATCGGACATAACAGATTATTCTGAAATTAATATATTTAGAGTCTGCTGGCAGGCAAGAAGTGAACACCTGTTACTGTTTCGAAGTATGGCAGTCATTTGAGTTGAGGCGCGTGAAGCAGGTAAATGAAAGCGAGAGTGACTGCATTTCCTGAACACTCTCTGTGTGTATTCAAGAAATTATCGGAAGTATGAATGTAAAACAGGTAAGAGCAGAGAGAATATTGTACCCATTATATAAAACGCAGATTATGTGGGAGTAAGTTCATATATTAATCTTTTGTTCAAACCTAATATGTGCGACACAATTCATGAATAATTGCGCAAAGTGACATATTGACATATAGTCCTTGTAAACCTCAACTAGAAACAAGAGTCCGTCTTGCAAGTACAAAGCCTCGAAACACGGAGAACGGCAGATCCGGGTCTATTTCAGCCAAACAAGTCAATGTAAATAAGCAACGCACTGACCGAAATGGACCCCAGGTAGAACCACAGGAACCAGCTTAAGATGACGAAGATACGCGTTGCATAATTTGTGGGAAGTCATTTCAACCAGATTGAGTAGAATAGAGCCCTTTTTTCACCAAAATTGATCAACAGTGCAGATTTCTCACCAAAATTGATATAATTTCGCCTTATTTCTTACGAAAATTGATACAAATTTCCCTTATTTTCACGAGAATTGGAGAAAAGTGCAAAATTCTCACCAAAAATGGTACAAATTTCCTTCATTCTCACAACAATTGGTCAACAGTGCAAAATTCTCACCAAAACTGGTACAAATTTCCTTCAGTCTCACAAGAATTAATCAACAGTGCAAATTTCTCACGAAAGTGGGCGTAAATTTCCTCTGATCTATTTTATCATATATTTTAATACAATTTTATATTAATTTATACAATTTATGTTGATTATTTACTGTTTTTTCCCCAATTCTTTAAGAAACTTGTTTCTTCCTTGGTTATTCCTCCTTCAAATGCTGAAAATACCTAAAGGAACTTCAGAACATGTCCACACAAGTCTTTTTCGTTAATCTTGAACGCAGTTGGTCTTGGTATTCAAGAAACTAATTCTAAAGAAAGGAGGCACCTATAATAAAAGAATGGGATGTTCTAAGGTGACCTAACTAAAGGAGAAAGGCAGAAAACAATGCATGAAAAAAGTAGTTGTAGGACCGATATGTAACCTTCGTGTGAGGTATTATAGACAATAGATAGCCGACAAACACCATTGTAATCGTACCAGATGCTTCTTTTGAAGCTGTCACGTATTTTCATCATTATGTCAATTAAGGAAGTAACAAAGTGTCAATTTAATGTGAGATATGGATGTTGCACAATACTTGAACCCTAGGAGGTGAGAGAGAGATCTGAAATGACTTTTAGAAAAACATGGGAAACTTTGGATAAAGAACAATTGGTAAAAGATATTGACTGTCTAAGATGTAAGGCGGGGAGAGTGAGAGAGCGCTTTGACGGAGTAACGAACGTAACATAGACACCTGCTTGTATGTGTGTGTGTTCCAGGTTTTTTTTTTTTGGAGGTGGGGAACTGTGCTGTTCTCTGGACATTGCTTAATGGGGGGCCTGTAATTTCCACTGCATGGAAACTCAAAAATATGTGAAAAAAGAAAGAAATAAGAATCATTATTCTAACGACAGAGAATTTAAGAATGAGATAGGTACGTGTCACTTTTTAAAAGTTAATGTATTGCCCCATATTGAGGAAACCGCACGTAGGATTGCATGAAGGAACTCTGTTGTTATTTTGAGCAAAGGATCACTTTAAACGGGTGTTTGACTTTTTACGCATTTTGTTAAGACCTTGCCACAAACGTAGAGGGGGGAAGAGAAAGAGTGAGCGTGCCTACCTGAGTTTCAAAGAGGAAAAAAAAAAGAGTGAATGAATGTGTACGCAAGACAACTTTCCCTTTTGTGCTTTTGGAAGAAGTTTTGAAGGAAGATTTTTTGTAGGTATTTTTGCATAAATGATTTTATCCTTTTAAAAACTAGAGTAATGAATTAATTATTTATGAATATTAAGGAGATGATAATGAATATTAATGAGATGCTAAAGAAAAGGATTACAAAGAATGGATTTTACTGTTTTTCGTATATTTAGAGGCATTTTGCGGATATATGTAATATACAGCACTGCGTATTGTACGTAAATGTATGAGATAATGTGGAAGGAAATGCGCGCAACTCAAAGAAACATATTTTATGTAATGATATTGTATTTTCAGTAGCTGATATGTGATTTTAACATAGAATATCATCTTTTGGATACTGCATGGGTCTAATGGAGTACGAAGCTTAGACGAATGACAAATTGCATGTATTTGTGATTAGTTGTAAGTAGGGTACATCTATGTGTAGCTGATATGTGATTTTAACATAGAATATCATCTTTTGGATACTGCATGGGTCTAATGGAGTACGAAGCTTAGACGAATGACAAATTGCATGTATTTGTGATTAGTTTGTAAGTAGGGTACATCTATGTGTAGGTGATATGTGATTTTAGCATAGAATATCATGTTTTGGATACTGTATGGGTCTAATGGGGTACGAAGCTTAGACGAATAAGAAATTGCATGTATTTGTGATTAGTTTGTAAGTGGGTAGATGTATGTGTTGCTGATATAGGATTTTAGCATAGAATATTATGTTTTGGATACTGTATGGGTCTAATGGGGTACGAAGCTTAGACGAATAAGAAATTGCATTTATATATGATTAGTTTGTAAGTGGGTAGATGTGTGTGTTGCTGATATAAGATTTTAGCATAGAATATCATGTTTGGATACTGTATGGGTCTAATGGGGTACGAAGCTTAGACGAATAAGAAATTGCATGTATATATGAATAGTTTGTAAGTGGGTAGATGTATGTATGTATGTATGTATATTAGTTTTGATATCGGGACAGGAATATATGTATCATATTGTAGACATATTATTTTTCGTTTGCATGTAAGTGTTTTAAGCATGTGTTGTTGGTTGCGTAGCTTTAGGGGCTATACTATGGGGGATGCAAACACCTGAAGTGTTTCTATTGTATTAATATTGGATTGTAGCCTTATTTTATTGTATTGTAGAGCTGTATATGTTGTTGTGGTGATATGCTAGATGATTGCAAACACATGAATTGATTCCTTATGTATATAGATTACCTTGAATACCATGTTAGAATGTATATATTGTGATTTTTTACGTATTTGTCCTCTTGTAATATTGAATGGTTCGTTTGTTACTCAAACTGTGAGGCTGAACACATCATGTTACCTTATAATGTGAGCATACCACAGATGTTCTAGTGGTATTTGAAGCACAAAGGATATCACTGTGCTATAACCATTTACTTATAGATATCTTTTCAGTATAGTATTTATACTTTTACTTACTTCTAAGATGCTTGTTTACCTTATAGTAGACATTATGCCAACAATATGGTTTTGAACTTACCATCATTTATTGTAAGAACATAAAATACGTATAAATAACCTTATATGAAGCATAGGTATTGTTCCTTTATCTTATATAGAATAAAAATACTACGTATGATATCAATAGTTGTTTGGAAAAATAAAACATATTATTATAATTTGTAACGCTTTATTGTATTTATATACTCTACAATATTCTATTTTGCAATATTGGCATATTGATATACATATATAGATATATTTAAATAAGATATTTACTATACTTAGAATATTTTTAATAACTTATTGGCATATTTACATGATATATACGTACAAGCACCAACAGATAGGAAAACTTATGGACATCATGATACCTTTAGACAGTTTACTATTTACATATATACAGAATACCATTCATTTCACGCACTTAATACTTTGATAACCATATGGCAATGTTCTATAGTCAGTAATACTGTTATGATTTAATCGTCGTCTTTTATTTTGAACTTTCTGATGTGTTTTAGTTTCAGACTTGGATACGATGACAAACCCAGGCTTACGAACAATTCTTTCTGGATTGTGTAACTGTTTTTTGTCAGCTTTATCTCGAACTAGTTGATAAAAATGATCAAAGTTAATTTCTTGTCGTGTACGATGATTTAAAGTAATTCCTCTAATTTTAAATAAATAATCTACTTTCCCTGTTTGAACTTCTTTCATTCTATAGGCATAATTTTTTGGCCCTAAGCCTATAAAGGCATCAATTTCCCAGCCATCAGGAACTTCATTAGTTAACTCACCTAAATAGGAACCCAAAGAAAGTGGAGGCTTTTCATTACGTGGCTGTACAAACATAATACTATCAGTGTCGCAGTACAATACACGATCAGGATCTATAGCTGTTAGTAATTCGTAAAGTTTTAGACGCGCCCACGAGGTGATAAAGGCTGCAAGGACAACATTGGAAAATTTCCATGGCTTGTTTTTGTTCTCAATGTTTTTATATGATACAATGAGATGTCGCTCTCCAATAGGCAATACAGTTTGTACCTCATATTGGGGTGCCCATAGATAACTTAAAAATTTTTCTGGAGTATCTACAATTACAGATTGAGATAAATCTGTTCTTTGTCCCCATTTGCCATACAAGGAATTGAGAAATATTTTGGAAATATATCTTAGACCAGGATTTGATTGAATGTTATTTTCCGTTAACTGAATGCATTCATGTTCATAATAGTCTGCAATATATTTTTCTTGATCTTGTTTAGTTTTGCACCAGCTAGGAAACCCTGAAGACTCCTGTTTCATTTTTAAGAAGGAATTGACATAATTTTTAAACAAATTATTTTCTGATCCAGATAATTTGAATTCCCAAATTTCGATAATTTGTAGAATTTTGTATCCGAGATCTAAAGCCACATGAAGTTCAGGAGTACAGTATGTACCAGTAAGGACACGCTCGGCATCATTATGCATACAGTTGTTGTCACTTTGTTCCATACACGTACGACATAACCCAAACAAAAGGCGATCATTACATGTATATGGTAAAATTGGAAAATATAAGTCTTTGGGAGGCAAGATACTACATTTCACTAATCCATGAATACTTTGCACTTGAGGAAAGTCAGGCCCCTTGTATATTATAGGTTTTCCTATAGGCAATGGCTTACGTGCCATTACCCAGGGGTAAAGACTGGTAACATCATAATATGACACAAACTCTTTGCTGGTACATTCGTACAAGGCATTAAAACATTCTGTACGCCCACCATGAAAACTATCTTTAGGTACCAGATGATCAACAAGATCATGACACTGTGTTTGAATAAACTGTTGTAATTTTTTATCATTTTTTACCATGAGGTCCCATTCACATTCCCACATTTCAATGACATTAAGATTTAATTTTTTAAGAAATGCTATTTTTGTGGTGGTGTTTTCATACCGATCTTGTAATGATGTACCTTGCTTAGAGGTAGAATCTAGGGACACGTGTCGTAGTGTAGGATAACAGTTTAAACACCCGTGATAGTAACATCCATGAAATTCGTAAACTGTATTTGTTTTAGTTTCAAATCCATCAACCTTATACCTCCCAAATCGTTTTTCCAAACCATTTCCAGAATGAAGAATTTTATTACCAGTAGTACGTTCTAAGTATCGCAGCCAGTACATTGCCTTCAGACTTTGACGATCACGATGGTCAAACCCATAAGGTGGAATAATTGGAATAATTTCTTTAGGTAAATATAAGGTACGATATGTTAGTATTGCCAAACTAGCAATAGTTGACGAGACGATAAAACATTGGATACCATTTGTTTTGTCTTCAATTAAGTTTGAAAATTTAATGACAGCCTCTGCTAAAATTTTAACATCATTCCGACAATATTCAATCATTTCCTTTTGGAGATTATATTCCTCATTACTTGCAACACGTTCTTTGTGCCATATGATAAGTTGCTCTCGATCTTCAGTGCTCCTTGAATCAGGATCAAAATATTTTAGATCAGGAATTTTACCTATGTAATTTTGGTTCTCTAATGTATTAAACAAGTATGGGAAATCTCCCTTTCGTAAATTTGCAGAAAGACCTAACGTCTTAGGTAATTTAGATAATTTAACTCCCATATACAAATATGTGTCACGGAAGTAAATTTTTTGTCCTAAACGCATTTCAATAATTTTTTGCCCTGACATTATTACTTCCGGTGTAAAATGATGGTTTATGATCAAAGTTTTAGCACAGAATTGCATATCATAATTACTGCCATTATGGGAAAGCACAACGATTTTTTTAAACATTGGTCGAGTTATTAATACATGATTAACAAATTCTTCAATGTTGTGAAAATCAAACGAACGGAATCCATTTTTATCGCCGCATACAAAGCATGTATCATCAAGCTTCATGTCCTTACACTTGTAACAAGCATGAATACAATTTACAAAATTTACATGATGTTCTTGTTCTCCTTGTTCATTTTTAGGAAGCAACATTGTTTCTACATCAAATATAATGTACAAAAAGGTATCTATATGTTGCATCATAGCCGTTTGAACAAAACAAATATGGTCATCGCTTACATATGTGTAACATGTTTTACAATAACGTTCACCACAATCATGTTCAGACTTGCGTGAACGCATGTCAATTATAGTACCACAATGGACACAAATTTTCTTTGTTTCGCATATACTTTTTCCGGAAACATTTATTGCTTTATGATTAGCAAAACATTCTTCTGAAGAAAACAGTCTATGGCAATCAAGGCATTCAACTTTAATATTATTATCATTATTAGAAACATTATGATACTTTTCGCACATTGGACATTTGAAGTTACACTTATGATTTTGTGTATGATGATAACCTTTCAAACAATACTGACAATATTTCCGTTTGTTTAATAGTGTTGTAATGTTGGTAATTAATTCGTAGTGTCCTTCACTGTACAAAATCAAAATTTTCTTTGATGCATGTATTCCAGGATAAATTACATTATAGTTTCGAGTTAATCCGTTCTTTTCGTAAACAACAATTTGATAATGAGGCGCTAGCTTATTTTGAAACTTTTTTACATCATCAATAGTACATCCATCATGGATTTCAATGTCAACTTTAGCATTGACACACAATTGTTTTGCTTGTTTCATCAAACGTTCAGAATGATTTTTCAATTGATATACATAGTTATAACGATGATCAGCTTTACCCATTCCAAGAATAATACTTTTAGGAAGACAATACACATCCTTTTCTACAGGAATAGTACATTGTTCCATGTGTGTTACAAGATCAACAAATTTTGATGAACCCCTTGTTCGTCCCCTACCTTTACGTGAATCAACAATATGAATTTTGAAATTTACTTTATCACCTAATAAATAATTTTCATTACTATTTAAAACATTTTCAATTTTACGAAATAGAATGTCGGAGCTTAAATCCGACTTTTGACGCCACGAAATGTATATTGGTTTATTAATGGTAGAAGCAGAACTTTCTATTGTTATACCAACATACATATCATCATCGGCATCATTTAAAACGTGATCCTTTACAAATTCAAATAACAACTGAATATATTTTTCAGGATCATCTATTCCACTAGTTTGCATACGTTCAATTGTAACTTCCTTTCCTGTAAGTCCAAAATAACTATATTGTTTGATTCTACTATTAACAATACGAAAATATTCATTTGTTTTACCACTCCCATACATGGTATGTTGTGATACATTAGTAGTATTAGGACTTGGAAAGTTTATAAAATTTTCCATGAACACGCTAAAATCATTTGTAGTTAAACTATTAGCTTTTCCTTCAGACACAAGTTCCATAAACTTTTCACGAGCTAAATTCTTTATATTATCTTGACGAAAGAAGCCTACATGATATAAATCAATAATATCTTTTGCACACTTACATTTTTTCAAAACAACATGAGGATCACAACCAAAATGCATAAACAACGCTTGCAATAACTTGGAATAAGCTTCATTGCTTACCCTTGCACCCGTAGCATGACATTGTGTTATCACTTCCCATGTAAATAAAACTTCGTTTGGATTTTCATATCCACGTGCTTGTTGTGCTGACAACATGGTACAGATGACAGATTGTCCTTCCATTGTGTGATTGACACACTAAATATGTAATTGGAATATGAATTTTTGTCTTATACAGTAAATATTTTACACAATAATGTACACAGAACTTTGATATTTCTTTTCACAGTTTTTAAATGACAAGGTTTTGTAAGTAGACTTTTATGATATAATTCACAATGTGTTGACCAAAGATACACTTTTTTAAGAATTTTTTACACTTACCAGTAAATATAATAATAAAACTTTCCCGAACTTGTTTTAGTTCACAACAGATTTAGTTGTAAGTTTACCGACAACACACTTGAAAGCTTGTCGGGAATTGCACTAACACTGGCCGTTAACTACAATGATAAAACTTCCCGTAACTTTTTTTCAGTTTAGTATCGATGCACTACCACTTGTCACTCACTAAGTATATTTTAGTTTACCGAAGATATACTTTTAAGTTTATCGGTTAATCCTTTAGCACTTTCCGATAATTGTAATTTACAAACTGCCGTAATAAAATTGATTTAGACTAATTACAGCACGCAAAGTACAAACAGGAAGTGTGTTTACTTTTTATTGATTGTTTATTATCAACACTAATAAATGGAAATTCCAAGAACTCCACACGAAGATTCCCGAAGATTGCCGAAGGTTCCCGAAGGTTCCCGAAGTTTCCCGAAGTTTTCCGAACAATGCCGAACCTAACCGAAGATGAACATGAGAGTTTATCCACAATTCCTGTACATGGTGGTTAATGTATCACACGAATGGTTCCGAAAATTGCCGAACATAACCGAAGATGGACATAAGAATGTATGAACAATTCCTGTACACGTTTAGTAAATGTAACTTCCAAAAGACTTGTAACTTTAAGATATATTTTAAAGTTTATTATTAGATGTAACTTTATAATAAAATTGGTATTTTAAAATAAATGATTTAACAACAAAGAGTATACCAATGAGTGGCTTTACTTTAACACTAGTAATTCTATAGTGCGCGGCGCGGCTTGCTGCGTTGGATTTATACTTTCAAAATTTAATCTCGTACCCAAACGCATTTCGTTTGTAATCTCGTACCCAAAGGCATTTGGTTTGTAATCTCGTACGCAGGTGCTTTAACATATTTTAAATTAATAATACTGATATTACGCAATATGATGTAATTTGTAAATGCACTATTAAAGTTTGCAACACTTGAAATAATTATAACTACTTGTTTGTATGCTTTTCCAATGTGTTATCGGTCTAAAAAATTCCTTTGTTAGTAATGCTAGGAATTTCTTTTGTTTGCGTTGCTACAGGTGTTTAAAATGGTTTAAACCGGTTTAAACTAGTTTATTGTTTTTGTTATACAATTATTCAGTTCTGCAGGAACTTTGTTGTTAATTTTTTTATTTGTTTGCTTCATTAGAAGCTCAGAGGAATTACATTTCGAAAATATTAAAATTATCAAAACATAAACTTGAACATAAGAAAGTTATTTTTAACACATCACAACACGATTAAACTTAAAATTTATTACATAAAACTTTTTGATTGTTAAATGAACAAGTAAAATTTAAGTCAGTGTTGCAATTGAATACACAAACTAAAAGTAAAAGAACAAGTTACCAAAAGTAAAGTGTACAAACATAACTTAAAACACAATGTTGCAATCCAAATTGCAAAGAAAAAATAAAAAAATACAACTTACAAACAAAATGTACAAACCGAAAATAAAAAGTGCAGAAAGAAAATTTAAAAACAATGTTGCAATCTAACATACAAAACGGAAAATAAAAAATATAAAAGCAAAACTTAAAACACAATGTTGCAATTAAAAAATGCAAAGCTAAAAAATACAGAACCAAAACTTAAAACAGTGTTGTCATCAAAAATACAAGAGCAAAAGTTTAAAATACAATGTTGCAATCCAAATTGCAAAAGAAAAATTAAAAATACAAGTTTAAAAATTGAAACATTCAAAACTAAAAATACAGAATCAAAATACAATGTTGCAATCTAAAATACAAAAGGAAATTAAAAGTACAACATTAAAACACAATGTTACATTATAAATTCGAAACAAAATAAAAATTACAAGTGAAGAAATAAAAATGCAAACTGAAAACTAAAAATGCAGAAGCATAAAATTTTAAAGAACACAATGTTGCAATCTAAAATACAAAAGAATATTAAAAGTACAACATTAAAACACAATGTTACATTATAAAATCCAAAACAACATTAAATTTACAAGTTAAGAAATAGAATTGGAAACTGAAAATAAAAAATACCGAAAGAAAATTCAAAACAATGTTGCAATCCAAATTGCAAAGAAAAAATAAAAAATACAAACATGACACATACGAACATTCCCTAGTAGTATACGGACCTTATTTCCCCAAAATGTGTTGCAAACTCATGTCATTAAAATAATGACGGTAAAAGTTCAGCTCCGTATACTACTAGGGAATGTTCGTATGTGTCATGTTTGTATTTTTTATTTTTTCTTTGCAATTTGGATTGCAACATTGTTTTGAATTTTCTTTCGGTATTTTTTATTTTCAGTTTCCAATTCTATTTCTTAACTTGTAAATTTAATGTTGTTTTGGATTTTATAATGTAACATTGTGTTTTAATGTTGTACTTTTAATATTCTTTTGTATTTTAGATTGCAACATTGTGTTCTTTAAAATTTTATGCTTCTGCATTTTTAGTTTTCAGTTTGCATTTTTATTTCTTCACTTGTAATTTTTATTTTGTTTCGAATTTATAATGTAACATTGTGTTTTAATGTTGTACTTTTAATTTCCTTTTGTATTTTAGATTGCAACATTGTATTTTGATTCTGTATTTTTAGTTTTGAATGTTTCAATTTTTAAACTTGTATTTTTAATTTTTCTTTTGCAATTTGGATTGCAACATTGTATTTTAAACTTTTGCTCTTGTATTTTTGATGACAACACTGTTTTAAGTTTTGGTTCTGTATTTTTTAGCTTTGCATTTTTTAATTGCAACATTGTGTTTTAAGTTTTGCTTTTATATTTTTTATTTTCCGTTTTGTATGTTAGATTGCAACATTGTTTTTAAATTTTCTTTCTGCACTTTTTATTTTCGGTTTGTACATTTTGTTTGTAAGTTGTATTTTTTTATTTTTTCTTTGCAATTTGGATTGCAACATTGTGTTTTAAGTTATGTTTGTACACTTTACTTTTGGTAACTTGTTCTTTTACTTTTAGTTTGTGTATTCAATTGCAACACTGACTTAAATTTTACTTGTTCATTTAACAATCAAAAAGTTTTATGTAATAAATTTTAAGTTTAATCGTGTTGTGATGTGTTAAAAATAACTTTCTTATGTTCAAGTTTATGTTTTGATAATTTTAATATTTTCGAAATGTAATTCCTCTGAGCTTCTAATGAAGCAAACAAATAAAAAAATTAACAACAAAGTTCCTGCAGAACTGAATAATTGTATAACAAAAACAATAAACTAGTTTAAACCGGTTTAAACCATTTTAAACACCTGTAGCAACGCAAACAAAAGAAATTCCTAGCATTACTAACAAAGGAATTTTTTAGACCGATAACACATTGGAAAAGCATACAAACAAGTAGTTATAATTATTTCAAGTGTTGCAAACTTTAATAGTGCATTTACAAATTACATCATATTGCGTAATATCAGTATTATTAATTTAAAATATGTTAAAGCACCTGCGTACGAGATTACAAACCAAATGCCTTTGGGTACGAGATTACAAACGAAATGCGTTTGGGTACGAGATTAAATTTTGAAAGTATAAATCCAACGCAGCAAGCCGCGCCGCGCACTATAGAATTACTAGTGTTAAAGTAAAGCCACTCATTGGTATACTCTTTGTTGTTAAATCATTTATTTTAAAATACCAATTTTATTATAAAGTTACATCTAATAATAAACTTTAAAATATATCTTAAAGTTACAAGTCTTTTGGAAGTTACATTTACTAAACGTGTACAGGAATTGTTCATACATTCTTATGTCCATCTTCGGTTATGTTCGGCAATTTTCGGAACCATTCGTGTGATACATTAACCACCATGTACAGGAATTGTGGATAAACTCTCATGTTCATCTTCGGTTAGGTTCGGCATTGTTCGGAAAACTTCGGGAAACTTCGGGAACCTTCGGGAACCTTCGGCAATCTTCGGGAATCTTCGTGTGGAGTTCTTGGAATTTCCATTTATTAGTGTTGATAATAAACAATCAATAAAAAGTAAACACACTTCCTGTTTGTACTTTGCGTGCTGTAATTAGTCTAAATCAATTTTATTACGGCAGTTTGTAAATTACAATTATCGGAAAGTGCTAAAGGATTAACCGATAAACTTAAAAGTATATCTTCGGTAAACTAAAATATACTTAGTGAGTGACAAGTGGTAGTGCATCGATACTAAACTGAAAAAAAGTTACGGGAAGTTTTATCATTGTAGTTAACGGCCAGTGTTAGTGCAATTCCCGACAAGCTTTCAAGTGTGTTGTCGGTAAACTTACAACTAAATCTGTTGTGAACTAAAACAAGTTCGGGAAAGTTTTATTATTATATTTACTGGTAAGTGTAAAAAATTCTTAAAAAAGTGTATCTTTGGTCAACACATTGTGAATTATATCATAAAAGTCTACTTACAAAACCTTGTCATTTAAAAACTGTGAAAAGAAATATCAAAGTTCTGTGTACATTATTGTGTAAAATATTTACTGTATAAGACAAAAATTCATATTCCAATTACATATTTAGTGTGTCAATCACACAATGGAAGGACAATCTGTCATCTGTACCATGTTGTCAGCACAACAAGCACGTGGATATGAAAATCCAAACGAAGTTTTATTTACATGGGAAGTGATAACACAATGTCATGCTACGGGTGCAAGGGTAAGCAATGAAGCTTATTCCAAGTTATTGCAAGCGTTGTTTATGCATTTTGGTTGTGATCCTCATGTTGTTTTGAAAAAATGTAAGTGTGCAAAAGATATTATTGATTTATATCATGTAGGCTTCTTTCGTCAAGATAATATAAAGAATTTAGCTCGTGAAAAGTTTATGGAACTTGTGTCTGAAGGAAAAGCTAATAGTTTAACTACAAATGATTTTAGCGTGTTCATGGAAAATTTTATAAACTTTCCAAGTCCTAATACTACTAATGTATCACAACATACCATGTATGGGAGTGGTAAAACAAATGAATATTTTCGTATTGTTAATAGTAGAATCAAACAATATAGTTATTTTGGACTTACAGGAAAGGAAGTTACAATTGAACGTATGCAAACTAGTGGAATAGATGATCCTGAAAAATATATTCAGTTGTTATTTGAATTTGTAAAGGATCACGTTTTAAATGATGCCGATGATGATATGTATGTTGGTATAACAATAGAAAGTTCTGCTTCTACCATTAATAAACCAATATACATTTCGTGGCGTCAAAAGTCGGATTTAAGCTCCGACATTCTATTTCGTAAAATTGAAAATGTTTTAAATAGTAATGAAAATTATTTATTAGGTGATAAAGTAAATTTCAAAATTCATATTGTTGATTCACGTAAAGGTAGGGGACGAACAAGGGGTTCATCAAAATTTGTTGATCTTGTAACACACATGGAACAATGTACTATTCCTGTAGAAAAGGATGTGTATTGTCTTCCTAAAAGTATTATTCTTGGAATGGGTAAAGCTGATCATCGTTATAACTATGTATATCAATTGAAAAATCATTCTGAACGTTTGATGAAACAAGCAAAACAATTGTGTGTCAATGCTAAAGTTGACATTGAAATCCATGATGGATGTACTATTGATGATGTAAAAAAGTTTCAAAATAAGCTAGCGCCTCATTATCAAATTGTTGTTTACGAAAAGAACGGATTAACTCGAAACTATAATGTAATTTATCCTGGAATACATGCATCAAAGAAAATTTTGATTTTGTACAGTGAAGGACACTACGAATTAATTACCAACATTACAACACTATTAAACAAACGGAAATATTGTCAGTATTGTTTGAAAGGTTATCATCATACACAAAATCATAAGTGTAACTTCAAATGTCCAATGTGCGAAAAGTATCATAATGTTTCTAATAATGATAATAATATTAAAGTTGAATGCCTTGATTGCCATAGACTGTTTTCTTCAGAAGAATGTTTTGCTAATCATAAAGCAATAAATGTTTCCGGAAAAAGTATATGCGAAACAAAGAAAATTTGTGTCCATTGTGGTACTATAATTGACATGCGTTCACGCAAGTCTGAACATGATTGTGGTGAACGTTATTGTAAAACATGTTACACATATGTAAGCGATGACCATATTTGTTTTGTTCAAACGGCTATGATGCAACATATAGATACCTTTTTGTACATTATATTTGATGTAGAAACAATGTTGCTTCCTAAAAATGAACAAGGAGAACAAGAACATCATGTAAATTTTGTAAATTGTATTCATGCTTGTTACAAGTGTAAGGACATGAAGCTTGATGATACATGCTTTGTATGCGGCGATAAAAATGGATTCCGTTCGTTTGATTTTCACAACATTGAAGAATTTGTTAATCATGTATTAATAACTCGACCAATGTTTAAAAAAATCGTTGTGCTTTCCCATAATGGCAGTAATTATGATATGCAATTCTGTGCTAAAACTTTGATCATAAACCATCATTTTACACCGGAAGTAATAATGTCAGGGCAAAAAATTATTGAAATGCGTTTAGGACAAAAAATTTACTTCCGTGACACATATTTGTATATGGGAGTTAAATTATCTAAATTACCTAAGACGTTAGGTCTTTCTGCAAATTTACGAAAGGGAGATTTCCCATACTTGTTTAATACATTAGAGAACCAAAATTACATAGGTAAAATTCCTGATCTAAAATATTTTGATCCTGATTCAAGGAGCACTGAAGATCGAGAGCAACTTATCATATGGCACAAAGAACGTGTTGCAAGTAATGAGGAATATAATCTCCAAAAGGAAATGATTGAATATTGTCGGAATGATGTTAAAATTTTAGCAGAGGCTGTCATTAAATTTTCAAACTTAATTGAAGACAAAACAAATGGTATCCAATGTTTTATCGTCTCGTCAACTATTGCTAGTTTGGCAATACTAACATATCGTACCTTATATTTACCTAAAGAAATTATTCCAATTATTCCACCTTATGGGTTTGACCATCGTGATCGTCAAAGTCTGAAGGCAATGTACTGGCTGCGATACTTAGAACGTACTACTGGTAATAAAATTCTTCATTCTGGAAATGGTTTGGAAAAACGATTTGGGAGGTATAAGGTTGATGGATTTGAAACTAAAACAAATACAGTTTACGAATTTCATGGATGTTACTATCACGGGTGTTTAAACTGTTATCCTACACTACGACACGTGTCCCTAGATTCTACCTCTAAGCAAGGTACATCATTACAAGATCGGTATGAAAACACCACCACAAAAATAGCATTTCTTAAAAAATTAAATCTTAATGTCATTGAAATGTGGGAATGTGAATGGGACCTCATGGTAAAAAATGATAAAAAATTACAACAGTTTATTCAAACACAGTGTCATGATCTTGCTGATCATCTGGTACCTAAAGATAGTTTTCATGGTGGGCGTACAGAATGTTTTAATGCCTTGTACGAATGTACCAGCAAAGAGTTTGTGTCATATTATGATGTTACCAGTCTTTACCCCTGGGTAATGGCACGTAAGCCATTGCCTATAGGAAAACCTATAATATACAAGGGGCCTGACTTTCCTCAAGTGCAAAGTATTCATGGATTAGTGAAATGTAGTATCTTGCCTCCCAAAGACTTATATTTTCCAATTTTACCATATACATGTAATGATCGCCTTTTGTTTGGGTTATGTCGTACGTGTATGGAACAAAGTGACAACAACTGTATGCATAATGATGCCGAGCGTGTCCTTACTGGTACATACTGTACTCCTGAACTTCATGTGGCTTTAGATCTCGGATACAAAATTCTACAAATTATCGAAATTTGGGAATTCAAATTATCTGGATCAGAAAATAATTTGTTTAAAAATTATGTCAATTCCTTCTTAAAAATGAAACAGGAGTCTTCAGGGTTTCCTAGCTGGTGCAAAACTAAACAAGATCAAGAAAAATATATTGCAGACTATTATGAACATGAATGCATTCAGTTAACGGAAAATAACATTCAATCAAATCCTGGTCTAAGATATATTTCCAAAATATTTCTCAATTCCTTGTATGGCAAATGGGGACAAAGAACAGATTTATCTCAATCTGTAATTGTAGATACTCCAGAAAAATTTTTAAGTTATCTATGGGCACCCCAATATGAGGTACAAACTGTATTGCCTATTGGAGAGCGACATCTCATTGTATCATATAAAAACATTGAGAACAAAAACAAGCCATGGAAATTTTCCAATGTTGTCCTTGCAGCCTTTATCACCTCGTGGGCGCGTCTAAAACTTTACGAATTACTAACAGCTATAGATCCTGATCGTGTATTGTACTGCGACACTGATAGTATTATGTTTGTACAGCCACGTAATGAAAAGCCTCCACTTTCTTTGGGTTCCTATTTAGGTGAGTTAACTAATGAAGTTCCTGATGGCTGGGAAATTGATGCCTTTATAGGCTTAGGGCCAAAAAATTATGCCTATAGAATGAAAGAAGTTCAAACAGGGAAAGTAGATTATGTATTTAAAATTAGAGGAATTACTTTAAATCATCGTACACGACAAGAAATTAACTTTGATCATTTTTATCAACTAGTTCGAGATAAAGCTGACAAAAAACAGTTACACAATCCAGAAAGAATTGTTCGTAAGCCTGGGTTTGTCATCGTATCCAAGTCTGAAACTAAAACACATCAGAAAGTTCAAAATAAAAGACGACGATTAAATCATAACAGTATTACTGACTATAGAACATTGCCATATGGTTATCAAAGTATTAAGTGCGTGAAATGAATGGTATTCTGTATATATGTAAATAGTAAACTGTCTAAAGGTATCATGATGTCCATAAGTTTTCCTATCTGTTGGTGCTTGTACGTATATATCATGTAAATATGCCAATAAGTTATTAAAAATATTCTAAGTATAGTAAATATCTTATTTAAATATATCTATATATGTATATCAATATGCCAATATTGCAAAATAGAATATTGTAGAGTATATAAATACAATAAAGCGTTACAAATTATAATAATATGTTTTATTTCTCCAAACAAATATTCATATAATACGAAGTATCTGTATTCTATATAAGATAAAGGAACAATACGTATGCTTCATATAAGGTTATTTATATGTATTTTATGTTCATACAATAAATGATCGTAAGTTCGAAACCATATTGTTGTCATAATGTCTTCTATAAGGTGAACAAGCATCTTAGAAGTAAGTAAAAGTATAAATACTATACTGAAAAGATATCTATAAGTAAATGGTTATAGCACAGTGATATCGTTTGTGCTTAAAATATCCGTACAACATCTGTGGTATGCTCACATTTTGATTTAACATCTTTGGTATGATCACACGAAGTGTTCGAGTAATTTATTACGAGAGGTTAAATAAATAAGGAGTTTGAGTAACAAACGAACCATTCAATATTACAAGAGGACAAATACGTAAAAAATCACAATATATACATTCTAACATGGTATTCAAGGTAATCTATATACATAAGGAATCAATTCATGTGTTTGCAATCATCTAGCATATCACCACAACAACATATACAGCTCTACAATACAATAAAATAAGGCTACAATCCAATATTAATACAATAGAAACACTTCAGGTGTTTGCATCCCCCATAGTATAGCCCCTAAAGCTACGCAACCAACAACACATGCTTAAAACACTTACATGCAAACGAAAAAATAATATGTCTACAATATGATACATATATTCCTGTCCCGATATCAAAACTAATATACATACATACATACATACATCTACCCACTTACAAACTATTCATATATACATGCAATTTCTTATTCGTCTAAGCTTCGTACCCCATTAGACCCATACAGTATCCAAACATGATATTCTATGCTAAAATCTTATATCAGCAACACACACATCTACCCACTTACAAACTAATCATATATACATGCAATTTCTTATTCGTCTAAGCTTCGTACCCCATTAGACCCATACAGTATCCAAAACATAATATTCTATGCTAAAATCCTATATCAGCAACACATACATCTACCCACTTACAAACTAATCACAAATACATGCAATTTCTTATTCGTCTAAGCTTCGTACCCCATTAGACCCATACAGTATCCAAAACATGATATTCTATGCTAAAATCACATATCACCTACACATAGATGTACCCTACTTACAAACTAATCACAAATACATGCAATTTGTCATTCGTCTAAGCTTCGTACTCCATTAGACCCATGCAGTATCCAAAAGATGATATTCTATGTTAAAATCACATATCAGCTACACATAGATGTACCCTACTTACAACTAATCACAAATACATGCAATTTGTCATTCGTCTAAGCTTCGTACTCCATTAGACCCATGCAGTATCCAAAAGATGATATTCTATGTTAAAATCACATATCAGCTACTGAAAATACAATATCATTACATAAAATATGTTTCTTTGAGTTGCGCGCATTTCCTTCCACATTATCTCATACATTTACGTACAATACGCAGTGCTGTATATTACATATATCCGCAAAATGCCTCTAAATATACGAAAAACAGTAAAATCCATTCTTTGTAATCCTTTTCTTTAGCATCTCATTAATATTCATTATCATCTCCTTAATATTCATAAATAATTAATTCATTACTCTAGTTTTTAAAAGGATAAAATCATTTATGCAAAAATACCTACAAAAAATCTTCCTTCAAAACTTCTTCCAAAAGCACAAAAGGGAAAGTTGTCTTGCGTACACATTCATTCACTCTTTTTTTTTTTTCCTCTTTGAAACTCAGGTAGGCACGCTCACTCTTTCTCTTCCCCCCTCTACGTTTGTGGCAAGGTCTTAACAAAATGCGTAAAAAGTCAAACACCCGTTTAAAGTGATCCTTTGCTCAAAATAACAACAGAGTTCCTTCATGCAATCCTACGTGCGGTTTCCTCAATATGGGGCAATACATTAACTTTTAAAAAGTGACACGTACCTATCTCATTCTTAAATTCTCTGTCGTTAGAATAATGATTCTTATTTCTTTCTTTTTTCACATATTTTTGAGTTTCCATGCAGTGGAAATTACAGGCCCCCCATTAAGCAATGTCCAGAGAACAGCACAGTTCCCCACCTCCAAAAAAAAAAAAAACCTGGAACACACACACATACAAGCAGGTGTCTATGTTACGTTCGTTACTCCGTCAAAGCGCTCTCTCACTCTCCCCGCCTTACATCTTAGACAGTCAATATCTTTTACCAATTGTTCTTTATCCAAAGTTTCCCATGTTTTTCTAAAAGTCATTTCAGATCTCTCTCTCACCTCCTAGGGTTCAAGTATTGTGCAACATCCATATCTCACATTAAATTGACACTTTGTTACTTCCTTAATTGACATAATGATGAAAATACGTGACAGCTTCAAAAGAAGCATCTGGTACGATTACAATGGTGTTTGTCGGCTATCTATTGTCTATAATACCTCACACGAAGGTTACATACTGCCATAGACCTACTTTTTTCATGCATTGTTTTCTGCCTTTGTCCTTTACTTACGTCACCTTACGACATGCCATTCTTTTATTATAGGTACCTTCTTTCTTTAGAATTAGTTTCTTGAATACCAAGACCAACTGTGTTGAAGATTAACGAAAAAGACTTGTGTGGACATGTTCTGAAGTTCCTTTAGGTATTTTCAGCATTTGAAGGAGGAATAACCAAGGAAAAAACAAGTTTCTTAAAGGATTGGGGAAAAAATGGTAAGTAATCAACATAAATTGTATAAATTAATATAAAATTGTATTAAAATATATGATAAAATAGATCAGAGGAAATTTACGCCCACTTTCGTGAGAAATTTGCACTGTTGATTAATTCTTGTGAGACTGAAGGAAATTTGTACCAGTTTTGGTGAGAATTTTGCACTGTTGACCAATTGTTGTGAGAATGAAGGAAATTTGTACCAGTTTTGGTGAGAATTTTGCACTTTTCTCCAATTCTCGTGAAAATAAGGGAAATTTGTATCAATTTTCGTAAGAAATAAGGCGAAATTATATCAATTTTGGTGAGAAATCTGCACTGTTGATCAATTTTGGTGAAAAAAGGGCTCTATTCTACTGGCATCTTATGCTATTGGAGGAATTTTCTTTGAAAATGAACTTGAGTATGCATCAAGTTGTGCAGTTTACAATTCTGAGGTGTTTTTGTTTAAGATTAAGCGGATATAGGGTCAGACATAGTTTTATTGAGTATGAGCTTGGCTATTGTCTCAGACGATTGTTGATCTATTTCATAGAATGCTTATATTGTTTGGGAGTTAGGGAGTGCCGCTCAGTAGGTGAGAAGAATACTAGCTACAGTGTTGTAGCTGGAGCACACTTTTTAAAGTTGACCATTATATAATAATGTAAACGTATTTACGTAATGCATCGTGAGGAGAAGCAAATATCCACAATGTAAACCCTCTGCCGAAGTCCCCATAGCGTTTTCTCTAAGTTACGATTAAAACTTGTCTACTGGTTAAATTATGAGCGTGGCTACTATAATTTGCTACAACCAGTTAAACATGATTTAAAGTTTAAAAAGAAAGAAATCGTTAAAGAATCATTTAAGACAACACTTTAATTGGCTTTCTAGCTTTAGTTGTAAAAATATCAATGAATTTCCATATTTCTAACATTGTTATGCTCCAACA